>NC_091070.1:201088787-201391818 GCF_032405125.1 Capricornis sumatraensis
AGATTGCTATCAGGTCACTTCTTATTTTTCACTTTTTTGGATTAAGTTCTAAAAGTGTTATGTATGGTTTGTTAAGTCAGTGCCACTGCATTCTTTGAGTCCTTCTAGATTTACCAAAATGATTTACAAAAAAATCATTCATCAATCCATCATCAGAAGTAATTTTTATGATCTGTTAGATGAGAAACAGGTTACATCCTTTTTCAGTTCTGTGGTATAAGTAGATTGTAAACTATCCTATCTGTGAGATGGTGTTGCATTCTAGGAAATATGCCAAAAGCTTGTCCAGTTGCTAAATTGTATCTATTGAGTTTCCCTGTGGTCTGTTTTGCCAAAACTTTCGCCTCAGGTTCAAAGGATTTATTAACAGAATAAGCCACTCATTATATACAAATAAATAATACCAATATTTATTAGAGCCTTATCTAGCTTACTTTCAACATACTAACATTAAGAGAAAAGAGAACTAGAAACAGCAGAAGATACATCACCAAATTGGTCTTTTTTTTCAAATTGGGTTTTGACAAACAAATTGAGTTTAGACAAACTCAAACAGTGAAGAAGTCCCGTGTCACAGCACATCTGGAGACCCAGTTGGGAAAAGGTCCCAGGCAGCCATCAGTTCTGTAGGTGACTGCAAAATTGCAGTTCACGATTCCCAAGTATAATCCTAGGACGCAAACTTACAGCATCATCAACCTGTGAGCAAACTGAAGCTCTGATTTATGTTCACGCGTAAAACTTCAATTCAGTTGAACAGTCATGTCTGACTCTTTGCGACCCCATGGACTGCAGCATGCCAGGCTTCCCTGTCCATCACCAACTCCCAGAGCTTGCTCAAAGTCATGTCCATTGAGTTTGTGATGCCGTCCAACCATCTTATCCTCTGTCGTCCCCTTTTCCTCCTGCCTTCAATCTTTTCCAGCATCAGGGTCTTTTCCGGTGAGTCAGTTCTTTGCATCAGGTGGCCAAAGTATTCAAGTTTTAGCTTCATTATCAGTCTTTCCAATGAATATTTAGGACTGATTTCCTTTAAGATGGACTGGTTGGATCTCCTTGCAGTCTTCAAGAGTCTTCTCCAACACCACAATTCAAAAGCATCAATTATTTGGCACTTAGTTTTCTTTATAGTCCAACTCTCACATCCATACATGACTACTGGAAAAACCATAGCTTTGACTAGACGGACCTTTGTTGGCAGAGTAATGTCTCTGCTTTTTAATATACTGTCTAGATTGCTCATAACTTTTCTTCCAAGGAGCAAGTGTCTCTTAATTTCATGGCTACAGTCACCCTCTGCAGTGATTTTGGAGCCCAAGAAAATAAAGTCAGCCACTGTTTCCACTGTTTCCCCATCTATTTCCCATGAAGTGATGGGATCGGATGCCATGATCTTAGTTTTCTGAATGTTGAGCTTTAAGCCAACTTTTTCACTCCCCTCTTTTACTTTCATCAAGAGTCTCTTTAGTTCTTTTTCACTTTATGCCATAAGGGTGGTATCATCTGTGTTTCTGAGGTTATTGATATATCTCCCAGCAATCTTGATTCTAGCTTGTGCTTCATCCAGCCTGGCATTGCGCATGATGTACTCTGCATAGAAGTTAAATAAGCAGGGTGGTAATATATAGCCTTGATGTGCTCCTTTCCCAATTGGGAACCAGTCTGTTATTCCATGTCCAGTTCTAACTGTTGCTTCTTGACCTGCATACAGATTTCTTAGGAGGCAAGTAAAGTGGTCTGGTATTCCCATCTCTTTCAGAATTGTCCACAGTTTGTTTTGATCCACACAGTCAAAGACTTTGGAATAGTCAATAAAGCAGAAGTTGTTTTTCTGGAACTCTTGTTTTTTCGATGATCCAGCAGATGTTGGCAGTTTGATCTCTGATTCCTCTGCCTTTTCTAAAACCAGCTTGAACATCTGAAAGTTCTCAGTTCATGTACTGTTGAAGCCTGGTTTGGAGGATTTTGAGCATTACTTTGCTAGCGTGCCAAACGAGTACAATTGTGTGGTAGTTTGAACATTCTTTGGCATTCCCTTTCTTTGGAATTGGAATGAAAACAGCGTTTCCAGTCCTGTGGCCACTGCTGAGGTTTCCAAATTTGCTGGCATATTGAGTGCAGTACTTTACAGCATCATCTTTTAGAATTTGAAATAGCTCAGCTGGAATTCCGTCACCTCCACTAGCTTTGTTCGTAGTGATGCTTCCTAAAGCCCACCTGACTTCACATTCCAGGATGTATGGCTCTGGGTGAGTGATCGTACCATCGTGGTTATCTGGGTCAAGAAGATCTTTTTTTGTACAGTTCTTTTGTGTATTCTTGCCACCTCTTAATATCTTCTGCTTCTGTTAGGTCCAGACCATTTCTGTCCTTTATTGTGCCTATCTTTGCATGAAATGTTCCCTTCATATCTCTAATTTTGTTGAAGAGATCTCTAGTCTTTCCCATTCTATTGTTTTCCTCTATTTCTTTGCATTGATTGCTGAGGAAGGCTTTCTTATCTTTCCTTACTATTCTTCGGAATTCTGCATTCAGATGGGTATTGGGTGTATCTTTCCTTTTTTCCTTTGCCTTTCACTTCTCTTCTTTTCTCAGCTATTTGTAAGGCCTCCTCAGACAACCATTTTGATTTTTTGCATTTCTTTTTCTTGGGGATGGTCTTAATCACTGCCTCCTGTACAATGTCACGAACCTCTGTCCATAGTTCTTCAGGCACTTTATCAGATCTAATCCCTTGAATCTATTTGTCATTTCCACCGTAAAATCGTAAGGGATTTGATTTAGGTCATACCTGAATGGTCTAGTGGTTTTCCCTCCTTTCTTCAGTTTAAGTCTGAATTTGGTAATAAGGAGTTTGTGATCTGAGCCAGTCAGCTCCCAGTCTTGTTTTTGCTGACTGTATAGAGCTTCTCCATCTTTGGCTGCAAAAAATACAATTGATCTGCTTTTGGTATTGACCATTTGGTGATGTCCATGTGTAGAGTCATCTCTTTTGTTGTTGGAAGAGGGTGTTTGCTATGATCAGTGCATTTTCTTGGCAAAATTCTGTTAGTCTTTGCCCTGCTTCATTTTGTACTCCAAGGCCAAATTTGTCTGTTATTCCAGGTGTTTCTTGACTTCCTACTTTTGCATTCTAGTCCCCTGTGATAAAAAGGACATCTTTTTTGGGTGTTAGTTCTAGAAGGTCTTATAGGTCTTTATAGAACCGTTCAACTTCAGCTTCTTCAACAGTAGTGGCTGGGGCATAGACTTGGATTACTATATTGAATGATCTGCCTTGGAAGTGAACAGAGATCATTGTCATTTTTGAGATTGCACCCAAGTACTCCATTTTGGACTCTTTTTTTGACTATGAGGGCTACTCCATTTCTTCTAAGGGATTCTTGCCCACAGTAGTAGATATAATGGTCATCTGAATTAAATTCAGCCATTCTGGTCCATTTTAGTTCATTGATTCCTACAATGTCCACTTTTCATCTCCTGTTTGACTACATCCAGTTTACCTTGATTCATGGACCTAACATTCCAGGTTCCTATGCAATATTGTTCTTCATGGCATCACACTTGACTTCCATCACCAGTCACATCTACAACTGGGTGTTGTTTTTGGTTTGTCTCTGTCTCTTCGTTCTTTCTGGAGTTATTTCTCCACTTATCCAGTAGCATACTGGGTGCCTACCTGCCTGGGGAGTTCATCTTTCAGTGTGGTATCTTTTTGCCTTTTCATACTGTTGATGTGGTTCTCATGGCAAGAATACTAAAGTGGTTTGCCATTCCCATCTCCAGTGGACCGTGTTTTGTCAGAACTGTGACACAACTTGGAATGTTGTTAAGCCCAGGGCTTGGTTGACCAGCCCCCCTCCAGGGACTCAACAGTCTTAAGATTTATCTGGCATCTTATCTATGCTGCTGCAAGGCTTGCACTGACCACAGTAAGAACAGTGTCCAGGCCGGTTAGAAGCAAGGTTAGAGGCCTGCTCTTCTTTGGCTCTGAAGCCTAAGCAAGACTATTTAACTTCCCTAATATGGTGGCTCAGACAGTAAAGGGTCTGCCTGCAGTGCGGGAGACCCGGGTTCAATTCCTGGGTCGGGAAGATCCCCTGGAGAAGGAAATGGCAATCCACTCCAGCACTCTTGCCTGGAAAATCCCATGGATGGAGGAGACTGATAGGCTAAAGTCCATGGGGTCGCAAAGAGTTGGACAAAACTGAGTGACTTCACTATTCCACTACTCACTAATACGGTACAGCAGTTAAGAATCTGCCTACCAGTGTAGGGGCTATACAGATTTGATCTCTGGTCTGGGAAGGTCTCACCTGCTGCAAGGCAGCTAAGCCCATGCACCACAGCTTCTGGAGCCTGTGTGCCCTAGAGCCTGTGCTCCCTAACACCTCAGTAAGAAGCCCACACACTGCAAGTCAAGTGTGCCCCCACTCACCACAACTAGAGAATGCCCTTGTGTAGCAGTGAAGACTCAGCAGAGCCAAAAATAAATAAAAATTTAAAAGATAAAGTATACCTACTACTTTTTTATTTAAAAGCAGTTTTTATGGAGCCAAAATTAAAACGAGATTGGCTAAAAATTAGACACTGCATATTTTAGAGTTTTCTCGCAGATTATTAAAAAAAATTAAAACCAAACCTCAGTGGTATTGTAGACGTAAGTTTGGAGTTGTCGTATATAGTATAGGTAGAATAGAAATTTCATTTTGTGGTTGAAGGTTATGCTTTCATTAAATGAATTTAAATGATAGCATCTAAGAGGGAAAAATTATTTAAATTGAAATAAGTTTTTTTGTTTTTGCTTTGTGGCTTTTGTTTGCTGTTTATAAGTTTAGGGCATTATGTCCTAGATTGCATTTTGGGAATATTTGTAATACCTAGTATGTAGATATAGTTTTTAATCAATTCATTTTGCTAGGAACTTTTTTTAAGCAGTGAAACTCTTTTTAAGAGTCTTTGTAAATTATTAGTCTGTGGTGGTGGTGGTTTAGTCACTAAGTTGTGTCTGACTCTTTGTGACCGCATGGCTCACCAGGTTCCTCTGTCCATGGGATTTCCCAGGCAAGAATACTGGAATGAGTTGCCATTTCCTTTCCCAGGGTACCGTCCCAACCCAGGGATCAAACTCATGTCTCCTGCATTGGCAGATGGATTCTTTAGTGTTGAGCCAAGAGGAAAGCCCAAGTGTGTGGTAGGAATGAGTAAATGTGCAAGTGAAATACTGATATATGATAACGCATAAATGAATATGGATTTATAGTATCAAATCTTTCAGCAAAAGTCAGTTAAAATGTTTCTTCATGTCTTGAATAGCTATTCAACAAAATGGAATGCAAATCCCCAACGTATGTCTGGTATGTTCCCTTTTTATGTTTTCAAACTTCGTAAGTTCTTTTATTCAGATATGTAATGTTGGTCTCTTAAAAGGAAAATTTTAGGATCTTTTCACCTTCGACAACTTGGAATCATGCAAAGCATGTAACTGGGACACATTTTATTTATTTATTTTTTAATATAAATTTATTTATTTTCATTGGAGGCTAATTACTTTACAATATTGTATTGGTTTTGCCATACATCAGCATGAATCCGCCACAGGTGTACGTGTTCCCCATCCTGAACCCCCCTCCCACCTCCCTCCCTGTACCATCCCTCTGGGTCATCCCAGTGCACCAGCCCCAAGCATCCTGTATCACGCATCGAACATGGACTGGCTATTCATTTCACCTATGATATACATGTTTCAATGCCATTCTCCCAAATTATCCCACCCTCTCCCTCTCCCACAGAGTCCAAACAACTGTTCTGTACATCTGTGTCTCTTTTGCTGTCTTGCATACAGGGTTATCGTTACCATCTTTCTAAATTCCATATGTATGCGTTAGTATACTGTATTGTTGTTTTTCTTTCTGGCTTACTTCATTCTGTATAATAGGCTCCAGGTTCATCCACCTCATTAGAACTGATTCAAGTGTATTCTTTTTTAATGGGTGAGTAATACTCCATTGTGTATGGGACACATTTTAATGCAGCTAGGACACAGTCTTAGACACAAGTGAATGAGTCCTTGCTGAGGTTCTCAGTAGATTGATACTTCCCAAAATTCAGGAGCATTGCTATGATTCTTTCACCTAGGTGAAATAATGCTTTATGCCTTACCCATATCCTCTGTGCTCTCGTCATACTTGCTTACAGTAGCATTCTTTGATACTAGTAAGGGAACCAAAAAGTGACATCATTAAACAAAAATTGTTATCACACCTGTCACCACATTCTACAATGAGAACTCTCCAACATGAATCAAAAGACTTTCTTCTTAATCCATAGTAAGATGGGTAAGAAGGAGAAGGGCCCTTGTGAAACATTCCTGGGACAGAGGATGGGAAGGAAGAATTAACATGATGTCTTGACCACAGATGCCTTTTTTTTTCTTCTTTTTATTTATTTACTTTTGTCTGTGCCAGGCCTTCACTGCCGTGTGTGCTTTTCTCTAGTTACGGAGAGCAGGGGCTGCTCTGCAGTTGTGGTGCGTGGGGCTTCTCATTGCGTTGACTAATCTTGTTCTGGAGCACAGACTCTAGCGTATGTGGGCTTCAGTAGTTGCGTTTCCCAAGCTCTAGAGGACAGGCTAAGTAGTTGTGGCCCATGGGCTTAGTCGTTCTTCAGCATGTGGGATATTCCTGAATCAGGGGTTGAACCTGTGTCTCCTGCACTGGCAGATTCTTCACCACTGAGCCACCCACACAGGTGCTTCCTTATATGGAAACTTTATATGCAGTTTCAGAGAAGTGACCATATAGAAGTTGAAGGTAGAGAAGTTCCTTTCGAACTCTATGTCCAATTATCCCTTTTAGCCAAGATCAGTTGATATAAGCCTGATAACATTTTGTAGAAAGAACCCCTTGTGGCTTCTTTGCATTCTTTCCCTTAGCTAGCTGTGGATATGATAGGTCCTCAGCAGTACATGTTCTGAATCATTTTTGCCTGTGATGGAGTTGGATATATGGGTCATGTTCTTTTAAGGTATTGGCATGGCTAAAACCATGAGATGGCAGTTTTGTTCAGATCAGGACCATGGGACTTCCCTGGTGGTCCAGTGGTTGAGAACTTGCCTGCCATTGCAGGAAATGTGGTTCAATCCCAGTCTAGGAAGATTCCACGTGCCTTGGGGCAAATAAGCCGAGGCCCTCGTGGGCCGTGACTGCTGAGCCTGCGCACTGCAACTAAAGGCCCTCGAGCCCATGCTCCACAACAAGAGAAGCCCGCACACCACAACTAGAGAGTAGCCCCTGCTTGCTACAACTAAAGAAAGCCTGTGCGCAGCAGCGAAGACCCTCATGGAGCCATAAATAAATAAATAAAATTTATTTTTAAAAAAGGATCAGAAACCATGTACTTAAAAGCCACATTTTTTTATGTGCTTCTTTTTTCTTAGCACCGAAAGGTTTAATTTTTCGTCTTTCAGCTTTGCCTGGAAGCCAGCCACTCTTGACTAACTGAGATAAGTAAAAGAAATACAGAAAGAAAGGCCAAAAGAAAGTGTGTGTAAATTAACATTCCTCTTTAGATTTTTGCTCCTTAGGATTTTAAGGAATTTGTTCTGTTTTTCTAAGTATCAGAATTATTTCATGACTGGAAACAATCACAGTGTGTATAATTCAGAAAGCAGTGAAATTAGAAAATTAGTGTACCAAACCTGGCCCAGGCACTTATTAGATGTGTTATCTTGGTTAAGTCTCTTAACATTTTAGAGCTTGCGTTCGTTTTTTCTTATTAATCTCTGAGTGGATGGCTAACCTGATGTCAGGAAGGAAGAATAAAGTATATGGTAGGTGTTGCACAGATTAGTGTTTTAATTAAAAGTTCTCCCAGAATATGACTGCATAAACCATCTGGCTTTGTATTTCCTTTCACCCACTCTTTGATTGTGTGCTCAGTCGTGTCCAACTCTTCGCGACCCCATGGACTGTAGCCCGCCAGGCTCCTCTGTCCATGGGATTCTCCAGGCAAGAATACTGGAGTGGGTTGCCATGCCCTCCTCCAGGGGATCTTCCTGACCTAGGGATCAAACCCAAGTCTCTTACATCTCCTGTGTTGGCAGACAGGTTCTTTACCACTAGTGCCACCTGGGAAGCCCTTTGATTAAGAGTCGATAAAAAAGTAATGTGCTGTTTTTATATATTTGTTGGTTTATTAACCTTCAACATGTGAAGAAGCGCAGCTTTCATTTTAGTGATAAAGAAACTAGGAGATACTCTTCAATTTTAGAATTAAAAGGACAGATGAGTGTTCATTAGAGTTGTGGGAAGAAATTAAATTTGCAATGGATTGAGAAATAAATGGGGAGTGAGAAAATGGAGATACTGACAGTACACTGCTCTTTATGGAAGTTTTGTTAAGACTGAAGGGAAATGAACCTAAATACCTAGAGGGATATTGGACTGTGGAGAAAATAAGAATTAGTGAGGTCATGAACACATGTGGAATGATAATGGGAGCTTAACTTAGAGGAGATTGAGATAAGGTCCCTGGCAGGGACATCCTCTCTAGCAACTTATTACAAGCTATAAAATTAGATCATGTTATGTTATGAAGTATCTTGTAGATTGCTGGGTAGATGGGAAGTAGCCAGGAAGTCAGAGGATTTGTAAAGCTGAAATATTTGACAGATGTTTGTGAATGAATGGTTGGATCAAGTATTCAAATAGGCAGTTCTGATATGCTTGTGCAGGAAGAGAGCATTTTATCTAAAAATTATTTAGATAAAAACCTAAAAAGAATGATGTACTGCCCTGTTTAATATTATGGTTTCTATTGACTTAACAACTGCACTGTAATACTATTTTTTTAAATTGTTGCAAAATACATAAAAGATTTACTGTTGTAACCATTTTAAAGTGTACAGTTTGATGGCAGCAAGTACACTCACAGTGTTTTCCAACTAACATCACTGTCAGGTTCCAGAGCTTTTTCATTATTCCAAACATAAACTTCAAATGCATTAAGCAGTCACATCCCCTCCTCCAACCCCTGGTAACCACTAATTGTTCTCTGTCTCTCTGGATTGGATATCTCATATAAATGGAGTCATGTAATACGTGTTGTTTTGCATATTTGGCATCTTTCATTTAGCATAATGCTTTCAGAGTTCATCCTTGGAGCATGTATCAGTGCTTTATTCCTTTTCAAAGCTGAATAATATTCTATTGTATGAATATACCACGTTTTGCTTATCCATCTATTGATGGGCATTTGAGTTTCTTCTTGTAGCTTTTGTGAGTAAAACTGCGGTGAACATTCACTTACAAGTTTTTGTGTGGACACGTGTTTTCATTTCTTATCTCTGTATACGTAGGAATAGAAATGATAGATTGTATGCTAACTCTGTGTTTAACTTTGAGGAACCACCAACTGTTTCCCACAGCAGCTGCACCGTTGTATATTTCTACCAGCAATGTATGAGGGTTCCAATTTCGCTTCATTCTTGCTTTGTCATAATCTGTAGAAATTAATTTATTAAACCTTTGAATCCTTACTGCATGCAGGGTACCATGCTAGATGCTGTTTCAAAGAAGGGCTGGACAAGACTTTCTAGAAGCAACAGTTTTTGGCCTTCTGGGAGTTAGAGTCAACATTTATAACTGTGCTGAAAGGAGGAAGTGTTGAGTGCCCTAGAAGGCACAGTTAACTTACCTTGAAGATTTTAGACAAAGAGTTTACTTACGGGGAAAGGCTTATTTCTTTTCTTCTGTTAAAAATATTTATTTATTTATTTATTTTTGGCTACCCTGCGTCTTTTGTTGCTTTGCCCAGATTTTCTCTAGTTGCTAGTGAGCTGGGGCTACTCTTTGTTCCAGTACATAGGCTTCTTCTCATTGCAGTGGCTTCTTTCGTTTCGGAGCACAGGCTTATAAAGCCTGTGGGCTTTAGTCATTGCAGTGTGCAGGCTTCAGTGCTTGTGGCTAGGGGGCTTAGTTGCTCCACAGCATGTGGAATCTTACCAGACCGGGGATGGAACCTGTGTCCCTTGCATTGGCGGGGAGATTCTTATCCACTGTGCCACCAGGGAAGTCCTGAAAGGCTTATTGTCAACTGTCAGACCAGGGAACTTAAACCCTATTGTGTAGTTGGTAGGAAGCCAGAAAACTTCTGAGCAGGGTAGTAATATAATTTGAACCTGGACTTTGGAAGAGAAATCTAGCAGCCAAGAGTAGAGGCTGAGGTAGAGGGCTGAAGAGTCTAGTAGTGCCTGGGAAACCAGTTTCATTTGTTTGTTTTGTCTGTGCTATGGGACATACAACCAGGAATCAATCCCATGCCCGCTGCTTTGGAATGTGGAGTCTTAACCACTGGACTGCCAAAGGAAGTCCCTGAAACTAGGTTTTTAATTGAAGAGTAACTGGAACCTAGAGTGACAAACAGGAATGGAATCTTAGGAGTGGAATAGATAGGACTTGGAGACTCTTAGGTAAATCTTTATAGTCTCCTTAGATCTCATCTCTTGATTTTAAACATCATCTACCAAACGTTCTCTCTCCAGAACAGACCTCTCTGAGATCCAGACTTCATACTTGACATCTCATATTTAAGTTTTTTAAGTCTTGATAACCACCCCAGAAGTTTTGAGTGATGTATTTTTCCTTCTAAGAATTTCTCAGTAGTTAAGCTAAAGTTGCTCCAATTAGTTGTTATAAAAATAGCCACAGCCCCAGAAGGCATAACCAGAGTAAAGACATTTCATTACAAAAACATTTTACTACGAAAGTGAAACAAAATGCTTGTAGTTACACCATCCTAGTAAAACCATTATTGACATTTTAGTCTTTTGCTTCTAAAACAGGAATTTCTTTTTCCTTTATCTGTCCTCTTTCTTCATTTCCCACTGTCATTCATCTCACCACCACATGCTGTACATGTCCATTCACAGACCACACTTTGATAGCTTGACGGCCTAGTAGGTTGGAGATGGTCAGTAAGTAGTTATGGGATATATAACAAATTTAGAACTTTCACACCAGTAGCAAAGCATCACCAGTTAATATTCCCTCTACAGTCACTGCCTCAGCTGAAACTCTACTTAGGTAATTTGAGGTTGAATACTGACTGAAAAAATAATGTGTTCAGTTAGAATGTGCCTAGTGTACTTTGTTAAAGGGAAATCTTTGTGTTTAAAACTGAGGCATTTTCCTTCGTTTCTATCAATTTTATAACCTAATAGATGATCCCATCCTCCTGCCTTGAATTTCTGGTTCTCTGTGGTTTAAACCAAAATTCTTACAACAGAAAGGGTGCAACAAATAGTTAATTATGTTATTTTAGATGGAAACTTGATTTGGTATTTTTCCCTAAGAAACTGTTGCAGGGACATTGTCATCATGTATTAGGTATTATAGGTATTGTTTGTTATTCAGTCACTAAATCATATCTTTGCAACCCCATGGCCTGCAGCACACCAGGCTTCCCTGTCCATCACTGTCTCCTGGAGTTTGTTTAGACTCATGTCCATTGAGTTAGTGATGCTATCCAGCTATCTCATCCTCTGTCACCCTCTTCTGCTCTTGCCCTCAATCTTTCTCAGCATCAGGGTTTTTTCCAGTGAGTCAGTTTTTCGCATCAGGTGGCCAAAGTATTGGAGCTTCAGCTTCAGCATCAGTCCTTCCAATGGATATTCAGGACTGATTTCCTTTGGGATGGACGGGTTGGATCTCCTTGCTGTCCAAGCGTCTCCTGCACTGCAGTTCAGAAGCATCAATTCTTTGGCACTCAGCCTTCTATATGCTCCAGCTCTCACATCCATACATGACTACTGGAAAACCATAGCTCTGATTATATGGATCTTGGTCAGCAAAATGGTGTTTCTGTTTTTTAAAACACTGTCTAGGTTTGTCATAGGATTGTTTCACTGCAGGTATAGACCTAAGTAAAAACAATCCTGAGACTTTTCTGGTGGTCCTGTGCTAAAAAGAATCCGCCTGTCAGTATAGGAGACACGGGTTCAATCCCTGGTCCAAGAAGATCCCACATGCTGTGGGGCAACTAAGTCCACGCACCTCGATCCTGTGCTCCACAACAAGAGAAGCCTGTGCACTGCAACTAGAGAATAGCCTCAGCTAACCACAAATAGAGAAAGCCTGTGCACGGCAACAAAGACCTAGTGCAGTCAAAAATAAATAAATTTATTTTTTGAAAAAACACCTGAATTATACTGGAGGAACAGTAGCCAGTTAGCTTTTACTCCCTGTATCAGTCAGTGATGCAGTTATTTATGAAGTTACCCTAGCTAGAAATCAGAGTATGAACTTTTATTTCTCTTTTACTCCCATATCCCATCAATTATGTAGTTCAGTTTATTTTACTTCTTCCTGAGTATTTTGTGACTTGGCTTTTAATTTGTTTATATTAAAAACTGGTTTTCCAAAAAAAAAAAAATCAAGTTTTCAACAGGTTGTGAATTGCAATCAGTTCTGATTTTCAAAATCTCTAGGCTGGACCACAGAACCAATATCAAGAGATTATTCTTGAACTAACTATTCCTTGTCCTCTGTCCATGGAATTTTCCAGGCAAGAATACTGGAGTGTGTTTGTGGTGTGGGCTTAGTGCTCCTCAGCTCCTGGAGTTTTAGTTCCCCAGCCAGGGATCGAATTCGCATCCCCTGCAGTGCAAAGTGGATTCTTAACCACTAGACCACCAGGGAAGTCCCTACTCATGATATTTATTTATCTGTTGTGTTTATTTCCTCTTTTTCATTCTGTCTTAAAAAATTATTAATCTGTTTCAAAAGAATTATTGTTTTAAAAAATCATTCCGATTTTTTCTGACCTTGTCTTTCTGTGTTTCTTTAGATTTTTTTTATTGCTCGTTTCCCATCATGGAAAAAAAAAGAGCAATAAAGTTCAGTTTGATTTAATCTTCTTAAAAAATAAGTTTTTAAAGCTTATTTTTTATTAAGTATTGCTCTAGCTATTATAGTACAAATTTATTCATAGTGGTTTTTCTTCTACTTAAAGATTTTGAAAGTTTCTTTATCATTGTATCACTTCTCTCACAGTAAGAATCTGATTCTCATTTTTCCCTAATATTTTTTACTTTTTGATTAAATCCTGGTATGTAACCAACCTGCATTTATCACCTCCTCCCTTATATGTATTTCTCCCTAATCACGTCAGAGTTGTAACAACTCTGGAAGGCACATTGCTGCATGGAAGCCTGCAACCCACTTGGCCATGTCCCTTTGCCAGGAAATCCTCGTTACTCCTCTTGAGGTTCCCATACTCTGCATTGGACTATACTGGGACACTCACCTAATGAGGTCCAACAACCTGTGCAGGACTGCTGCCGTACACACCTTTCAGTATCCATCCTCCCTCTGTGGACACCCTCACATCCTGATTATGCCCCAGTACCTTGCTCTGGCCTCTGGAGCCTCCCCCTTGGCTGCTTTTACTTCGCCTGACGGCTCCTAATGGCTTTGTACAGTATTTCTTCAGGAAGGGGAAGGAGAGTGGGAAGAGACTTCTTTTACTTATTAAGAAGGTTACTTTAAAAAATTACTACATGTGTGTACAGTGATTGATGTTACACATATATGTATTATAAAGATATAAAAAGTGTAGAGAACAAATGAGTACCCATCATTCAATTTAATAATGTATTACAGATACAGATGAAGCAACCCAGAACCGTTTTTTGATTCCTTTCCCATTGTTTCCCCACAGCAGTATTTACTGTTCTGAATTTAGTATTTCTTTAAACAGGAATTGATTATATGAGAAGTATTCTATAAACCAGTATTTACCAGTGTAGACCAGAATTGCCCACAGATGCAAGCATTTTCTAGCCCTTGGAAGTATGTTAAGAATTTGCCCAAGAAATATTTATGTCATCTCTTACTGCATATCTTACGTCAGAGAATAAGCACTTAAGTCTCTTAATTGATAAGTAGGTATCTAAAAATACGTAAATACATGAGGAATGCTATGACAGATGTCTTGTTTTTAAGCCTCTAGCCGTGGTTAGCACTAAATAATTAAATAGTTGATGACTGTAATAAACCAGTTAGTTATGCCTGTTTGACCACTTATGGCAAGCTGTTCCAAGTATGAGGGAAAGTCTAAATCTAACGGACTCTAATTTGCATTTCTGAATTACATTTGATAGCTAATTGGAGAAATGGTTATTTTAAAGGTAGATTTTTTTTCACCTCACTTTTCTAAAATCCTTAAAAAATTTTAGCCAGTTATGTTGTTGCTATAGGTGGTGGTCCATTACTTTCATGTTTAAATTGGACTTGAGTTTTGTCTCCTAGACCTTTGTCTCCTAGGTCCATAATTGGACCATGTCTCATTTTAGCAATTATATATAGTAATTTTGCCTCTTGTGATACGTTATTTTGTTTTTTCATTTATACTGATAGATTCCTGTGGCCTTTTAAATGATTGAATAAAAATGAAAATGGATCCAAAGTGACTTCTCTACTGAAGCAGAAGATTGTTATTACCTTCCATTAACTCAGTTTAGTCTCTGGGAACGGGCAGAACGAGTGAAATACAGAAAACTGAAGAGAAGAAAACCTCACTTTGGAGCTTTCTCCGTGACTGTTCTTAAGCCCTGCCTTTCTACTTGTTTTAGTTTTGCTGTGAATTTATAAATAGTGAAGACCAAAGAAATAGAAGAAACATTTGAGAGCTTTATACCAAGAAATTTGCTTTGAAAGCTGCTATTCTTGGAGGGAAAAGCATATCAAGTTCCTGTTTTTTTGTTTTTTAACAAGCTTTCTTATGTCCTTAGATTTTGAAGGATAAGACAAATATAAACTCATACCTGCAGACTGTTTTTACCAGCTGTGTAAGAATAATGAGATATAAATTAAGGGCTTTGTAATGTGGATGTTTTGCTACTAGAGTTGACTACTCCGAAGATCTTTTATAGCTCATCAGTGTTTTATTTTTGATCACTTCAATGACATTATTTGACCAAACAAAAGTCATTCTGTCTTTCTAAGCTATGACCTTGTTATGAACAGTATTTGCATTCACTGTGCAAATGTCCATGTATTATCTATTTAAGCAACATCATAGTGCCATCACTCAAGGAAGTTGAATGAGGTGAACATTGATATAGCTCTTTCCCCTTCCCCCCATTTTTTAAATGTAACAAATACTTTTTATGTTCCCCTCCCCCTTCCCCTTTCCCCTTCCCCTTTGGGAAACGTGTCAGGAACTAGATAGTTTAAGATGAGCAATTGAGGGGACTGAGAGATTGATCCACACAGAGCCTGGATTCTTTTTGCTTCATCGTAAGGCTTTCTGCTGGCCAGCCTAATTAAGTACCCTTTTAACAAGAGAACCTTGTGGAAATCCAGCTGGCAGCTCAAGAAGTTCAGGAAGCAGGACCACAGAGGTTATACTCTGGGGTAAGTATCCTCCTATGTCTAACTTTGGAAGAAGACTGTGTATGTATATGTATCATGGAAAATACCTACTCTTTTCTAATGTATTCTGGAGACTATCAGTGAGGTAGTTTGGAGACACAACGGATCTCTCAGGAAAATTGATTCTGATGAGGAGAAGTTAATGTGAACTAAATAGAAAAACTCTTGAGAAGTTATAACTTCCTTCTCTAGAAGATTTTTTTCTACTGCTTTTTCCTGAAGTTACCTGAAGCAGATTAATCTTTTTCTATAAGTATCTATAGTTTGGGGCTTCCCAGGTGGTGCTAGTGGTAAAGAACCCTCCTGCCAATGCAGGAGACATAAGAGACCTGCGTTTGATCCCTGGGTCAGGAAGATCTCCTGGAGAAGGAAATGGCAACTCACTCCAGTATTCTTGCCTGGAGAATACCGTGGACAGAGGAGCCTGGTGGGCTGTATAGTTCATGGGGTCGCAAAGTGTCAGCAGTGTTTGAAGCAACTTAGCATATGCCTGTCATGGCATATATCTATAGTTATGAGTAGTTGTTTATTCTTCTGCTATAACCCAAGAATTCATTAGCTTCTGTCATATAACCTTCAGGGCAATGTCCCACTTTCTCTGTGTTGAATATTCATAGTTATATATTCACAGGCTATTGTTTTTGTTTAGAACTTCTCTGATGTATGAGGCCAGAGGACTACTCTAGAAAGGCTCAGAGAGCAAGTTTTTCTGTAAAAGGGTGACCTTAAAGAAATTGCAGACTCCTTTACTTGATACCAGGTTCTTCCAAGAATAAATGATTTCAATTTTCTCATTTTCAGATCCTGGCCATGAGGTTGGATGCCTCACCTTGTTGAAAAGAGACACTGGACCTAAATGGCGCAGCATGACTTTGTTCCTGCTTGGCTAAATTTCTCAACACCACAGTCAGCTAAGGTACTGTTCTCCATTCTAGTAACTATCTCAATACCAATTCTTTGCATCCTTGTATTGTCTTATAGCCTCTGTTTTACAATCTAGTTTTTTTTGTGTGTATATTCAGTCTTGACTGATAATTTTAGATATGTTTTCATAAACTTATCTTTCTTTTATCTTACTTTTAGGATATAAATAGGGTATAAACACTTAGGCAGTTCAAGTCTGTGTACCTAAGTGTCCTGTTTATTTCATTACATGTTAACCTTTTCTCATTGTGTGGCACACTTAAGACTTCCTATGTTAGCTGCAGAACACTTTGGTTTGGGGGGAAATGGATCTTCAGAATGAAAGTACATATGTCTAAAGTAGTAGTTGAAAAAGGATAGACAGTAATTGATTGACTACTACATGATTAAATCCTAGAAATTCTATTTCAGAGACAATGGTCTGCTCACTGATTTTGGAGAAAATGTTTGCATTAAGAATAAAGACAAATGGAATATATTCTTGATAAAGGAAACCTTTGGGAAGCTAATAAAAATACTTCCTGTTTTGCCACCTAATAGAGGAGGGACAAAGTTGATAGGTTGTCTCAGAAAAAAAAACAACACATTTTTTTTTAAACATGAATTTTGGGGAAGATGTTCCTGGTCTGTCTAGACCTACAACCCTTTGCTTTAAATTTCAGTTTGAATTGTGCTTGTGAAATTCCCAGCCATCTCATAATTGACATAATCCGCCTCAAGGGTTGGAGGTGGTGAACCTGAGGGATTAGGTATGGGATCTAGGAAAGTGTTTAAAAGTAGGCAGATCTTATACCTGCAAAGAACAATTGATTTAGTGCCATATTAGGAAATATAATTTATTAATAAATATTTCCATTAAGGCTACAGCAAGCAAATTTGTGTGGTATTAGCATAAAGATAGACTTGTGAAGTGATGCAATAGAATAGAAAATTCAAAAATAGTGCTATATATTTAGTCAGTTGATTTTTGACTAAAGTGCCAAGGTAATTCAATGCAGAAGTGATAATCCTTTTTAACAAGTTGCTTTAGGACTGGATATTTATGGGAGAATAGGAGGGAGAGCGGAGAAGGAAATGGCAACCCACTCCAGTGTTCTTGCCTGGAGAATCCCAGGGATGGGGGAGCCTGCTGGGCTACTGTCTATGGGGTCACACAGAGTCGGACACGAGTGAAGTGACTTAGCAGAAGTAGCAGTAGCAGGAGGGAGAGCCTCAACCTTGACGTTATATCATACATAAAAATTAACTTGAAGTGGATTATAACCTAAGTTGAAGAATTAAAACCCAATAAACTTTCGGAGGAAAGGAGAAATCTTTGTAACCCACTGAAAGAAAGTGAAAATCTCTCAGTTGTGTCTGACTCTGCGAACTGGGGTCTCCAGCACTGCAGGCGGGTTCTTTACCAGCTGAACCACTAGGGAAGCCCTTGTAACCCACTAGAATGGCTAAAATAAAATCTGACAATACCAAGTGTAAGTGAAGATATTAATAATAAGGAAATAGATGTAAAGATTTCTGTGACACAACTTGTAGTTCTCCTAGAAGCACTTATCAAATGTTGGGCGTGGTGGGCCTATAAACCATACATTTTGTGGATTTTTAAACTTTGGTTTTCTATTATTTGAGAAAAAGACTGTCATAGAATACAGCTATTTTAAATAGGAAAGGACATAATAGTGTTTCTCAAAATGCTTTATTTTAGTTGTGTAACCTCAGACTTATTCTCTCTGACCTCCTTCCTCGTGTGTAAATAAAATGGGGATGATGTCAAATTGTAATCTTGTTATGAGTATTAAACAATGGAAGTAAGTGTTTTATAAAACTATAAAAACTTGTGTGTGATTGTTAATGGCATGCCATGGTGGTATTTAAACTGTTCCTTTCTCTTCAATTTGAGAGTAATTTACACAAATAAGCTATTTAGAATTATTTTAAAAGCAAGCATCTTTCTTTTCCTTTCAAGATTAACAACATCTTTAAGTGTAAGTTTTGGAGCTTATTCTTCTGGATATTGACTGATTCCTCCCCCACCCCTTGCCATGCAAGTAATTGAAGTAGCCTGTTAATTAATTCAATCAGTGATTAAATAGGCAATGTAGAACTTCTCTAACTCAGAGAACTATTGCCCTTAACTATGTCACATGTGCTCAAAATGGAGATATCTGCCACCAATATTACTTGTTTTCTAGAAGCCTGATGCAAATCCAAAGATAATAAAAGAGATTGATACGTACTTATCTGTTTGCTTCTCTATACTTTATTATCATCTTAGTCACCTACAGCGACTTTCGAAAAACACGGAGAGCACCTACCCCGAGGAGATGGTAGATTTGGAGTAAGCCGTCGTAGACATAATTCCTCTGATGGCTTTTTCAACAATGGACCTCTTCGAACGACAGGAGGTAAGACATACCCAACTTCCACGACTATTTAAGCTACTCAGAGGGAAGCCCAGGTTGAGGGTACATGTCCGTAACCTCGGAATAATGATCTTTTGTAAATATAATACTCAATTAGATCGTCCAGTAGTCATTACTCACCTGTATTGGCTTTCTAATGTTCTTAGGTTCTCTTAAGTTCTCTTCAGTTAAAGAACTCATACAGAAATTATATTAAAACAAAAGGATGTATCTTGTGATTTGTGTATGTGGACTTAATTTTTTATTTAGCAGGTCCCCTGACGGGCTTTGGCAATACTGTAAATTAGATCAGGAAGCATATGGCCCACTTGTTTCTGAATTTCCAGAAAGAAAACACACTAATATGTTACTTTTCCTTATTTTTTCAGATTCATGGCACCAGCCCTCCCTGTTCCGCCATGATTCTGTGGATTCTGGTGTCTCTAAGGGAGCATATGCTGGAATCACAGGGAACCTATCTGGTTGGCATGGCTCTTCACGAGGTCATGATGGAATGAGCCAGCGTAGTGGGGGTGGCACAGGAAACCATCGCCATTGGAATGGCAGCTTCCATTCCCGGAAAGGCTGTGCCTTTCAGGAAAAGCCACCTACAGATATTAGGGAAGAGAAGAAAGAAGATAAGGTGGAAAAGTTGCAGTTTGAAGAGGAGGACTTTGTAAGTATAAAGGTTTAGTTCTGCAGTTAAAATCTAAAATGATTCTTACATATAAAACTCTGTTAATAATGAGAACATTTGAAGAAGTACATGAAAGGGAGTCCTACATTTAGACTTTTTTTGTTTTTAGGAAAGAGTTGATTAATATGAAGATGAGAACCAAAATTCCTGTATAATTTTTAGCAAATCTTAATATTTTTTCATCTTTATGCCTTTGGAACTTGAAAGAAATCCTGAGTTTTAAGTTTTCTAAGATTCAATATTCAGATATATTTATGGAAAACTGTTAAATTGTCTTTCTCCAGCTATCCTAAGAGGGATTTTTTTCCTCTGATATTGCTTGCTTATATAGACAGTTGTGATAAGTTTAGAAACACACAGTTAGGAATATTTTAACTGTTGCCTAAATATGCTACTGTGTGTTGAATTATATGCCTTTTGACATCTGAGCCAAAAGTAGTTTTTGTGCACCTTTAAAAGTTTAATAATATATTTTTTTTAACCAAGTATATCTAAATCATTATTATTATTTTAACCTATAGTCATTATCTTCAAATTACCGAGATAATTTACATTCTTTGTTATACTAGGTCTGCAAAATTCCTTGTGTGTTTTATAATTATACTACATCTTAATATAGATAACACATTCCAAGTGCCCAGAAGCCACATATGACTAGTAGCAAAATCCTATTAGTGCAGCTCATTATTTTTAAGTAGCACATTAGATAAGCTAGTCACTTTTATGACACCCATTTCATGTTATCAAAGCCAACTAAAGAGTAAAATTCAGGCATTCAGCCCCTCCTCCCAAGTTTAGCAAATGATCTGGGGGCTCTTAATTTAAATGTTACTTATTGATATTCCTATTTCAAGGTGCCTGTCTTTTAAAACTTTATTCCTGGAAAAGTCTATAATACACCAATACATTAAGTATTTGACCAGAATGTTTTTAAGTATTCAGTAGTCCAAAATGACTATACTAAATTATAACTTTATTTATTCAGTAAATAAGCAAATTCAAATAAGACCAGTGGTAGTGATTAGGAAACAAAATCTCTCTTGTTCATTACACTTTGAGAACTTGATGAAATCCTCATCAAACCAGCAGCAACAAAAAAAAAAGTTGAATGATATTCCTATTATAAAATGAATTTCATTTTGTAATTTTCACACAATTAAATAAACCTACTGTAGTTATAATTTCTATCATATCTGGACATTTACCTAAAATACGTATTATTATGACCACAGTCAGCTGAGCACATTGGAAAACAAGATTTATTTTAGTAGTTTAAGTTTCTTGTGTGCTTTAGTTAAAAAAAAAAAGATAATGAGAAATGAGAATTGATGTGGGGTAAGGTAGAAGTTACTTAGAGTACCTTTTAAACTGGTACTATACTACTGATTGGCATAGTTTGATAAGGTCTGTTATCAGTCCTGTGGCTTTTCCAGTGAGAAATGAGTTGACAACGGAAAGAAATGTTTAAGGCAGCATTATCTTCACCTGCTAAGTCACATCATACCTGAAAAAGGTCAATAAGGGCAGGTTTATTTTGTGTTTACACTTTTATGGCATATTATAAGTGTACATTAAAGTGTGGAGAAAATGGTCAAGTACACTCATAACCTAGCTTTGTGAATATTGACATGTTGCCCAGTATGCTCCAGACCATTCTTCTACAAATGAGGCAAGATATTATAGGTACAATTAAAACTTCCTAACCATATTCTCCTCTTTCCCCTAAAAGTAATCACCATTTTTATTTCAGTGTTTCCCATCATATATGTTTTTTTACTGTTAGGTTGGTACAAAAATAATTGTGGTTTCAGACTGAATTTTAAATCATTATAACTAGGCTCAAACATATCTTTGTTAACCAAAATAGGAACCATTACAGTGAACACATTTTTGCCAATGAGAAGTAAGTTTATTTATTCCTGTAGCGTAAAAATCCACGCTTCGGGATTTGACAGACTCTTGAAAAGTATTTTCTGCCTCCTGCTAGTTGTGGAAAGCATTTTCCTTGCAAAAAGTTGTCAAGATGCTTGAAGGAAGTGGTAGTTGGTTGGCGAGAGAGCAGGTGAATATGGTAGATGAGGTCAGATTTCATAGACCAGTTCATTCAGTTTTGAAGCTTTGGTTGTGTGATGTGTGGTTGGGCGTCATCATGCAATTCTGCACCTTTTCTGCTGACCAGTGCTTGCCACAGGTATTGCAGTTTTTGGTGCATCTCAGTGATTTGCTGGGCATACTTTTCAGATGCACTGGTTTCACTGAGATTCAGAAAGCTGTAATGGATCCGACCAGCAGCAGACCACCAAACAGTGACCATGACCTTCTTTTTCTTTTTGGTGTAACTTTGGCTTTGGGAAGTGGTTTGGAGCTGCTTCTCGGGCCAACCACTGAGGTGGTCATTGCCAGTTATAATGTAAAATCCACTTTTTGTCACACATCACAATCTGATCAAGAAATTATTTATTGTCCTTGTGTATAATAAAAGAAGATGACACTTCAAAACAGTTTTTTTTAATTTACAGGCAGCTCATGAGGCACATACTTGTTGAGCTTTTTCACCTTTCCAATTTGCTTCAAATGCCAAATGACTGTAGAATGGTCGATGTTGAGTTCTTTAGCAACTTCTTGTATAAGTGCAGCAGCTTCGATGACTGCTCTCAATTGGTCGTTGTCAACTTCCACTACAGCTGGCCACTATACTCCTCATCTTCAAGGCTTTCATCTCCTTTACAAAACTCTTGAACAACCACTGCACTATATGTTTGTTAGTGGTTCCTGAGGCAAATGGGTTCTTAATGTTGCAAGTTGTCTCCACTGCTTTACGACCCATTTTGAATGCAAATAAGGAAATCACTCACATTCACTTTTTGTCTACATCATTTCACATTTCCGTGGTCTAAAATAAATATAAACAGCAAGTAATAACTCATTAGCAAAAAGCCATAAAGCAAGATATACACATTAAAATGATGTATGTAACATTACCACAAATATTTAAGAGTATATTCCCAAAAAAGAATATATTCCATTATCAAAGAGCAAAATTCAGCAGTGCAGAATTACAATTACTTTTGCACTAACTCCATGTATGAATGTATCCATAAACAGTCTGTAATACAGTTTTGCCTGATTCTGATTTTATATGAATACTATCACATCGTCTGCTGCTAAGTCACTTCAGTCGTGTCCGACGTAGTTCTCTTTTATTTCCTTAAAATTGTTTGAGATTTGTCTATATTGATACATAGGGCTCTAGATCAGTGGTTCTCAACCCAGGAACAAATTTGCCTCCTTCAGAGCACATTTGACAATATCTAGAGAAATTTTGGTTGTCACAACTGGAGATAGTCCTGTTGACATCTAGTATGTAGAGATCAGAGATGATGCTGACTTTCCTACAATGCACAGGACAGCCCTATAACAAAGAATTAACCAATCCCAAATGTCAGTAGTGCCATGGTTGAGAAACTCTGCTGTGTATCTTTTTTACTGCTGTATAGGAAATATTTTGTTGTATGAATGTACTAGGTTTGTCAGCCCACCAGGCTCCTCCGTCCATGGGATTTTCCAGGCAAGAGTGCTAGAGTAGATTGTCATTTCCTTTTCCAGGGGATCTTCCCGACCCAGGAATCGAACCCAGGTCTCCCGCATTGCAGGCAGATGCTTTACTGTCTGAGCCACCAGGGAAGCCCGTTTTCCTGTTAACAGACATTAAGTTTGTTAAAAATCTTGTTTTGGAGGATAAATCTAAAGAATGGAAACCATGGCATTGTAACTAGAGAAGAAAGAGTGAAAAATAAGATTTCTACAAAAATTAAAATAAAAAAATAAGATTTCTATTCAAAGGGAATTAGTGAATAATACGTAATCAAGACCATCCCCATGGAAAAGAAATGCAAAAAAGCAAAATGGCTGTCTGAGGAGGCCTTACAAATAGCTGTGAAAAGAAGAGAAGAGAAAAGCAGAGGAGAAAAGGAAAGACATAAGCATCTGAATGCAGAGTTCCAGAGAATAGCAAGGAGAGATAAGAAACCCTTCTTCAGTGATCAATGCAAAGAAATCGAGGAAAACAACAGAATGGGAAAGACTAGAGATCTCTTCAAGAAAATTAGAGATACCAGGGGAACATTTCATGCAGAGATGGGCTTGATAAAGGACAGAAATGGTATGGACCTAACAGAAGCAGAAGATATTAAGAAGAGGTGGCAAGAATACACAGGAGAACTGTACAAAAAAGAGCTTCACATCCCAGATAATCACGATGGTGTGATCACTCACCTAGAGCCAGACATCCTGGAATGTGAAGTCAAGTGGACCTTAGGAACCATCACTATGAACAAAGTTAGTGGAGGTGATGGAATTCCAGTAGAGCTATTTCAAATCCTGAAAGATGATGCTGCGAAAGTGCTGCACTCAATATGTCAGCAAATTTGGAAACCTCAGCAGTGGCCACAGGACTGGAAAAGGCCAGGTTTCATTCCAATCCCAAAGAAAGGCAATGCCAAAGAATGCTCATACTACCGCACAATTGCTCTCATCTCACACGCTAGTAAAGTAATGCTCAAAATTCTCCAAGCCAGGCTTCAGCAATATGTGAACGGTGAACTTCCAGATGTTCAAGCTGGTTTTAGAAAAGTCAGAGGAACCAGAGATCAGATTGCCAACATCTGCTGGATCATCAAAAAAGCAAGAGAGTTCCAGAAAAACATCTATTTCTGCTTTACTGACTATTCCAAAGCCTTTGACTGTGTGGATCACAATAAACTGTGGACAATTCTGAAAGAGATGGGAATACCCTACCGCCTGACCTGCCTCTTGAGAAACCTATATGCAGGTCAGGAGAACTGGACATGGAACAACAGACTGGTTCCAAATAGGAAAAGGAGTACATCAGGGCTGTATATCGTCACTCTGCTTATTTAACTTACATGCAGAGTACATCATGAGAAACGCTGGGCTGAAAGAAGTACAAGCTGGAATCAAGATTGCTGGGAGAAATATCAATAACCTCAGATATGCAGATGACACTACCCTTATGGCAGAAAGTGAAGAGGAACTAAAGAGCCTCTTGATGAAACTGAAAGAGGAGAGTGAAAAAGTTGGCTTAAAGTTCAACATTCAGAAAACGAACATCATGGCATCTGGTCCCATCACTTCATGGCAAATAGATGGGGAAACAGTGTCAGACTTTATTTTGGGGGGCTTCAAAATCGCTGCAGATGATGATTGCAGCCATGAAATTAAAAGACACTTACTCCTTGGAAGGAAAGTTATGACCAACCTAGATAGCATATTGAAAAGCAGAGACATTACTTTGCCAACAAAGGTCCGTCTAGTTAAGGCTATGGTTTTTCCAGTGGTCATGTATGGATGTGAGCGTTGGACTGTGAAGAAAGCTGAGCGCTGAAGAATTGATGCTTTTGAACTGTGGTGCTGGAGAAGACTGTTGAGAGTCCCTTGGACTGCAAGGAGATCCAACCAGTCCATCCTAAAGGAGATCAATCCTGGGTGTTTGTTGGAAGGACTCATGCTGAAGCTGAAACTCCAATACTTTGGCCACCTCATGTGAAGAGTTGACCCATTTGAAAAGCCTCTGATGCTAGGAGGGATTGGGGGCAGGAGGAGAAGGGGACGACTGAGGATAAGATGGCTGGATGGCATCACTGGCTCGATGGTCACGAGTTTGAGTGAACTCCGGGAGTTGGTGATGGACAGGGAGGCCTGGCGTGCTGTGATTCATGGAGTCACAAAGAGTCATACATGACTGAGTAACTGAACTGAAGTAATTCATTTAAAAAGAAAATACAGAAGGAGCAGAATTGGAGGGTAGAAGATAAAGAGGTCTTAGTACCAAAGAGATGGGTGAGGTAAATTAGAGGTATGCCTTTGGAAACAGCGGTGGTAGTTGAGATTTATGAAAGTAATATATTCAGAGAGGAGGTGTGTGGAATAGCAATAAGGGGGATTAAGAAGTGATTAGTTGAAAAAGATTGGGATATATCAAGAAAGAATAAAATTTCTTTTCTTTTATTTAAATGGCCATGCTATACAACATGCAGGATCCTAGTTCCCAAATCAGGGATCTAACCTACGCCCCCTGTAGTAGAAATGTCTCTTAACCACTGGACTGCCCAAAAAGTCTGGCACATATATTTTTAAACGGTAGCTGTTAGTAAATGTGGGTGAGAGCTTTGTTCCTGGCAGTTTGATATTACCTTCCAAGGATAAGAGAATGAATCGATGATGCCTGGTACACTGTTCTTGAAGAAGAAGGAGCCAGGCGTGAGGGTAGTCTTGTAGGATTTGGGCTTTAATGTGTGTGGAATCTGAGAGTAAGAAATTTGTGTAGAGAAGGGATTCTGAGAAGGTACAACAGTGTTGCCGTGGCTTTGAGTCTTACCAAATTCTCCAGTAAAAGCAGAGCTCCCTTTAATATCAGGAGCAGTATTAACATGTATATTTTCACTACTTATATTTAGCACTGTACTGGAGATCCTAGCAAGTGCAATAAGTCAAGAAAGAGAAATAAAATGCATTATAAATAAACAGAAAGAAATAAAAGTTTCTATTCACAAGTGACATGATTGCTTACATAAATCTTAAGGACTCTAAAGAATTAACAAGGTTTTAGGCTACAGCATTAATTTAAGTCATATTTTTATATACAGTTGATCCTTGAACAACATGCTGTTCAAGAGTTTGAGCTTGCATGTCCATTTGTATGGAGATTTTTTCAGTAGTATATACTATAGTTGCAGTATATGATCTGCAATTGATTGAATCCACAGATCAGAACTCAACAGCTTATATGTATACAGAGGGCTTTTTACAAAATTCCAAAAAACCTTTGAAAATTGCTTAGGAATAAATTTAACAGAAGATGTGAGAGACTTTAATATTGAACCACAGAATATTGCCAAGGGAAATTAAAGATCTAAATAAGAGATACATTTTGAATGGGAGGCTTTGAATTAGAAGATTCAACATGGTTAGGACATCAGTTCTATGGACTGTACAACCCCAGCAAGCATGCTTTCTTATATTGAAATAAAAAGACCTAGAATATCTAAAGCAATCTTGAAAAAGAACAGTCAGAGAGTTTATACTTGCTAACGTGAAGACTTTGTATAACGCGACACTATTCAAAATGATATGACATTATTGTGCATATAGATTGATGATGCTGCTGCTGCTGCTAAGTCGCGTCAGTCGTGTCCAACTCTGTGCGACCCCAGAGACGGCAGCCCAACAGGCTCCTCTGTTCCTGGGATTCTCCAGGCAAGAATACTGGAGTGGGTTGCCATTTCCTTCTCCAATATAGGGCAGAATAGAGAAGCCAGAAATAAACCTTCATTAATATGTTCCTCTGATTTTCAACAGAAGTATCAAAGCAAGCCAATCAGTGGAGAAAGAAAGGTTTTTAACACATTGTGCTGGGACTGTGTATCTATCTATATATAGGTATAGATGCTGCAAGTGTGTGTGTGCTTAGTCGTATCCGACTCTTTGAGATCCCGTGGACTGTAGCCTGCCAGGCTCCTCTGTCCATGGGATTCTCCAGGCAAGAATACTGGATTGGGTTGCCATGCCCTTCTCCAGGGGATCTTCCCTACCCAGGTTTCCCACATTGTAGGTGGATTCTTTACCATCTGAGCCACCAGGGAAATCCAAGAATACTGGAGTGGGTAGGCTATCCCTTCTCCAGGGGACCTTTCTCATGCAGGAATCAAACTGGGGTCTCCTGCATTGTAGGCGGATTCTTTACCCAGCTGAGTGACCAGGGTAGCTTCTCTGATGGCTACCCCATCTATACCTATACTTTCTCTTAGGTATAGATGGGGCTTCCCTGGTGACTCACATGGTAAAGAATCTGCCTGCATGCAGGAGACCCAGGTTTGATCCCTGGGTAGGAAAAAGATCCCCTGGAGAAAGGGAATGGCAGCCCATTCCAGTATCCTTGCCTGGAGAATTCCATGAACAGAGGAGCCTGGCGAGCTACAGTCCATGGGGTCACAAAGAGTTGGACACAACTGAGCAACTAACACAACACAGGTATGAGTATATATCTTCTCTGCTCCTGTTGCCTAGCATATAAAAAATGAATTTGAGATGGTTTATAGACCTATGGTAAGGCCTGAAGTGAAGAGAACTTCACTGTCTCACATAGGGGATTTTTTAAAAAGATTTATTTGGACCTAGGAAACAGTAACCATAAAGGAAAACACTGATAAATTGGGCTTCATCCAAACTTAAGACTTCTGCTTATCTCACAGACTCAGGAAAATATTTGCAGAACATAGATTTGAAAAGGGGCCTGTGGCCATAATATGAGTAACTCCTACAAATCAGTATTTTAAAATTATAAACAAGATTTGAACAAATGTTTCACAAGGAAGATATAAGAATGGCCAATAGGCACATGAAAAAATGGTCAGTGTTATTAGTCATAAAGGAAGTGTGGAAATTTAAATTAAGACCATTATGAGATATTGCTGTACAGACTGGCTAATATTTAAAGTCTGAAAACACTAAATTTGGTGACATTTTGAGTACTTGGAGCTCTCATGTAGGTGTGTGTAGTAGTACTGCCATTTTGGGAAAAGGAAAATATGGCAGTTTCTTATAAAATTAAACATAAATCTGGTGACCCAGTACTTGCACTTCTGTGTATTTACTAAAGAGAAATGGAAGTCTATGTACATTTATTGTAAATTTTTTCATAATACTACAAAACTGGAAACTTCTTTTTTTTTCTTTCGGTGGCCATGCCATGTGGCCTGTAGGATCTTAATTTGCCAACCAGGGATTGAATCCAGGCCCTCAGCAGTGAAAGCATGGAGTCCTAACTGCTGGACTCCCAGAGAATTCCCAGCAAACCATTTAAATGTCTGTAGAAACAGGAATAGAAAAATTGTGGTGTAATCATGTAATGGACAACTTAATACTGTGCAACCCCATGGACTGCAGCCTGCCAGGCTCCTGTGTCCATGGAATTTTTCAGGCAAGAATACTGTAGTGGGTTGCCATTTCCTACTCCAAGGGATCTTCCCAACCCAGTCTCTTGTGTCTTCTGCACTGGCAGATGGATTCTTAATGGACTACTTATTCAGTAATAAAAAAAGAATGACTGGATAAAACACAATGAATCTCATTGAAGCTTTACACAATAGAGTACATACTGCATGATTCCATCTATATGACATTCTAGAACAGCCTTCCCAGGTGTGTTAGTAGTAAGAAGTCTGCCAGCCAAGCAGGAGACATGACTCTAAATGCGTGATGTATAGGAATTCTTTGTATTACTTCCAAGTCTGAAATTACAGGATTGAAGAGCCAGAAACTACATGGACATCACCTACAACAAAATAAACTGAGGTATTGCAGCATAGGGGCAAATCGCTGAAAGCTATAAAACTTGAATAATAATTAGGTATTAGCGTTTGTGCAGGAGAAATTGAAGGAAACAACAGGGCATCAAGCAACCCCAGGATTTTCATAAGAGCCAGGAATTATTCTGGAAAGCTTACAGAACATTTGAGAACAGCAGCTAGAAATTAGGGGTGGTTTTCCATATTCCCAAAACTAGTAAATACAGAGGTATTCTGGGATAAGGTTTGAAGGGTCTAAGTGGATCAATTAGGAGAGAGAAATCTTTGAGTAATTTGAACAAGGAAAGTTAATATAAAGAACTGTAACAAGATAGGATAATGAGTGATTGGCTAGCAAAAAGTAAAGAGAACTCTAAATATAAAGAATACAGAGTTCTGGGATTTCCCTAGTGGTCTAGTGGTCAAGAGTCTGCTTTGTAGTGCAGGAGATGCAAATTCGATCCCTGATTGAGGAACTAAGATCCCACATGCTGTGGAGCAACTAAGCCTGTGTGTCACAACTAGACAGCCTATACTCTGCAACTAAAGTCCATGCACCGCAGGCAACAAAAGATCTGGCATGATGCAATGAAGATCCTGCATGCCACAACTAAGACCTGATGCGGCCAAATAAGTAAATATATTTTTTAAATATGTAGAATTCTAAGGTAACGAATTAGCAGATATAAGGAGCTGCCACAAACCCTAGGGCTAAGACAGAGTGCCCAAGAGTGTTCCCTTGCCCCATCACCTCTCCCACGATTGAGATCAAGACCTTGTTGGAAAGGCCTAGCTGTGGTTCACTGGATGGCAAAGCAGTTGGTAAGGTGCTTCTTTAGGGAATATACTGGAAATATGCCCTTTAGAGTACCTCATAAAGCTGTTTGTGGGAGATGTCAGTGCTATAAAACCACTCAAGTCAGTGCTCACTTGTACCTTAGAACCCAGCTTAGAGCAGGAGCAGGGTGCTAAAGGAGTCTGTTGAGTAAGCACACAGGAACAAGAAGCAAAAATCTCTCCTTGCTGTCTACTGACAAAATTACCATGCCAGCAAATTAACAAAGGGAGTTTGTTTTTTTTTTAAGTGCCCAGATAAATTTACATGGAGCAAGCAGAAAGGATGACTGGAACCAAGAGGCAATAAAATGATAACCAGCACAGAGTTCTATCCCTTTTAATCATAACTAGCCAGTGCTCCCATCCAAAACAAAGCCCCTCACTGAGAACAAAACTGTTGGGAATAGAATCCAGACTGAGCTGCAGAGACAGACTATAGAGACAAAGGGAAGAAAAGGTTCATATAGAAGGCACGGGGAGGGGGTGGTGAGCTAGGATATCAAAGAAAGTATGCCATCGTCCTTTTGAGCACTCCATGGAAACAACAGAAGAGAGAGCTATGAAGAGTGATATTAGAAAGCTATCTTGATCCACATTCACAAAAATTGATCACATAAAAATGGAACAACATGAAAGGATCAAGATAGTAAGGAACAGAATATCATTTCTATAGACCTTGCAAAGTATACCTGTAAGATGTGCACAATACAGATAGGAACCATAACCTGCTATTTTAAAATCTGAATAAATGGTACAAGAAAAACATAACCAGAAAAATTCACAGTGCTAGAACTTGGGAAACAATAAAGGTTCAGAAAAATGAAGACTAAACAAGGAGCACAAGACAACAAATAGTAGTGTTTTCCAAGAATTAAAAGATAAAGGAAACTTTAAGTAAGCTGAAACAAATACATGAAATTTAGAATTGAAAAAAAGAGATGCAGTAATTTGACAAAAAAAATCCAAAAGCTCTCCCTTCAAAAGAATAACAATGAAAAATGTAAGTGCTAAAAAGTGTAATTAAAGAATAATTTCATGAAATACAGTAAGACTTGAAACTACAAATTGAAAGGACACCCAGACCAGTCATCCTTTGTATATCAAGACATAAAGAACAAGTGACATAAGAAAAAAAAAAATCAGATACACTTTGACAACAAAGCTTTATAACCCAAGTCAGTGAATTAACTGGATACTCAAGCAAGGAAAATGTGAGCCAAGCATTTTATACTCTGTCACACTTATCTTCATTTATAAAGGTTACAAACAAACAGTGTGTAAGAACATTTTATTAATCATATTGTTGATATTTTGTATCCTTGAAAATCAGAGGTATAAGAAAGGAAATACAGATAGAAAATAGAAGATGTTTAGTAAAAAGCCCAAGGCCCTCAATTTGAATTGGAAATATCACTAAGCCATGAGGTATTTCATCTTTCAAAATGTGTGTGTATGCACATGTGTGTGCATTTCCAGGCTCTGTCCACTAAAAAGTACTGAACACAATAACCAGTACCATAACAATGTCCCTAGTGCCCAGATCGTGGTCTTGAAATGCCATTTCTGGACAGGATATTTATAAGATAAGCTTGGAATGTTTTATTATACTACATAGCAAAGAAATAAAGACGGCTAGGCTTGTATCAAAAGGATTCAGAAGCCAAATTGAAGAGGTTCCCACTGGCCAAACATGGGATGTTTCATGCATCAATTAAGGGTAATAATTTCAAGTGTTTGATTTACATTGTTGTTTAGTCACTAAGTCATATCCAACTCTTTTTGCAACCCCATGTACTGTATGTAGCCTGCCAGACTTCCCTGTCCATGGGATTCCCCAGGCAAGGATACTGAAGTGGGTTGCCATTTCCTTCTCCAGGGGATCTTCCAGACCCAGCGATCAAACCCACATCTCCTGCATTGGCAGGCAGATTCTTTACCACTGAGCCACCAGGGAAGCCCTTAAATAACATTAAATATGATTAAAGCTGTGACTTCACAGTGATACCCCACCCTAGAAACAAGCATGTATTCTATCTTTTCCATATGAATTCTGCCACTGAATTGTGGAAGTGTATATACTAGCTTATAAAGAAAGGATGATAAAATTAGATCATTGTATTGCAGCTTGTAGTGAGTTAATAGTTTCAGGTTATGAGCATCACTGTCTGCCAACATCACAGAAACAGAAGCACAGCCAGACATTAGGTATCTCCTAAGGAGAAAACAAAACCAGCAAGTAGGTGCCAAAATAAAAATGGGCGAGGGGATCCTATAGCCTCTAGAACTGACTACCAATTTATAGGAAAAGCAGAGACATAAGATATTTTCCAGGTAATTTAGAGATTAAGAGATGTTTTTTGGAGACAAAACTATTTAGAGAGGGAAGAAGTGTTTTTTAGTTTGGTTTTCTATTTAACAAGGCTTATAAAATGTTTCTAGTTTGGCTGGTGATGTTCTATTAAATTGAGTGGTGATTACAAGAACTTCTTGCCCACTTGGTTTATGCAGTCTTCTGGGTCTGTTATATTTTACTATTTTAAAAAATTAGTAGAAAGAGATCAAAGATACCAACTAAATAGGTCAGTGTTTCCAAGACCCCTAGATGGAATATGAAGACTACAGGCCTATTTAAAACAAATAAGAATATACAGCCTTTTTCTATGTAGATTCCTTCTGCCCATACTGTTCCATTCAGAGGAGTGTATTTACCTGTCCTTTCTGTCACAGATCTGTCCGTTGGTATACTGAATTAATAGTTCAGATTGTGTCTGTGCTTGTTTTATGCTAGTCCGTCTCCTGTTGACAGGTTGAAAATAACACACCTGCTGGGGCCTCACTCCTGAAGATTTTAATTCAGAGACTCTGTAGTCAAGTCTGAGCATCTGTCTCTTTTGTTTGTTTGTTTGTTTAATGTCTCATGGTCATTTGTGCTCAAAGGCCATTTTCCTGCTCTGTACCAGATTGTAAAGTTGAGGTTTGGACATCAATGTCATCCTCAAATTCCCTATACAGTTCATTATTGAGCCTGTTGCTCTTAACACTTCTTGATCCTTCCTGTCATCTCTTCCTCTACTCATGTCACCTTCATAGTTTTCTGGACTATGAAATTGGTCTCCTAATAGATACTTAAAAGCCATGAAATATATCCTTCATGCTGCTACCAGACTTGTTGTAAACTAATGATCAGATCACATTAACTCTTCCTGAGAGATGGATCCCCATTCCTAAAGAATAAGATTCAACCTCCCTTAAAACTGCTCCACAATCTGGCACTTTCCTATTTTCCCAGACATCTCTTTCCCCAAAGAAAGATCCTCTCATTCCCTAGCACTGACGTTGAACTGTGTGCCGATCTCTGAACATTTGATTCTTTTTCATATTTTTCCTGTTTTGGTGTTCATTGAGCATTCTGTTCTGGAATTACCCATTTTGCAGCCTTGGAGTTCATCATTAAGGACTCTAATGAAACTTGTTCTGATAGAACTTCTCTTTCTAGTAGAATTGACTATTCTTTCCTTAATACTCCTTCCCTAATGTGAACGTTTATCATAGCACCTATAACCTTTTATTGTACTTTTGGCTCCAAGTTTATCTTTTTAGGAAGACTGTGTCCCTTGTGGGGATAAGGATTCTTCTTAATTGCCTTTGTAAATTCCCAGCACAGTCCCTAGCACATGATGTGCCTCTGCCCTAAAGCAGTCTTATTAAAAATGCTATGGATATTTCACTGACCAGATTGTGCTCTTTAAATCTGAGAAAAGTAATATACTTGTTCATTCAGCTTTCTCATTGGCGTATATATCCTATAGGAAGATGAGAATTTGCATGGTGTGTTTTTTTTTTTTAATTTTTAATCCTCTTATATTAAAGGAAATGAAAGCCACAAGAGCCTGAGATTAATGTAAGACCTGTTGATTGACATTTCAACATATCTGTGTTAATTCTGAATATAGTGTTAAATAAGTGCTGCTGATAGTTATTTGATAGGTTCAATGATGAAGGCTACTTTGCAAAAAGTGCTGAAATGATTAGCTTTCTGTATCAACCATTAATATTACCCTTTTTTCCTAGCCTTCTTTGAATCCAGAAGCTGGCAAACAGAATCAGCCATGCAGACCTATTGGGACCCCTTCTGGAGTGTGGGGTAGGTAGATTTTCCATTTTAAAGGCAAAACTTTAAATTTATCTTAGCAGGGAGAGGAGAAAAATTTCTTTATCTCTTTTTTTGTTTATCTCTGGTTTCTCTTCTCATCCATTTGCACATGGTAACTAACACCTATTAACTGTTACTCTGCCCCCCACCCCACCTCCGCCCTGAAAATACCATTGGGATGTAAACGTAATGGAGTCAGAATAAAGACAATTGAAAGCTTGTAGAACCCTGAATTTAAAATCAGATTTTAAGCAAATGAATTCTAAAGTATTCTTTGATGGGCTAAATAATACCACATCCTATAGAACATTTTGTTCAGCCAGGTTCTGTTTGCTGACTGTGGTGGTGGTATCCTTGTTTTTGGCAATTATAAATGATGATTGTTGTATAGGTAGGGGAAAACCTATAAATACATACATTTATATGTATACGTTGGGAATAACTAGCTTTATAAAAAGTTATTAGACAAATCAGTGTTTTTCAAACCAAACCTGATCCTGTGGCATTGGGATATTTGGCATTTACAAATTGTACTCTCCTAGATCCTATGTTATTCAGTAGCCAGGCATCTTATTAGGAAGGCTTTAGTGTATCTAAATACTGAGTTTGGATTTTGAGTTGCAGCATTAAGGGCAGTTGCTGTACCACTTCCCTTTTGTTAACGAATAGCTTTGCTCCAGTTCGCCTCATCAGAAGGTCCCATAGCAGACTCCTTTTTCCAGTTTTCTCTATTCTCTCTATTCTCATACTGACAGGAGTTAACTACCCTTGGATATATTCTTGTTTGGTATATGCCTGAGTGATCACACCACACGTGAGACCTGTTACATGCCTGAAAGATTGCTAACATCTTCGGGCTTGTTGGTTGAGTATGAATTTAGAATCAAGTGTTTGACATACTGCCTTTTTTCTTATGGTTCCTGAGTAGTGTCACTTTTGAGAATATCTATGAAGTGCACACCAGGAAATGTTTGTCATTTAGTCACAACTCTTAGCTCTTCATTGAAAGTGAGGCCTTCATTTGAACTATGCTGTGTGTTAACCAAAAGGTTTGACATTCTTTTGCTGTCCACTGTTGTGTTTCACAGAAAACCCACCTAGTGCCAAGCAGCCCTCTAAAATGCTAGTCATCAAAAAAGTTTCCAAAGAAGATCCTGCTGCTGCCTTCTCTGCTGCATTCACCTCACCAGGATCTCACCATGCAAATGGAAACAAATCGTCAACCATGGTTCCAAGTGTCTATAAGAACCTGGTTCCTAAGCCTGTACCACCTCCATCCAAGGTATGATTTGGAATCAGTTTCAGAGCCTGATAAAGCAAAGGTGGGATGAATAAATAAGAATTGAGTAAATTTGTTTTTTCCTGTTGAGTCACTCACCAGGTATTCATTTGGTACCATTAGCTTATATGTTTAGTATCTTACTCTGTCTCCAAACTCTCTACTGCTGTCAACTACACGTTTAGTAGGCCTCTCATACTCTAGCTTCATCTTACAAACCTGCTTCTCTTGATTTGCTGTTTTCATTAATAATACCAGCATTTATCTGTTTGATAAGTAGATGTTCAGTCAGCTGAACACCATGGCTGCTGCTTCATTCCTCCTCCTCACTCATTCCCCTGTACCAAGCAGTTACAGTCTCTGTCAATTTTTTCCTCTATGATATCCTATGTCTTTGTCATCTCACATTTACTATTTCAGTGTACCCTTCTATTGCCTCATCTCTCTGTATTTATCTTTCACTGAACTGTCAGAATGGTTATCCTAAAGCAGTCTGAATATATCACATCCTTTCCCATTAAGTCCCTTTAGTGATCTCATACCATCAGTATAGCAGAGGTTGGATAACTTCGGGATCCCCTGATGGCAGACATTCAAAGAATCTGCCTGCTATGCAGAAGACCCAGGTTTGATCCCTTTGTCGGGAAGATACCCTGGAGAAGAAAATAGCAACCCACTCTAGTATTTTTGGCTGGGGAATTCCATGGACAGAGAAGCCTGGCAGGCTAAAATTTATCTGTAAAGGGCCAGATAATTCATACTTTTAGGCTTTGTTGGTCACACAATGACATAAGAACTTTGGGTAACATACTCTTTTTCTTTTTTTTCCCAACCCTTTAAAAATGAAAAAAAAATTATTAGCTTATGGGTCATATAAAAATAGGCCTCAAGCCAGTTTTGGCCCATGGGTCATAGCTTAGCAACCACTGATGTTATAATACAGTGTCCAGACTCCTTAGCATTGGCATGTATAATTCTATATAGTCTAAGCCCAGTCTGTCTTTTATATTTTACTGCCCTTTCTTTCTCTTACCTAGGAGATTTTCCTTCACGTTTATGTCATCCTCTCTGTGAATCCTTTTCTGTCACATATGTCTAAAGATCTAATTAAGCCTTGTAGCTGATTGAATAGCATTCTGTCTCTAATCATGACATTTATTGCACCATTTTCTTCACTTGGTATAATCTCCTTAAGGGCTTCAGGTCTTTTTCATGTTTGTATCCCTAGCACTCTCACAAAAGCACATAAAATTGCTTGAATAAATTCTAGCCACTGTAAGGAAACAGAGTTTACTGTGTTATTGAAAATACTAATGAGCATTAATTCACTTTTCTCTATGCACCAACACTTGTTGAGGCGTCTGCCAGTGTAGGAGACGTGGGTTCAATCCCTGGGCCTGGAAGATCCCCTGGAGGAGGAAATGGCAATCCCCTCCAATATTCTTGCCTGGGAAATTACATGGACAGAGGAGGCTGGTGGGATACAGTCCATGGGGCGTCACAAAGTTGGACATGACTGAGACTCAAAACACTTGTCCTGTGCTTAAGACCAACACAAAGAAGTATATCATCGGTCCTGACCCCATAAGCTGAAAGTTTAATTGGGATGATAAGATACAACAGTATAAGGTCATATGATTGTATATAAAATAAAATAACAAATCCTAGAAACAAATCTTAAACAGATTTGGAACAACTGAATTAAAACACTCTTTACATTATTCAGAGGAGCACGATCAGCCTAGACTACAACCATCAAAGGAAATTTTACTGAAAAAATGTAATTTGAATGAATTTTTAGAGGATAGTCAAGATTTAGATAGGAAAAAGTCTGGAAAGTACTACAAATTAGAAGAGGTGGTTAAAATATTTTGAAAATAGAAAACTGGCCACATTTGAGGGATAATGAATGAACCATTCTAATTGCCTGGTAGTACTGGAAAAATATCAGAACTGATGGTCGTTATCCTAGTGATAATGAAGCTTTTCAGGGTAGAGATCACCAAGGGAAAGAGGATAGAAGAAGAATAAAGAATAGGAAAATAAGACTTGGGAAAATACTTATTATTTAATAAATATTAGGAAAATGACAACATAGTTAATAGGATTAAGAAATTATATTCAGACATAGAAAAAATGGTATGCTATCACAAATCTGCGAGGGTGAGTTTAAGATAGCAGCCAAGGTTGTCAGCATTTGTCAGTTGCTGGTGACAAGGGCAATAACTGAAAAGAGGGGGTTTGGACCTTAGCAGTTAGAAAGTTTTTGGTGACTCTGAGTTGAGGTTTTAGGAGAGTAGTGTAAGGCTGAAAAACAAGATTTCAGAGGATTCTATAGTTTTGTGGGTGGAAATGAAGGTAGTGGCACATTTGAAACTTGATAGTAAAAGGAAACAATATAGGTGCTAGAAAAGTTAAGTGAAAGGATGAAGAAAATCTGTAGGAAGAAGCCTGTGGGGACAACTTTAAATTTACTTGAAAAGTCATTAAAGGAACATGACCCAAGAAGAATACACTGATTGACAAGTGGTGTTATTTTTAAAAGGGGTTTAGAATATTAATTTCCTTTGATACAGAAGGGAAAGAATGTGAATTCAGTCAAGAGAGCAACTCCTATAAAGAAAGAACCCAGCATGAAAATTAACAGCAAGACTTTCGAGTAGGCAGATGACACTTAACTCCTTCTTTATAATACAACCTTGAACAAGTTTCTAATGTTCTGAACCTCAACTTCATCATATAAAATGAAGATGGTAGTGCTTGTCTTTTAAGGGTTTTTGAGAGTTTAAAAAGTTTTCATAAGTGTAACTTCCTTGGGAATATCTGCAAACATTATGTTAAAATGTAGAAGAAGAATAAGAAAATAAATGAGACAAAGTCATAGCCTCAGGGGTCTCATATCTTCTATGGGTGAAGACGTGACAAGGAGAAAAGTCATAACACAGAGCTTAAGATCAGTTTAGCCCTGTTGTGGAGAACTGAGTTCAGAAAAGATAAAGATAGGAAAACCAGTGTGAAGTCCAGTTTAACTGCCTTTGCAAAAGGTAGCAAAGTCTGAACAGGGATGTGATGCAAGTGAACAAAGAAGAGGTGTGGTGATGGCACACAGTGGGAAGCAAAAAGAGGACGAAAAGAGGACACTGAGCATTCTTCCCCCGGAAGCTGGGGTAACTGTGGAACCATTTCACTGAAGGTAGAGAAGAAAGAACGCAGAGTTTTCAGGAAAAAGTTGGTGTGAGTGGTTCTGGGACTTTTGAATGTATAGGATGCTAGGGGGAGAGGAGATGACTAATAGGCAGATGTGGATGTATCCATTCATTCATTTTCTCTATGTGTTTAACAGTGATTAAACATTAAGTATCTGTGTATTTAAAAGCTGTATGTCACTAGAGGCACAAAAACAATCTCAAAGGGTTTATTTTGAGATATAGTGAAGAGACAGATACGAAAAATAATTGTACTGCCTTCTTAGAGAGGGTCCTCATGAGTCTTTACAGATGAGGTCATATTTGAATTGGGTTTTGAAGTGACAAAGGAAGGACTACCATTTGTTGACATCTTACTATGTTCCAGGACATTCACTAGGCCTTTTGCATAAAATATTTACTTTAATCCTAGGATGGAGAAAATTATGTAATGTGAGGTTGAATGCAGAGTTCCAAAGAATAGCAAGGAAAGATAAGAAAGCCTTCCTCAGTGATCAATGCAAAGAAATAGAGGAAAACAGTAGAATAGCAAAGAGTAGGGATCTCTTCAAGAAAATTAGAGATACTTCATGCAAAGATGGGCACGATAAAGGGCAGGAATGGTATGGACCTAACAGAAGCAGAAGATATTAACAAGAGGTGGCAAGAATACACAGAAGAACTATACAAAAAAGATGTTCATGACCCAACACAATGGTGTGATCACTCACCTAGAGCCAGATATCCTGGAATGCTAAGTCAAGTGGGCCTTAGGAAGCATCGCTACGAACAAAGCTAGTGGAGGTGATGGAATTCCAGATGAGCTATTTCAAATCCTAAAAAAAATTATAGAGTCAGGATTCTTCAACAAGATTTGTCTGACTTCAGCTAGGGCTGTTTACACTGCCCCAGAATACTTTCCATCTTGATAAAGGATAAAAAAGAGGATGAGAATTCTGGTTTTGGAGTCAGACTTCATGCCATTCTAAGTACTTGGAATATCCTAGTATTGGCAGGTCCTAAGTAGTCAACAAACTGTAGTTTTAAAACAGTAGGAGTTTGTTAGGGAGCAAGTAGGTGAGGCATTGAAGGCAGAGGAACTGTGTTACCCAAAAAAGGGGGAGGGGGAAAACATGCCATGTTTGGGAAAAGATAAGTGGGTAAGTATGGATGGCAGGTAGTTAGGAAATGGTGGCACTTGAAGACTAAAGCCAAGTGATGGAGGTCTTTATAAAAACTCAGGTGAGAGTTTAGGGGTCATATTATCAGCTACATGATTTTAACAACTTAAATGATTAGACAATTAACAAATAACTAGTTTTTCTAATTAAGTTCACCTGGGAACAGATTCCCAGTTGGCGAGTACTGAGTATGCCTACACCCACTGAAAAGACGGAAAGGAATTATGAGGTGAGAAAAGAATGAAGGATCAGGGAACCATTTCCTTCTCCAGGGGATCTTCTGACCCAGGGATCAAACCTGGGTCTCTGGCACTGCAGGGAGACTCTTTACCATCTGAGCCACCAGGGAAGCCCAAAAAAGGGAAAAGAGTTCAGAAAAGATAGGTAAAGTGCAATCTGTCATTTTCTACAAAAGCAGACTTTTTAAAGCTGACTTTTGAATGTAATATGAAGACAAAATTTTTGCTTACCCATTGACAGAGCTGTTTTATTAAAATGGGGATAGAAGTGTGTGTTACAGGGAATTAAATAGTAATAATGAGCAAGTGAAAGCAGATACTGACCTGTGCAAAAAAGTTTGTCAATAAAAGGATGGTAGTAAAAAGGAAAATAGATCTTTTTTTCCCCTAGCTTCAACTTAATAGAAAAGAGATTAAAGATACAAAGGAGAAATAATTGATAAATTCACAAAGGAATGAGAACAAACATGTAGAATGATAGAAAGGGAGGGTAGAGCCATTAAAGGAACTTGAGATGCAAAGAAGGGAATTGGGGAGAGTTTGGGTCTAGTGACTTCTGACTTCCGTCAAGTAGGAAAAGGCATGATCATTTGAGGTGGAGAGTTGAGATTGGTTTGGAGGGAAGGAGAAGATACTTTAAAAAGAAAATGGTTGATATGTGGTTCATTTTAATGTTTTTTTTTCCCTTCCTTTATTTTACTGATTGAAGTGTGGATGTGTACAATATTAAGAGAGACAAGGTATCTGGTGACCCTGTACAACTCTGGGAAACTATGTCTTTGATATTTGGCCTGAATAAGCAGCCATCTTTAGATTTTCTTCAGTGAAAGAAAAAATAATCTCCATTCTAGTTGGGTCATTGCCTTTTTCTTTTATTGGCTTGCATGTTGTTTTTGGAGGCACTCTGGAAAACAGTATTACATACCAGTTGAGTAACCTTGGACAAATTATTTAACTTCCTTAATGTCAGTATAGGCTTCCCTTGTGGCTCCAGGGAATCCGTCCTCAACGTAGGAGACACAGGTTCAATCCCTGGGTCAGGAAGATCCCTGGATAAGGGAATGGCAACCCACTCCAGTATTCTTGCCTGGAGAATCCCATGGATAGAGGAGTCTGGTAGGATACAGCCCATGGGGTCTCAGAGTCGGACATGACTGAGCAACTGACACAAATGTCAGTATAATTCTCAGTAAAAATTCAACATAATAATTATATCTGATTGGGTTAAGGATTAAATAAACTACAACAAGTATCTGGTATATGGTAGATAACTCTGTTAAGTTTCCTAAAGCCTACAGTATCTTCTTTAATAACAAGAATGAAACTCTTTTCACTCAGACCCATCTTTTGTCCTAGAGGTCTTTTGGTTCTAATTGTTTCATTTTGGAAAAACAGGCTTTTTTACTTTCTTCAGCCTCACTTCAGTGATGTGCCTCAGATGATGGGCTGTTTGACTCGGGAAAAGGAGTATTCTAGCTACACTATGTTGCCATTTGAGTTGGGGCCAGGGCCCACAAAGCAGAGCAAGGGAAGAGCTTCTGGACTAAACCAGGATCATCCAGCCATTTATATTGCCCACTCTGTCCTGTAACTAGCCTCCTGCCATCAGAGTTCCTAGAAAACAACATTTTTTCTGATGTGCTTTGTGAGGGTGGGGGTTTGTCAGGGTTGCATCAAAGGTTAACATACAACACATCATTAAAAAAAAACAAAAACAAAATTGGGGGGTCAGATGAGTTTAGAAAATGCTATAGATTATATCTGTCTCTCAATTCACATATATGAAGATGCTTTGTGAAATAGCACAGTAAAAGAAACCTGCTGTGGAACTATATTCAGCCTAGCATCTCCCAGGCTTATTGGACTAGAGCTCTCTATACCTGTTAATATCCCATGGGTTTTCTGATTCCTATCTACCTTTTCCCTTCAAGGTTGTATACCTCCCAAATAAGTTGAGACAGGTGAGCTTTCATATTCGTACATAACATTCCACATAATATTCCCACAGAACTTTTCACTCTTTGCTTTGTGACCTTACAAGCTGATCTTCTGTCTGTGTGCTGTTCTGACTGATTGTTCTTTCTTCCTGTGTAGGCCAGTGCGTGGAAAGCTAACAGAATGGAACACAAATCAGGACCCCTTTCCTCTAGCCGAGAGTCTGCTTTTACCAGTCCAGTCTCTGTTACCAAACCAGTAGTACTGGCTGGTGGTGTAGTTTTAAGCTCTCCCAAAGAGGTGAGTGAGGATAAAGGAAAGCAGCCTTTTTTTGTGAAGTTGCTGTTCCCCATTTACTTAAACTGAGACAAGTGGTGTGGTATGTATAGCTCTAACTTCATTTCCTTTGTAGCTATTCTTAGCTCAGTCATTTCTTTACTGGTGATTTCCATTAGCATCCAAAGATAGGCGGTAGCCGGGTGGGGTCTTTGGCCTGTGTTAGACTGGCATTATGCTTGCCTCTGGAGCAAGATCAGAGAGGTGCTATTTAAACCATCTGGTTTTAACTGTAAAAACTGCAGAACTAAACTCTGTTTAAATGAAAAGGATAGTTTATTTTTGGTAAAAGACAGAAATAAACAGGCTGCCAGATTCAGGAAAGCAGTACCATGAAGAAGTGGCCTAGAGAATCCCAGTACTTACATTTACTGCCAGGAACAACCTATTTGTGGTGTTTGCCTAGAGTCCCGCCAGCACCACTCCTCCGATTGAGATCAGCTCCTCTCGTCTGACCAAGTTGACCCGCCGAACTACTGACAGGAAGAGCGAGTTCCTAAAGACTCTGAAGGATGACCGGAATGGAGACTTCTCAGAGAGCAGAGAGTGTGAGAAGTTGGAAGATGTAAGACTGTGGGTTCTTCTGGGGCAACATAAGTGTTTTTCTGCATTATATATGTACTTTTTGTTTTTAGACAGAAGGATACAGCACATTTTAAAAAAAAAGCACAGAGGTTTGTTTATGGAGTAACAGCTTGTGATAAAAGTGAGCTCAGTTCTTTGTTAAGCATATTTCAGATTAGGGCTCATTTCAATGATAGTGGCCTTGGGACTTGGTGCTCTTAAGCAGGGCAACACTGCTTGAGTCTTGAATTTGGCCATTGCTGTAAGAAGTTGGTAAACTATACAAGCTTTTTTTTTTTTTTAAGGATTATATTTAACCATAATGGAAGAAAATCTGACAAACAGAACCATAAAACAAGAGGGTATTTGTCTTTGTATCTTGCAACAGGTTCCTAGTCCAAGAGGTAGTAGCATCTATAGTATCAGGAAACTTGTAACTTTTGGTCACTTTGGACTAGGGTACTTGTGTTCCCATCCACTTTATAGTTAGGGAAAGGACAGAGCCAAAAACCGGAAGAGGGATGCCCTTTTTAAAATGCTTTCTTAAAAGCCACCCCTGCAGTTTCCACTCACATTTTAAGTGGACAGCTGTCTAATAGCCACTCCTAGTTGTGAAGAAGTTTAGGAAAGGGAACTTTTTAAAAGCTTAGCACATTGGTTCTTCAGTCCAAATTGGTAGGAAGAAGAGAAAATCGATACTGCATAGGCAACTAGTAACTTCTGCCACAGTTGACCTAACCTGAAGGTAAGATGGTAGCCAGTTGGTATCCTTTGGAATCTTAGCAAGATGAGCAAGTTCTCATTTTTAAGTGGGGAAAACCTGTGGGCCAAGGTAGAAAGCATCTCCTTAATCTCTTAGATTGCTTATCTTGCCCCAGTAGATGATTAAACTAAACATGTCCGTCCTGTCCTCCAGTCGGAGGACAACAGCACACCTGAACCAAAGGAAAATGGGGAGGAAGGCTGCCACCAGAATGGTCTCGCGCTCCCTGTAGAGGAGGATGGGGAGGCCCTCTCGCACTCTTTGGAAGCAGAGCACAGGTAAGTGAGGACCACATACACGGCTATATATGACCTACAAGGAGTTTGAACATACTTGAGACACCTCCACTTCCAGTACAGACAGAAGTGCCCATAGCAGCGCAGCTGTCCTCTTGTGTGCCACAGGCTGGCCTGTTGCTCACTGGGTATATTCCTTTACAGAGTCAACCAGCTTTCCACATGCTTCTCTCCAAGGCTTTCTTGTAGTTCAGTTTCAGACTTAATTTATGGCTTAGGTTGGAAGGGGTGGAGTGGGTGAGACCTGTTTCCTAGAGCTGTTATAGTGGCCCCTTTGGCTTCTCTCAGGATTTATGAGGCCCCAGGGTATGAGGCCTGTTTTTTTAAATGAGGGCCTTGAACACAGAGCCAGCCAAGGTGTCTGGCCAACTGGATGGCAGATGGGACCTGCCAGGTACCTTCCTGAAAAGGAGCTCCTGTCCAGAGGAACTTAAAAAAGGGTAAACAGGATCACTGTTCATACTGTTCATGGGGTTCTCAAGGCAAGAATACTGAAGTGGTTTGCCATTCCCTTCTCCAGTGGACCACATTCTGTCAGACCTCTCCACCATGACCCACCCATCGTGGGCTTAAACTGAAGAAAGTAGGGAAAACCACTAGACCATTCAGGTACAACCTAAATAAAATCCCTTATGATTATACAGTGGAAATAAGAAATAGACTTAAGGGACTAGATCTGATAGAGTGCCTAATGAACTATGGAATGAGGTTCATGACATTGTACAGGAGACAGGGATCAAGACCATCCCCATGGAAAAGAAATGCAAAAAAGCAAAATGGCTGTCTGAGGAGGCCTTACAAATAGCTGTGAAAAGAAGTGAAAAGCAAAGGAGAAAAGGAAAGATACAAGCATCTGAATGCAGAGTTCCAAAGAATAGCAAGAAGACATAAAGCCTTCCTCAGTGATCAATGCAGAGAAATAGAGGAAAGCAACAGAATGGGAAAGACTAGAGATCTCTTCAAGAAAATTAGAGATACCAGGGGAACATTTCATGCAAAGATGGGCTTGATAAAGGACAGAAATGGTATGGACCTAACAGAAGCAGAAGATATTAAGAAGAGGTGGCAAGAATGTACAGAAGAACTGTACAAAAAAGAGCTTCACGACCAAGATAATCACGATGGTGTGATCACTCACCTAGAGCCAGACATCCTGGAATGTGAAGTCAAGTGGGCCTTAGAAAGCATCACTACGAATAAAGTTAGTGGAGGTGATGGAATTCCAGTTGAGCTACTTCAAATCCTGAAAGATGATGCTGTGAAAGTGCTGCACCCAATATGCCAGAAAATTTGGAAACCTCAGCAGTGGCCACAGGACTGGAAAGGGTCAGTTTTCATTCCAATCCCAAAGAAAGGCAGTGCCAAAGAATGCTCAAACTACCGCACAATTGTGCTCGTCTCACACTCTAGTGAAGTAATGCTCAAAATTCTCCAAGCCAGGCTTCAGCAATACGTGAACCGTGAACTTGCAGATGTTCAAGCTGGTTTTAGAAAAGGCAGAGGAACCAGAGATCAAATTGCCAACATCCGCCGGACCATGGAAAAAGCAAGAGTTCCAGAAAAACATCTATTTTTGCTTTATTGACTATGCCAAAGCCTTTGACTGTGTGGATCACAATAAATTGTGGAAAATTCTGAAAGAGATGGGAATACCAGACCACCTGACCTGCCTCTTGAGAAACCTATATGCAGGTCAGGAAGCAGCAGTTAGAACTGGACATGGAACAACAGACTGGTTCCAAATAGGAAAAGGAGTACGTCAAGGCTGTATATTGTCACCCTGCTTATTTAACTTCTATACGGAGTACATCATGAGAAACGGTGGGCTGGAAGAAGCACAAGCTGGAATCAAAGATTGCTGGGTGAAATATCAATAACCTCAGATATGCAGATGACACCACCCTTATGGCAGATAGTGAAGAGGAACTAAAAAGCCTCTTGATGAAAGAGGAGAGTGAAAAAGTTGGCTTAAAGCTCAACATTCAGAAAACGAAGATCATGGCATCTGGTCCCATCAGTTCATGGGGAATAGATGGGGAAACAGTGGAAACGGGCTCCAAAATCACTGCAGATGGTGACTGCAGCCATGAAATTAAAAGATGCTTACTCCTTGGGAGAAAAGTTATGACCAACCTAGATAGCATATTGAAAAGCAGAGACATTACTTTGCCAACAAAGGTCCGTCTAGTCAAGGCTGTGGTTATTCCAGTGGTCATGTATGAATGTGAGAGTTTGACTGTGAAGAAAGCTGAGCACCAAAGAATTGATGCTTTCGAAGTGTGGTGTTGGAGAAGACTCTTGAGAGTCCCTTGGACTGCAAGGAGATCCAACCAGTCCATTCTGAAGGAGATCAGTCCTGGGTCTTCTTTGGAAGGAATGATGCTAAAGCTGAAACACCAGTACTTTGGCCACCTCATGCAAAGAGTTGACTCACTGAAAAAGCCTCTGATGTTGGGAGGGATTGGGGGGCAGGAGAAGGGGACGACAGAGAATGAGATGGCTGGATGGACATGAGTGAGTGAACTCCAGGAGTTGGTGATGGACAGGGAGACCTGGCATGCTACAGTTCATGGGGTCACAAAGAGTCGGACACGACTGAGTGACTGAACTGAACTGAAACAAGATTACAAAGTTATGGGTTCACAATGCCATGAAATTAAGAGAACTCAGAGCGTCTTCCCTGGTGGTCCAGTGGTTAATTCTCCATGCTTCCACTGCAGGGGCATGGCTTCCATTCCTGGTGAGGGAAGTAAGATCCCACATGCTGTGTTGTGCAGTCAAGAAAAATAAGAACTTAGGTACATGTTGCTATGTGCTGATTTGCTCATGGGAGACAGTGAGATTTCTTTGGTTTTGCTTATGGGACAGTTTGACTCTTCTTTATTCTGCTGCTTCTACATAAGAGTTCTCTATAACTCTTATGCTCTGGAAAGAGCAACTGTGTATTGATTTTGTATCCTGCAACTTTGCCAAATTCACTGATTAGCTCTAGTAATTTTCTGATACTATCTTGTACAGTATCATGTCATCTGCAAACAGTGAAAGCTTTACTACTTCTTTTCCAATCTGAATTTTTTTATTTTTCTTTTCTGATTGCTGCAGCTAGGACTTCAAAAACTATGTTGAATAATAGTGGTGAAAGTGGATACCCTGATCTTAGGGGGGATGCTTTCAGTTTTTCACCATTAAGAATGTTTGCTGTAGGCTTATCATATATGGCCTTTACTGTGTTGAGGTAGGCTCCTTCTATGCCCATTTTTTAAAGAGTTTTAATCATGAATAGGTGCTGAATTTTGTCAAAGGCTTCTTCTGCATCTATTGAGATTGGAAAGAGCAACTGTGGAGATCTACCATCTAATTCCAAGCACCTAAGTAGTCATGATTAAAGCTTATCCTTCTGAGTATAAAGAGAAAAACCCACATTTCTTCTCTTAAGTGGATACCATTTTCCCTGGGCAGGAAAGTTTCTATGGAAAGTTAAGGGCTTCCCTCTCACTTAAAGCTGTATTTTCTTCGCCTGACCTGCTTCTACTAGGTTACTGAAAGCAATGGGATGGCAGGAGTATCCTGAAAATGACGAGAATTGTCTTCCCCTCACAGAGGACGAGCTCAGAGAGTTCCACATGAAGACAGAGCAGGTATGTGGTAAACTTTGCTGGAGAGCAGTTAATGACTAAGAGAAAACGTCCCAGTTTAGGGTGTGAGAAGGACCTTGAGAAAGAAAACAATAAATAAGTCGCCATTGTAGAAATACAGAGGAGCATCCCAGGCCATAAGGACCTCCAGTGGTGGACACAGAACCTGGTCAGTAGTTAGCAGGTTACAGAAAGCAATGTTATTTCATCCTGGAAGCTCTAACTCCTCATCAGAACCACAACGCTATTTTCTAAGGCTATGGGCTGAGCCCTTGGCCCCTGGGGAAGAAGGCTAACCCTGCTCTGCTTGCAGCCCTGTGGATTCCCTCTGGTGCCTCAGCTAGAGCCAAGAAACCAAATAGTCTCTCTGAATTTCTTCAACAAATGCCTAGATTCTTTCTCTGAATAAAACACTGCCAGGTCCCTACAAACCTCATAGAACTTAAGTTCTGGTGGTATGTATTTAAAGCATAAATAACAGTGATGTTAAATCCTATAAAGAAAAGTATAGGCTGACATAAAGACCGCAGTACTCAGAACTCTGTTCCTCTGTCATTGTCATCACCTGAGAACTCGTGGAAATAAAAAATCTTGAACCCTACCTCAGACATACCAATCAGTCTGCATTTTAAAGAAATCCTTAGGTGATTCATTTGCACATTGCAGTTCAAAAAGCACTGCTGTAAGAAATCTTCAGTTTCTTAGAAGAAAGAACATTCTTAGAACATTCTGGCTAAAATTGAGCTGAAGTCTGGCCTTTCCCAACTTCCCTGATGGCTCAGGAGTAAAGAATCCGCCTGGAATACAGAAGACCTGGTTTTGATTCCTGGATCAGGAAGATCCCCTGGAGAAGGGAATGGCAACCCACTCCAGTATTCTTGCCTGGGAAATGCCATGGACAGAGGAGCCAGATGGGCTCAGTCCATGGGATTGCAGAGTTGACTGAGCACCTAACACTTTCACTTTCTGGCCTTTGCCAGGTCCTAGGGGCCAGTGTAGTGACTGATGATTGTCTTTTTCTTTTTTTCCCATGCCAACCACAGCTGAGAAGAAATGGCTTTGGAAAGAATGGCTTCTTGCAGAGTCGAAGTTCCAGCCTATTCTCCCCTTGGAGAAGCACTTGCAGGGCAGAGTTTGAGGACTCAGACACGGAGACAAGTAGCAGTGAGACATCTGATGACGATGCCTGGAAGTAGGCGTATAAATGCTCACAGTTAAATCTGACCCAGTAAACTCAGCTTGTGTGTTTAGGGGTTATACAGAAGAAATCGTTCTTTTCCTTTTCCTTTTCTTATTTTATTGTTGAATACTTTATGCACAAGGGAAATAATCATATCCCAAAGAGAGAGCGAGCGATTGGCTTGTTTAGCTTTTGTTGTTGTTCTTCCCTGTTATCTGCTTAATAGAGAGAACTTTGTGTGGTGGGAAAGATTTTTAAAACACACACACACACACACACACAGTGTATACGGGGCAATGCACAGGTGGGAGCTGGCAGTGCACAGAGGAGGAGACACTGGTCTGCAGCAACAGCTTCTACTACCAGCCCTTGGGGGCACTCACCCCTGTGCTCAAGCAATCATTGTCAATGACAAAGTGACTATTGAAGTTATAATTGTATTAAATTAATGCTAATAATTTGGATATTTTATTTTATTTCTGGCTGCTCGGGTAACGTTAGCCCTTAACCAAGCATATGTGGTTTTTTCCCTTTTTTTTTTTTTTCTTTCTGGGTACAGCTGTAAAATATTTGGATATAGGAAATGTTGTGTTATTCTTGCAGCCTTGATATTCAGGGTGGATTGTAAAATATAAATTTTTGTGAGATTTCAAAGATTAAGATTATTTTGATAACATTATTTACAGATTTAAAAGATGTGGTTATCACAAGTCTGTTGAGGGGGAAAACTACTGCATAAAATAACTAACTTGGAATAAATATTTTGCATCAGTTTGGATTGTCTTGTGTAAGAAGTATATTTTCTTTAAAATTAGATGAGTGGATTTAGAGGTCTGAGGAAAATCTGAATTCAGACACACCTGTTTCTCCTTTTAGCAGATACATTTTGATGCAGAAAAACCTGTGCAATAAACTACCAGTAATAAAACCAGAAACCCAAGTTTCCTTTCTGAAGCTGTTTTTCACTGCCCGTGTTTTTGCCAGTGTACCTATTTTAAGGAACTCTGTGCCTCAATATTCCTGCTAAATAAGAATATAGGGTTTCCCAGGCATTGTGCAAGGCCCCGGGAATGCAAGGAGCACCGAACTCAATAGGGAAGAGAAGAAACAGTTAAATTAAAAATGGAATCTTAGGCCAAGATCTGATGGACAGTTCAAAGTTAACAGATCACTGATAGTGGCATTCTTTGACCAACTGTATATCACGTGGTCCCTAGTGGATATAGCAGCCCAAGATTATGCTCTAATGGGAGACAAGCAAAGGGGTAACAGGCCCAACCGCTTATAAGGATAACTATCTTATAGTGGAGATTCCAGAAGGGGTAGAGACTAGAGGAAGAGAAACCACCATGATACTTGGTAGATTCTAAAGGATAGGAAGGCAGAGTACTAATAAGAAAACTTGGGACTTCCCTAGTGATCTAGTGGATAAGACGCCACGGTTCCTGTGTAGGAGGCAAGGGTTCAATCCCTTATCAGGAAACTAGGGTTCCCATGTGCCATGTGGGCGGTCGAGAGAGACAGAAATTAATAGAGGGAGGAAGGAAGGAAAAGAAAAAATTTGACAGTTATGACACAACATTAATTGTGAATCTTGATTTCAGTATTAAAATATGAAAAATGTGCATCTTAGGCTCAATAAAATACTATTAAATGAACTATAAATTGGAAATGAGAAGTAGGTTGAGTTAGACATATCCTGTATATTTGGTTTTGGGCTTTGCCACTTAACTAGTTCTCTCAGAACAAATTTCTAAAATGTAGCCCTTTTCTCACTTGAAATTGAGCTGGACTTTGATTACATACTTTGAAATACTTCGTAACCTGCTGCTGCTCCTACCTTGGCCTTAAGTACCTGGAGGTGAGGTGACCACTACCTGCTTGTTTAGAAACATGGAGCTAGGTCAGAGCTCCTGTTTCTGTTGGATTCATCTACTTGGGGAGCTGGCAGGGAGATCTGGTCAGCAGGAATGCGGCCTGTGTGGGCCCCAGTCTCCAGTGAAGGGCTACCTTTCTGTATTTTATTTCCTTTTCTGATGGATTGTGTTCCAGAACCACCTTTTCTGGGCTGTGCTGATTATCTTAGTTGTGGCGGTGGGGGGGGGGGGGGTGTTGGTGGGTGGCAGGAACTGAGAGTTGGGGAGCCTTGGTGTGACTTGGTTATACAAAAGATGTTACCTCCAGAGCAGAATGGTGGAAGGAAATGCTTGTTACTCAACCAGCAAGTCATGGTTTCCAGGCACAATGTCTTCTCTCAAGTATTCCCTGGATGGACAACGACATTTAACTTGGGATACATCCACTTGGGCAAAACTAGAATGAAGAAGATGACACTTTTCTGCCAGAGGCTATTAAATGACCAAGATGAAGTATGTGATATGGACTCAGCTATTCCAGGAGGCAGCTGTTTGCTCCCCTTTATTAATGTAGGCAGAAAAACCAAGTCGTGGTGGTAAGAGATTACCTATACTCATACAGTGAGGTGGAACAATGCTTTAACAGTGTTTTTCAAGCCAGGGACTCCTCCCTAAGGTGACTAAGCCTTCCCACTCATTGTCCAGACCTGCCCAGACCTGAGGTGGTTGCCCAGGGAGCTAAAGCTCCTCCCCAAACAAACTTGACCTGGTAAACGTGGTCTTTTCCTTTCTGGCTTTGGGTATTTCATCCTCCTCTCCCTTTCCCTCTGCCCCTGTCCTGTTTTCTCCAGGTCTTGGCTGGTGTCAAGAAAGGGGTCCCCTCTCATGGCCTCCCACTCCAGGGAGCCAAGGCTCCTGCCCTGTGGGTCCTGTGACATGGTTTTCCGCTCCTGGGCCCTGCTGGCCACCCACACTCAGCGCTTCTGCATTGGCCGTCAGACCCGGGAGGTGGCAGTTGGAGCACAGCCCCCAGTAGCCACTGAACCACGGGTACCCGGGGTAAGGGCCTCCATGGCCATGAGTGGGTATTGAAGTGACTAACTCTCAGCATTCCTCACCCCACACCCCGTCTGCAGGTTGTGCCACAAGAACACCACGGCCTCCGGGATCAGGAGGCCAGCAAATCAGCTCTGAAGAGGCTAACGGAGGAGGTACACCTGGCTTTCCCCACGGGCACAAAACGGCATTCCCCCCCAAACTTAGAGATCACAAGTGGGTCAGATTACTCCCAACAGAGGCTGCGGGTAACTGTTACCTCCAGGTGCAGCGGCTGCGGCTCTATCTGCAGGAAATGAGACCCTGGGTAACAGAAATCCCCAGGAGGCCACAGGGGCCCTGGAGGCGTTCAGAGGCGACGGCTCAGAGCGCCCACTCCAAGGCTGCTGGCAGCCTGGGCGAGCGGCTGCTGGCGCTGCACTGGACTCACGCAAGGCGCGTGGCAGAGACCGCGGCACAGAGCTGGGCCCTAGAGCAACGCGGCGAGGGTGAGGGGACAGAGCGGGGCTAGGGCCCACCTTTCCCCCTTGCCTTGAGGTCGCCCAACGGCCGTCTGACTTGAGCTCTTACCCCCTCAGAACTGAGCCGGCGCCTCCAAGGTTTGGCCCGGACCGGGAACGGGAAATCACTCATATCCAGCCTGGAGCGAGAGCTTCGAGAACTCCGGGCAGAGACAGGGCGAACGCGGGGGGCTCTGGAGAAGTTAGGGGCGCACGTTCAGCAGCTCCAGGCCAACCCGGTGTAAGAAAGACGCGTGGGGATCCCGGGAGAGCTGCGCCTGCGCGGGGCGGGGCTTGAGCGGGGAGAGGGGCTCGGCCTGGAGGCCGCGCGGGAGCCGTCGGGAGGGGGCGGGGCTACCGGAGACCCTCGTCTTGATCTCTGAAGCGGTCCCGGCGCCGCCGGTCCCGACCCTAGCACCCGGCTGAACACCGTGAGAGAAGCAGAACTCTGTGGTCCGGTGCTACAGGCCACCCCAGGGACTCTCCCTGCGGAGATCGGGTGAGGTCCGGGCCCGGGGATGAGCTCGGGACGAAGCGCTGATCGATTCTGGTAAAACGCTGCTGCCTTCTTGTCCCCTACTCCCTAGGGCCCTGCGTGAGGCCTACATTCGAGGCGGAGGCCGGGACCCTGGCGTTCTGGGCTGGATGTGGCAGCTGCAAGCGGAGGCATCAGCTCTGGAGCTTCGGCGGTCGCGGACCCGCAGGGGTGAACAGGAGCGGGCCAGCCAGGAGACCTCTCCGGAAAGAGGGAAGGGCGGGGAGGGAGGACGCCTTTGGCTTGAGACCCACTTAAGTGAAACTCCGAGGTAGAACACTTGTCTCTGCGGTGGTGGCTAGAATGTTAGCTGACAATCAGCCGTGTTCAGAGAGTACCAAGGCTGGAGAGCTGCTCAGAGCAGCTGGTCACCAGAGATCAGAGGTGACGAGTCACATTTGTTTAACCTCAGGAGGACGAACAGGCGCTGCATTCAAGGAGCTTCTAGCAGTGGAGGCTGAAAACCGGCGCCTGGAGGCAGAAATCCTGGCTTTGCAGATGCAGAGGGGCGCAGGCCAGATGCCCTGGGGTCAGTGAGCACCCAGTTCCACCCTGCCCAGCCCTCCCCAGCAGGCCAGGCTCAGAGAAAGGGGTTAGAGGGACCATGCACGGGGAATGCGACCCGTGTCTGCGCCCCATCAGTCCCGTGTCCACGCGCATCTCCAGGTGTCTGCACGGGTTTGGCTCTTGGGGATGAGGCATCTCACTTCCTGCGTCCTGCTCAAGGGCCCCTTCTCTTCCCTGTACCTAGGGCGCGGGGAGCCGAGACTTGGGGCCAATCCGAGCCCACGCCTGAGGAGGGAAGATCCCCCAAGCCTCCCGCCTCCCGTGGCTCCCCTGCTGCCACCCTCCACCGGAGTCCTGTTCTCGGGTGGCGCTGAGAAGGCTGTGAGGACCGGGGGTTGGGATGGGGGCAGTTCTGCTCTGTGCAGCTGGGGGAGCCCAGGGAGCATCGTGGCCGCCTGGGAGACTTTCTGGAATTAACTCTTCCTGCGCAGTCGCAGCTTCCTGGAGCCATGACCAGGAACCTGGCCAGGGACCCGCACTACCTCCTGCCTGCAGCTGACATCCTGGCCCCTGCACCCTACAACCCTGGGTGAGGCCTGCTCCCTCCTTCAACAATCCTCTGACTTAGTCACTGCTGCTAGTTAAGGAGACCCACTCAGGCCAGCTAGGATCAGGGAACTGCCTGGGTGGTGGGAGGATGAAGGACTGGAGTGTGTGCGTGTTTGAGACCTGTGTTTCCTAGGGCTGGCTTTGTCATTTTCTATGACTTCCTGCGGGGCCTTGAGGCTTCTTGGGTTTGGGTGCAACTAATGACTGGTTTGGCCCGAGATGGACAGGAATCAGGAGGGACCACTGCGCTACCCCCAGCCCTTTGCCTGCCCCCACCTCCAGCTCCTGGGCCCACCGGCAACTGTGCCATCCTTGCCAGCAAGCAGCTTGTACCCAGGTCAGTACATGGGGATTATTTCCTTGCTGCTTTTTGCCTCAGCTGAGGCTTGTCCCTCACTCTGCTATATTTCCTCATCTGTATACAAGGACTCTGACTCTGAGGGCCAAGTCCTAGGAAGGGAGCATAACCACTTCTGGCTCCTGACACATTTTTTGGTTTTGCTCTAGGCTACTACCCTCACCATCAGTAGCCTTGGTCTGTGAGCTCTGGGCCTGGCAGGGGCTAGCATGGGCTAAGGCACCACAGCCAAAGGCCTGGGCCTCACTAGTGCTATTTGACCAGAATCAGAGATTGCTAAGTGGTCGTTGGCGTCTCCCACTTCGGGCCCTCCCCCTGGACCCCAGCCTTAGCCCTGGGCAGCTGAACAGGATTCCCCAGGTGAGTGTGGAGGATGGGGGCTGGGTCTGCTCCTTCACGTTACAGATACAAGACCATTTCACCTTTCCCAGGTTAATCAGGCTGAGCTCTTCGTGCGACTGGTGAATGCAAGAGATGCAGATGTCCAGACCCTGGCAGAGATCAATCCAGCAAATGCCCAGGAGTACCGGTACCCACCTCTGGTGAGGGCCCAACTGGAGCAGGGACACCACGGGTGTGGCTGATGTGGTTAATAACCAGCCTTTGCTGACCACTATGCACTTACCAAGCCATTACTAAGTGTTTTCTGTGAATGAACTCATGAGACTCACATATCCTATTAGGTCCGTACTACTGTGTCAACAGGTAAGGAAACGAGAGCACAATGAGGTTAACTTGGTTCACAGTAAGCAGTTAACTGTGAAGTGGTGTGACACCAGACGCTGTGCTGTTAACCTCCATACAACTGCTGCAGATCTACCCTCTCCTGTTCCACAGGTAGCCAACTCATCTTCACCAGAAGCCAGCCCCCTCGCCCCAAAAACTGCCTTTGTTGACCCCCCTCCTCCCGAAGATGCCTGAACCAGCAGACTCAGGCACAGAGAAGAGGGTCCCCTCCCCACAGCTTTGACCCACCCCCACTGGCTCTGAGTCCAAAAGAAGAATGGGGATATGAGTAGCTTTAATGTGCACAAGACTGGGGCCTACACTGAGGCCTCTTCTGGGATCTGCAACTTTACTAACTCCATGTTCTGACAAGAGTATGGAAACAAATACAGATGTGAGCACATAACATGAGCTCCAATCCCAGCTCTAACTTCCACAAGCACTTGGCCTTTCTTTACCTATTATCCTTTTGTTTAAAAAAAAAAAAAAAGTGAGGATTAAACATGTCAGGTTTATAACATTGTCTAGCATATAAATTCTTTGAAAGGTGACTTGGAGACAGTCTTTCATTCGGCTAAAGGAACTCTATGAGCTCCTTCCCATGTGTTTTTTTTTTTTTTGCTAAAGCCAGTCTTACTGCCCACTTATTTATCCCAGCTTCTTCACATCCTCCAGGAAGCCTTCCAGATTCTCAAGGTCACCGTAAAACAGGGAGCTCCTGTGCCTATCTACTTACAAACAACCTGGTCATGTTCCCCCCAAGTTGGCCGGGGGCTCATCAGAGGTGAAATCCAGCTGAAATTACATTGGGCCTGGCTTCAGACCCGTGTTGGCAAAATCAAAGGCTTGATAATTAAGAGCTAGCTGCCTTTGCGTCCAACACTGGATGTTCAAACTCCAGGTTCTAACCTGCTATCTGTCCAGTGCAGCAAAGTAGCCCTGTGAGTGTTGAAATTATCAAATCCCGTTAGGTAGTAGAGGGTAGGCACTGTTTGAAGTTCAGATCCTGCCTGATATAAAGCAGTTTATTAAAGGTCAGCTCAGAGGCAGCCAAGTTACAGATCTGACACTGGCTCTGCACCCTGGACATGAGCAAGGGCCCAATGGAATGGCATTAGTACCAGTGGCCTAAGCACCAGCACCCCTGGACTGGGCAGCCAGAATTGCTGAGCCAGTTTCCACCTTTCAACCCGACATCCCACTGAAATGCTCCAGGCAGCCCAGGATCCCACTCTTTAAACACAAGTCCAGAGGCATTTTAGCATCTTTATTTAAGAATTCAAAACTGTGGACAGGTAACAATTTCAACTGTTGCTATTTTCTGTACAGGAAGGTTCAAATATAACAATGTAACTCAACCAGCCAGTTCTCCCCACAGATTCTTCCAACCACATCCAAAGTGTCCAGTCAGTCCCTCAGCCACTTGCAAGCTCAATTTTATACAGTTAGCACAACAGTTTTCCTCAAGGATCACTCCCCCTGCCCGCTCCCTTGCCCCAAATTTTCTTCAGTTTTTTCCAGGACAGGATTATGGCCCTAATTGGAGACCAGGTGGATACCAAGGTGCCACCCAAGGCCTGGCATAGCTGTTATTAGCTCACAAAGTCCATCGAACAGTATCAGCCCCAAAGAACAAGATCTTCACTAAGTCTTGTTTTATAGCCCCTGTCCAGGGAGAGCACCACTCAATTTGCAAGACAGCCCAGGTTCAGGGTATTTATAATGGAGAAGATATAGCACCATTGGAAGGTAAGGGCCTGCAGCCATGCTTGATTTCATCACCTCCACACAAGACAGGAATCTGGATTAGAACTTCCAACAGAGATCAATACAGAGGAGGAAAGAAACACAAAAACCTTTGGCCACTGTATAAAACCCGGAGTGCTCCAAGGGGCACAGATTAAGCCAATATTTAAGGGGGAAAAAATCATCGAAGCCTCAACCTTTGCTTACAATCTTTATTGAAGTTATACAAAAAGAATCCCCGAAAAGTGAAAAAATACATTATATACAAAAACACTTTCCATTGGGAGGAAGGCTCTGCTCCCTCTCTTAACATGCAGTGCTTTCAACTGTAGCTCCGGCCTCCACTGTCCCCTCCACTGCTGCCCGGCTTTCAGCTTTATTCTCAGCCTGGAAGATAAACAGGGAGCCTGGGCATAAGTGACCCTACTTTAAGCCATTCTTTCTTACACAACTGAGTTGGCCTCAGTCAGAGGAACAACACAGTCCCTTAAATTCTGCTTTGCTCTCTACACTAAAAGTGATCACAAGTATACAGCCATTTCCTAACTTCTCTGTAATAAGGCTGACAGAAAGAGGAGCAAGCAAAAGTGACTGAATGGTCTTGGCAATCAAGCGTTTTCTCACACAATCATTAGAGGGGGACCTGTGGTATGTATTTGACAATGAGACATCTTACATTTCATAACCAAACTGTTTCCTGTACAACCTCATTGTTTTTATGAAAGTAATCAAATAATCCAAAGAGGATCAAGTTGGGGAACATGCATTGGTTTCCCCAGTCCCTGAGAACAAGGGAAATGAGGCAAGAGTCCAAACCCTCCTTAACTGCCCACCTCCTCCTCCATGTTTTCGGAAACTTCGGTTCCACTGGAAATAGTGTCCCCACTGCCTCCATTCACCTCCGGCTCTTGTTTGGCTTTCTTTGCATCATCTTTCCGGGGGCTCTCTTCCTCTGGTTTCCTCTATAAACATATAATTAATTGTGAAAGCTTCACAAATGTGCTTACTGTCTTTAAAAGGACAATTATAAAACAATTTTGTAACACATGCTTCTTCCCTATGGTGCAAAGATCACGAACACCAGGGTTCACAGTTCTAAGGGTCTCCTGAGCCACAGCCTGTCCTCTGCAGAAGAGACTGGTATGCCTAAACATACCAGTTCAGTCTCTTCAAGGATGAAGAGAAAGGATAGGGATGAGGAATAGACAACAGTGACCAACCCACAAATCTGAATTTCTACAGTTGAGTCAGGAAGCAAAACAAGAGTGAAGGCTCCTTCACAAGCTTAAGGAGGTCTGCTGCTGAATGACTACTGTAAACCTGCCAGCTTCCCAAGATGGGATGATCTGACTAGACATCCTCATCGGCTTTCCTAACATCCCTTGGGCTAAAATAGACCAGGAGTGTTGCCAGAAGACATATATATTTCTTTTGGCTGCACTAGGTCCTAGTTGTGGCATATGGGATCCAGTTCCCTGACCAGGATCAAACTCAGGCCCGCAACAACGTAAGCTTGGAGTCTTAGCCACTGAACCACCAGGGAAGTCCCAAAACAGACGTCTTATTGCACCAAGTATTAGGGATGTTTATGTGAAAGGTAATTCTCATGTATCATTTGGAGGGAGGGAAATGCAGAGTAGGAAGAATATAGAAAAGAAATGACCACATATAGATTTACCTTCTTTCTGACAAGGTGGGAAATATCAGTAACACAATTTGATGAGGAAGCACCATCTGTTGGCTTTCTACTGGCAATCTGGCAAAAAAGAAACCTTTGTTACCAATGTACTGCTATATATGAAATATACACTGAGGCCTAATAACAACTGACAAAAATCACCTGAATACCCACCATGGAAACTGAAGAGCTTCCTCCACTAGGAGTGAAACCTGAAGTAGAGCTCTCCACCTGTGAGAAATGACAAACCCAAGTGGGTCCCAGGATAGAACCCACCAGCTCACCTACCCACAAGCAACTGATTAATAAGACTTCAAATACTAGTGGCCTCTATATGGTAGCAACATCACCCACCCTCTCTACTCAGACCCATGGTCACACAGTAAGTAGCTGAGAAAGAATTCAAACCCACAGTCTGGCTCCAGAGCACACTGTCTTAAGCACTGTATTTACTATTTGAGAGGAAATCATATATGACTTCTTACATTCCTTCTGACATCCAAATCCCTGGAAACCAAGTCATGAGGAAGATTCCAACCAAATGGAACACTAGGTACCATGATAAAAGGGCCTTCAAAAATATCAAATGTGTGACTATCAAAACTCTACCAAACGAACCAGAGTTGCTTTCAGAGCCAGTTCAGCTACATTCCCACTATGCTGGGACTCCTTTGCATCTTCTATCTTCTCTCTAATTTCAGGGAGCAGCTCCTTCAGCTCCTCAATTTCTTTCTCATATTCAGAAGGTGATCCTTCAGCCTCCTTCATCTGCTCATTTAGTACAGCTAGAAAGAAAAGACTGAAGTGATCAGTAAGTAATAGAAAACACAAAAGGAACCTTTAAAAAAAAAAGAAAAAAACCTGTCAATACTGGATCCATCACAGTTATTGTGGAAACAGCCAACGCATACTCACCCATTCTCTTCTCAATGACTTCAACAGATCTGCTGAACTGAGCCACTGCTTCATCATACTGAGAGTTGTACCCGTAGGCCAAGCCCAGCTGGTAGTGAGTCTCTGCAAGGAGCCGATCATGGGCTTCCAGATACTGTTCCTGCAGGTTTAGGCAAGCCTGGAACTCCTCCACAGCTTGGAGGTAATTCTCTATTGAAGAGAAAAATAGCAAGCCAATGTACATTTAATATACAGAACTTCTACAATTCCAGAAATTCTGCAGAAATGTTTTCCCATGTTATATATATTTCACTTTTCTTTGTAGTATCTCCAGGACCCTTGGACAACTTAAAAAAAGCTACTGGGAGGGAGGTTCCCTGGCAAGCCAGTGATTAGGACTCTGCACTCCCAATGCAAGGGGGCCATGGGTCCAACCCTAATCAGGGAACTAAGATCCCGCATGCTGCACAGCGCAGCCAAAAGAAACACAACCTACCAAGAGACTTTCATTTAGAATATCATTTAAAAGACTACTCATTGTTCTAGGAACCATAACGAACCCAAAACACCTACTGTCCATTCAAAACTAACTGCCCATAATTTATGATCAATTGAGCTGGATTTTAAGGAATTAGAAGAAGGTTAAGGCATAGGGGGAAAACTGTGTTAGAGAGTAAAATAGAAAATGTATTACCAGATTCAACACTAACTTCTCCAAGTTTAAGATGTGCCTGTGCAGCATAAAGCTGAGCCTCCTTCGTGTCTTGCCTAAAAGAAGGAAAGATACTTAGAAACCTTAATAACATCTGACCAAGCCTGTTTTGTTTTCAACCCCCAAACTCCCAACCTAAGCCTAAAAGCACCAAGAGTTTTACCTTTTAAAAATGATCTTTGCTAAATCCAGCATATCCCAGGCAAGCTCTAGGTTCCCAATCTCCTCCTCTTCATTTTCTTGAAGGGACTAAAGTATATCCAAATCATTGGTGTTAGGCAGAAGTACAAGACAGGCATCTTTGATTACAAATCAAAGTGACAGTTAGCAATGGGTCCTGTCCTAATTAACAGAACCCCTAGGATCAAACGGATCTGCCTATTCTCAGCACGAACAAAGGGTCCCCAAACCCTAATTAAGAAATGACTATAATAATCATGCCGACACTAGTAAACCATAGTCCTACAGTAAGAAAGGAGATAATACTCAGCAAATAATAATTCACCTTGTTTTCAAGAGCTGAATCATTTAGTGTTTCTTCAGCCTTGTCATTTTCTTTATCCTCCTCTTCTGAGCCCTCGGTTTCTGCAAGCAAAAAATTCTTCAGTATTGAGAATACTAAACATAACAGACAAAGATGACAGGACAAGTCAGAGATTCCAATAAACATGTCAAATGACCTATATTCTGGGGTATGACAGGCCAGATTCAAGCCAAATCGGGTAACATTTGAACTGGATATAAATAATAAAGTCAGTGGTTAACAGTCTAACTCGAGTCTAATCCAGACTTAGCATAATCTTAAATAATTCAGACCTTCAATGACCAACAGGCTGTGTTTCTCTTCTAAAAGTCAACCTGCACAGTTCAGATCAAAAGAAATTAACTACTGACTTTAATTCACTGGCTAGAAACTCCCATCTACTCAACCAGAGTCAGTTGGCGGCCTCAGCCAGTATTCCTGGGTTCTTTAAGCCAACTGTCAGTTAATACTAATAAGGCCAAGAAAATACCAGTTAAATTACTCCAGTCCATTTGAAGCAAGGATGCTCAAGAGGGTGCTTTCCCACAACACAGCCGTGGAGAGAAGCACAGCCCTCACCAGTCCTCACCAGTGAGCATGCCGCACTCCAGCCAGCTCCAGCATGCACAGAATTTGAGTGAGCAGTACCATGTTATTTGACTTTCCAGTACCATAATCTACAACCATACCATCACATTTCATCATACTGACAAATACAAGTTAACTGCCTGCGAGGACAGGCTGCTGATAAATAGCTCTACACACGGGTTCAAACAAGTCATGAAATGGGTATAATGTGCCTATTTCTGCCATCTTTCATTAAGTACTTAACACCATCAGAAGAGCTCAAATACTGTCTAACTGAAAATTAGGCATTAGAGCCATGAAGTCAGGTTAAAGAACTTTTATCTGTCTACCAATATTTCTTTAGGATGGAAATAGGCACAGAAAAGTCGTATAAATTAGGACAAACTAAAGTCCTAAGAATCAGTTAAAGTTACAAGTTAATTGTAATTAACCTCTATAGCAAACACTGTTTTATCAGGTACCTCCCTTTTCTCCTGTTGACCATGTAATTTGGTGCTTCTGAAATGTAAGTACTCACCACCACATACCAGTACCTTGCCATGCCCAAATTTCAAAGTGGTTTGTATACTTAGCTCCCTAATGTTAGGCTAGATGTTGACTTTGATGATGACACCCATCCTCCACCAGAACACATAACAGGTAAAGCAGATGGCGTGTATTTTTCACAATATTAAAAAAACCAAACACCTTATCTTCCCAACTTGCAGGAAAATTTGACAAAATGTTGCTCTTCTATATTCTTATTTATCTGGTATCTGTTCAACTCATACCAGCATGCTAGAAAGTGGCATCTATTTTGGCATAAAATGTCTAGATATTTGGAGTTTTACATCAAATTTTTAAATTAAAATTCTTATAATGGTCTGAGAAAAATACTTGTTTCTCTTGAGGAATCTGCATTACCTTCATGGTGGAAAAGAGCTAGGTTAATGAGAAAGCCACTATTTTTCAACCTGGTAATCTGTACCCAGGTATTAATAGAAATGCACTGAAGGCCTCAGTTAAGCGATCTGTTTATTTTCTAAGTTTGTTTGTAAATAGAATCTTTTTTGTAGTATGTCATCCTTTAGAGAAAGGGAAACAACGTTTTATAGATACCATTTCTCTCATCTTAGAGCGTCTTCAAAACAATGTGGCAAGAGAGCTGTGCAAAGCAGAAGAATGACTCTTAAATACCTCTTCAAGGGGTTTTAAGAGAAAACCTCTTTCAAGATTTCTGCAGGCTAGTGCTACCACATACATTTCTGACAAAAAGTGGGTTAAAGGAAGGGATTAAAATTGCCTTCCTCAGTGTGAGGTATTCTGGGAAGAACACATTCACATCAGATCTAGGGTCATATTCTGGTCCTATGATTTACTGTTTGACACCAAACAAGTCACGTAACCCCTAACCGTCCATTTCCTCATCACTGTAACTGGAATACTACTACCTACTACATAGGACTGTATTTTGGAATTAAAAGTAAAGTAATGTATGTGAGAAACTCTAAAGATTAAGACATGAGAGGTTTTTTAAAACTGAGGAATTGAGTTCTGTGCTTTTTCCATACATTCTCCTCAAGCCCAATGAGCACCCCAATGGTGCTACCATTTAGCCAATTCATTTCTGGTTACCATGCTTGTGCTGGCTGGAGTACAAGGACTTGCACACAGGTAGAAGGAAGTTAACCAGAATTAGCTGCAGATATTGATAATGGGTCTTTGAACATCTCAAACGTAAGAAAACTCAAAGTAGTCATAATTAAGTAATATGTGTGTGTGTATAAAGTATTAACGATTAATTGGACTATACCTGTGGTTATTAATACCAACGTTAGATAAATCTTACAGACACAGCAGAATCCTCAAATGATAGTACAACTCAAGTCAGACGTGCCAATTATGTAGTTGCTAATTAGAGGCTTATACATCTTGATGAAATGGAATCATAATTAGACCAATAATACGATACAAAGCATTCACACTTCATAACATTCTAAGTAACAAAAAAGTCAGTTTAGCAGCCAAAGCAAGCATGAAATGAGGAGGGAAAGCTGCAAGAGTTTTCAATTATCTTTTGGAGGGGGCTAATTTAACTAACGTGAATAAGCCTCTTAAACACTTCCTGAAGACTGAAAGTAAAGATTACCAGAATTCTTTCACTCTGGTGATAAAACATTCAAGGGTAAACTGCCTTCACTTAAATGGCATGCCTGCTTAAGTGCATCAATTCAGTGGATTCTACTGCTTTAATCCTGCTTCCTAAAGCAGAAAAAAAGGAACCATGTGAACAGCAAATTTAAAAATCCAGAGGCATGCAAGTGAACATCCATTCAGCATTCTCTGCCAGCCTAGCACACTATTTCCCTACCTACTCCACCCCACCACCCACCTTTGTTGGCTAGTAGAGTGCAACAAGTTACTGATAGCTAGCCAAATCTCAGAAAGGCCTATTTTGCAATTAGTAAAAGCGTTAGTCTATAAGCCAGCTAAAGAAGACTTGCTTTTAACTTGCTCAGCAACTTATCACCACCTTCTTAAACCACTCCCATTTTCATTTAGCCCTTTCCTAATCCAAAGGCAGACGGAAAATTCTGAATGGAAGGCTGACTTTCACCCATGATTAGTGAGTCAAATCCAGAATGTACTCCACCCACTGTAGCTCTTGTATGTCCCGGTTACCTTCACCCTCTTTCATCTGTTCTTCTTTGTCTTGTGCTTCTTCATTAGCAGCTATCTTAACTTTGTCTTCAGGGGATTGCTCAGTAGCCCCCTGGGCCACCTCAGTCTCCACCCCATCTCCGGCTGCCTCAGACTCTTCTACAGCCAGCTTAGTCTCCTGGCTAGGAACCAACTCTGCCCTGACCTTCTCTAGTCCTGAGCCATCTTTTGTTCCTATCAGTCCTTCTGCATTAGTCTGCAGTTTAGTGGAGGCGTGATCCCCTGCAGCTGATAGTCCATTGACTGCACCATCCTGAGGCAGAACTGTGTCCTGCCCTCCAGGCTTCTCAGAGACTTCTGATCCGGCTTCTGCAGCTGAGGCATCTGCAGCCTGTGTTGTCACCTCCGGTGACTCTTCGGCAGAAGGCAGTTCTTGCCCTACCAACTGCTCAAGAATGGCCTTTCCTGGTTCACTTTCAGAGGCAGCTACCTGCTCCTTTGGCTCATCCCCACCCATATCCACTGGGTTGACTGCTTCTATCTCCACTGGAGTGCCCTGCTTTTCTAGAGTCACAACAGGTTGTTCTTTCAAAGCTTCTTTTGGTTTCTCCTCTACGCTCACAATTACTTCTCCCTGACCCCCTTTTTCTCTGCACTCTTCCTGGACGTCAGTTTCAGAAACTGATTTTCCTTCCTCAGCACCCGGTATTTCCTGATCTGGCTTCTTAGAAATGACTTCAGCTTCACTCAATCCTTCTGGTGCCACTGCTCCTTCTCCCTCTTCAGTGGTTTCAGTTAACTGATCTGGAGCTAATTTAACTTTCTCCTGTAGTTCCTCTGCAGGCTCACCGATATCCATATCTTCTCTTGCACCCTTCTCCATTTCAGTTTCCTGTTCTTTATCCATTGCAGGCTTTACCAGAGACTTGTCTTCTGTTTTTTGGGCTTCTTTTTCTCCCATGGCGTCATAAACCTGTTCTCTCAACTCTTCCCTTGCTTCCTCTACATGGTTAAAGAACATGAAGCATAAACATGTCTTCGAGTTTAATGATAAAGGCATAAATGGAAACTAAAAATACATTCCCTTTAAACCCTCAAACAACCTGGCTTATGTTTTAGCAGACGGCCTACAAATTACCTGCCCCTTTGAGAAAAGCAAAGGAAAAATCCCAACTAGCAGAGCCACTTACTGCAAAACAAACCCAAGCTCCTTAAATTAGGTATTATTTTACTTGAGCATTCTAATTATCAGTTAGGTAAGAGATGCCAAGCTTTACATTCTCCTCTCAACACTATATATATATATATATAATAGATCTGATATGTAAAACTCTAGCAGCAAAACCCAGATTAGAAATTAACATTTAATTTTCTTAGAACCAAAAAATGTAAAAGGGCTCCCAAAGCCCAGCCATTAAAATAACTGAGCTGCAAAGACTTTTAAAAATTTACATCAGAAAAATATTTTAGGTTATTTTAATACTTAGACTATCAATTTAAATAACCAGATTTATTTAGGAAATTAAGTTATCCCCTTAAAAATGTCTATCATCAGTTTCACTGAGACCTCCCCCACAGTCTCCACTAGATGCAGGTGTAGCCTCATGAGAGACTATTCAAAATAAGGAGAGCCCTATTTCCATCGCTTTTACACAAGAAATATACGTCGCATCTCTTGAATGTCACATGCAACTCCACATACCATCTATGTTATCATTATTTTCTACCAGAGATTCTTCTTCTGTTTTTTCTCCTTCCTCCTCTTCCACATGCACACCTTCCAGGGCATTTCCCAATACACCATTCTCCATTCTAGCAGAACAAAAGGAGAAAGCACGAAAGGTATCATGGCTAGAACCTAACAGTCTTTTTAAGAGAGAAACTCAGTCCTATATTATAAAAGCAACAGAAGAATAAGTAAGGACAGGGAATAGGAACTATAAACACTCATGAAAGAAAAGCAATGATCAAAATGAATATGAACTATGGTTTTAAGAGCACTGAAGACAATGAACATACCCTTTATCCACCCATCTGAAACAGCACTGATAACCCTTACCAAAAGGGCCATGTTTCCCAAACTTCTCATCCACCTGTATGTCTCTAGATGGCCAAAAACATTCTGGCAAGATTTTCATGACAAATCCTTAGACTGCTTTACAAAATTAGAAAGCTTAGCAAAAGTGACAGATTAAATAGATTACAGATTATCTGCTATTCTGTGTACCCTCAATATATTTTATTCTGGTTAATAAATTCTGGTGGAATATCACAACAACTTTCCAACTCCTTATCCAGAGATGATTCTTCTGTTTTTTATCTTAAGACATTTTCACGTGCCAAGTGTTTCCAAATTGTCCTTCCATCCGTCCTTGTTATGGATGATTGTTCTGGGCTAGCTGAGTGTTTTTAAAGGTTCCCTCTTTAAACTAGACTTGGTAAGTTACTGACTATTCACTAATGGAAAGATCTCTGCTTCTAATAACTGCAAAAGTCAAAACTTAAGTATAACTTTACTCTTTTAAGTGCCTTTCAAAACTCCCATCAAGGGAATTCCCTGGAGGTTCAATGGTTAAAACTCCACACTTTCCACTGCTGAGGGCGAAGGTTCAATCTCTGGTCAGGGAACTAAGATCCCACAAACTGTGCAACACAACCAAAAAAAGAAAAAGAGAAGCAAAAACAACCCGTCAATTTTTCATCCTCCCTTTTAAACCCCCTGAGTAAAACCAGTCTCACTCAGTTCCTGTGAAATCTCAAGGCTAGTAAATAATCTTAACAAAGAAACTTAAAAGTTTTTAAATAAATCATTATGATACAAACATCTTACTTTAAACTTAGCTTGAAAGACATACCTTGCCAACTCCAAAAGCGATTTCCCATAAAAAAAGAAGGCTTCTCCACATTCATTAGCTGTCTCTCCATACTTCTTACCTCTAAAAAGAGAATAAACAGCTAGGATCTGAATTAAATTTCTATTTTTTCTAGTTCTTTAGCCATAAAATATTGTTTCTTCTGTAACACATCCTTCTAGGAAACCAATACTCTCCCTTCCTCTTGAACTCAAGGTTCAAGGGATTTTAAGAACAATGAATAAGTTAATGTTGCCAGTTCTTCATCTATATAGTATATATAATTATGTATTTAGATATATAATATACATTATATAATTAAATATAATATATATTCTAAAAAGACATCTATTTGCTACAATTAAAATATATAATCTAAGATCCAAGCTATCAGTTGGTATTGCTCCTGATAAAAGATAGGGGTCAATATAAGCCTGAATATTGTTAGGAGTTAGATGGCCTTTGGCTGGGACTCTAAAGCATAAATCAAGTTCATGTAAAGGCATCATGATAAACAGTTAACGTTCTTCAGAGCCTGACTGCCTAGATTCAGATCCTGCCTCTAACTTTAAACTTTAGTAGTTAACTTAATCTCACAATGCCTTAGTTTTCGCATTTATAAAATGGAAATGTTAAGAACCGCTTAGATCCACTACAAGAACTGTTAATGTATATAAAATCATTCAAAATAATGCTTAGAAATACAGATAGCAATATATATACACCAAGTTTAGCTATTAATACCTATAAACATGGAAGCAGCAGAGGAAAAATCACAAGTATGATAAATGGGAAGGAGGAAGTACTTTATGTGGAGTAAAGAGACTAGCTTTTATGGAGTAAAGGATCTGCAGAAATCATGATAAGTCAGGTCAACTAATAGCCTAAGAGTCTTAGTAAGAGTAATGAGGGCAACTAAGCATAAAAGCTATAGTGATGAAGGTCATGTTTAAGGGAAGTCTGTTAGATTAGAAGAATGCATCTCAAATTCTCCTCAAATACCCTTAATGGCAGGACAGTGAGAAAACAAACTTTTCAGGAATCTGGAAGGAAAAAGCTAAGAATTGTGTTTTATGTGCTCAATCTTAAAAATTTAATCTTAACATTTTACAATGTAAGGTTTTTATATAAAAACACCTAATTACTTAGCATCAGATGAAACCTGGATCCTACCCTTAGCACAACACTGAATACCAGAACCTCAGCTCTTCAGGCCCAGATGATGACAGAGAGGCCAGAGGCCAATAAATCAACAAGAATCAACAGGGATCCAGGAATAAGATTCTGTTCTAGAGGGAGTAAGGGTTAGGAAAAAAATACACTAATATAACCCTGACTGACTGAATAAAAGGAATGAAGAAGCCAAAGACTTAATCAGTGAGCCTCAAACCTGAAACCCAGCTTTATTATAAGCATCTCTTTCATAAGGAAGATTTCAATTCCATTGAATATAATGTTATCAACTAATGAGCATGCATGACTGACTTCAACTGCTATTGCTGTTATTTTTGAGAGAACAAGTAAGACACTTTCTCTCACTGTATAAAGTACATTAAAGTCTTTGGCTAAACTACATCACTCTTGAGGCACTAAGACTAACCTGCTCCCCCAAGATACAGATACACATGGCCACCTGGTGGTCAACTACCAATATTCAAGAAATTGTACAGATAACAAAGGTGCTAAGAATCTATGAAAAATGCTGGCTACTAACAGCATTAGTGAGAGGGTGACAAACCATGCCTTGCTTGGGATTATGGACTTCCCCTGGATACAGAACTTCAAGCATTAGAATAAACACAGTCCTACTATACAGGTATATTCAGTACCCTGGGATATATACTTAAGGGAAAAGAATTTTTAAAAATGTATATATCCGTGTAACTGAGTCACTCTGATATACAGCAGAAATTAATATAACATTGTAAATCAACTCCACTTCAAATAAAAAAAAGTTTAAATAACAAACACACTTCCACTGTTAAAATTGGAACAAGTCCCCGAACCGGGACAAATTAGTTAGTGATCAACAGAAAACAAATTTCATTAACTCAGGAAAATCAAAGGCTAAAACTGCTCAGTTATATGTGAGTTTTATAGTTATAGGAATAAGCTCATACATGAAAAATATATCTTTTTAAACTCTTGCTTTTCATTCTTTTTCCCATTAAACAACTTTTTATGACTCAAGTTTATTAGGAATGTAATACAGTACTTACAAAAGACTAGCTGCTTCCTGGAAGGCATTGACAGCTGCAGGAATATCACCCATTACCAAATGTTTCTGTCCTAATCCCAATAGTTTCTTAGCTTCACTATCCACATCCAGACTGCAAGAAAAGAGATTTCTTTTCAGGTGTCATATATTTTTAAAATCAACATTTTTTGAATACCTGCTACATTTAAACCATAGTATTTTATTTCCTTAAACCTCTCAACTGCTCTGGCAAGGCCGCGCTAACCCACAATCTATCACTACAAAAGCTCACTACAAAGTCTGCATAATCAGTTTGTCTGTTGGTCTTCCTTTCAAATCCAGAATTCCATTAAAATTTTAATTATTTTTAATTTATTTATTTTTCATTGAAGGCTAATTGCTTTACAGAATCTTGCTGTTTTTCTATCAAACCTCATCATGAATCAACATGAATCAGGTATACATATATCCCCTCCCTTTTGAACCTCCTTCCCATCTCCCTCCCCATCCCACCCCTCTAGGGTGATACAGAGTCCGTTTGAGTTTCCTTAGCCATACAGCAAATTCCCGTTGGCTATCTATTTTACACATGGTAATGTAAGTTTCCATGTTACTCTTTCCATATATCTCACCCTCTCCTCCCCTGTCCCCATGTCCACAAAGAAAAATCTGATTCTTAATTCAAATGGCCACACAAGTGCTTTTCCTAAAGACAATCATCTTACCTACCATAGTATGCAGAAGTAGCATTCATACTTCACATTTTGTCACACAGATTATAAAATCATTTAGTGAAGGACTGAGAATAAATTTATTAGCTTGTATTATTTTCTAAGTGAAACTGGTAGTGAACTACTTATACTGCCTTGACTTATGTTAAATAAAGGGCCAGCAAGTTTATCCACCATTGCCTTTTCACCATCAGTATCAATGTCAACACAGTCAAAAAGGCAAATGTTCTTCCAATTACAAAAACAGTTTTGATCTTGCAGAATCTCTCAAAGGGTCTTGGGGATACCAAGGGTATATAAACTACACTATACTTTTGAGAACCTCTGAATAAGAGCATGGACCCATATCCAAAAGAAAAGAATGTATGCGTACAGATTTAAGATAAAGTAACTGAACATGGGATCTGTAACAACCTAGAAGGATGGGATGGGGAGGGAGACAGGAGGGAGGTTCTAGAGGGAGGGGACAAATGTAAACCTATGGCTGATTCATGTTGACGTTTGGCAGAAACCAACAAAATTCTGTAAACCAATTACCCTTCAACTAAAAAATAATTTAAAAAAAATTCCCTGCCTGTTGCTTATTCACTGATCAAAAACTTTTTTTAAACAAGTAAACTCATCAAGTGCAAGAAGACAGGTGATGGTATTAAATGTTAAGAAAAAGCTGCTCAGCAGAATAGAAGAACAACTTGGCCAGGGAAACATGCTATAGTTGCTGGGCAGTAGTAAGTAACCATTTCAGGTCAGTTGTTACCAATTTATGAGACTCTTCATGTTTTTCCCAACTATCCTTCATGTTTCTCTCAGAATCAATTATCATACTCCTTCAAAGATCATAAATGTTTATAATATTACCTATCAGCAGTGTCCCAGGGGTTAAATAGCCTAGCTACATTTACACCTTATGCTCAGTCCAAAAATTTAATATCATGGTATATACCAAGATTAACTCTCTAAAAGTTATGTGAATGTGTTTAGGATCAATCCTGAGCAGTACTCCTTTCACCCAAAAACGAGACTAACTCACAAATCATTAGATAGTATTTGTAGAAGACATAGTTTAAGTAACCAAAATAACAAAGGAATTTAAGACCATAATGTAAAAAACATAAAACGATGAAAACAAAAAAAAAGAAAAACTTAAGACTCTTAAAAAAACCCCAAAAGATGTGCATATATCTTGCAGAAGGATTAGACAGAATTTAGAACAATAATTTTCAACCTAAGTGAGCTTAAGACTACCAGGAAGTTTTCTAAAACACTCATACACTCAAAGCTTAACAAATGAAATCTCCAGGAATGCAACTCAGGCATTTACCTTTTGGATAAACTTTCCAATTATTATGCTTCCTCTGATTAAGAACTATGGTCACATAAAGATGCAGAAGTTACATGGAAATACATGTGGGCCCAATATAAAATTTAAAACTTTCAACTAGAATTAACAACAAAGTTGAAAATGGCAACCTTACAAAACTGAGATCTAAATCAGTAGACGTATTCAAACAAAGAATAAGCTAGCATTTGCCAGGCATACTGCGTACCAATTAAGGAGAAGAATTAAACAACTTTAAAAATTCAAATATTTTAATCAAATACAAAAAAACCTGATGACGTCACTGTCAGGACTCCATACTTTAAATTGAACAAATACTTTAACACTTATTCACTCTCACTCGTTACCTATTAAAGATGATAAAACAAACTGCCCTCAAGTTACATAGCTCTTATGTCTATGTTCTAGATATAAATCAAATCACACCATTGAAATAATCATACCTCTCCACTTTATCTGCAGAAGTGGAAGGAGCAGGGGCATCTTCTTCAATTCTGTAAAGAAAAATTAAGGGGAAAAAAGTAAAAATGAAAGGCTATTTTAAGACTAGAAATTTAAAAACATAAAGTCATAAAAAGAGCTATTTATTAAATGTCCAATTATTCAGATCTTACATAACATTTATTTAAATTATCAAATTTAATGTTTATTCATTCAAGTAACTGTTGAATGCTTATTGGCTATGTGATACTACTGATACAATGAACAAGACAGTTACACCCTAGATTTGAGTTTACTGCTCACTAAAAATAACTTTTTTTTTTTAAAGGAAAAAGCAAAGTTTCCCAGAACATTCATCTTTTGGGGAGAAAGTACTAATAAATATCTTAAAAATATTTCATAGTTGTGTTTACTGAAAAAGTCCAGAAATAATGACCAACTCAGCAGCCCCTAGAGCCTAGACTGTGCTCCTGAAAATCCATTTCCCACTAAAAGGAACCAAGAATCCATTGAGATGTAACTGATCTGAAACAGTGTTGGAGAAGTACACAGGTGAATCTGGGGCAGTATCATGACAGCAGGCAGCAAAACTCTATCTAGCATTATTTAGGATCCTATCTACTAATGGTCATGCTAAAGGGAAGGCGGGGAGTCCAGAGTAAAGCAAGAAGAGTTCTTGGTACTTTTTCAGCTTCTCTATAAATTTGATGTTTCGTATTTACAAAAATATTACCAAAGCACACTTAGGAGCCAACCTCAATAAAATCTCACTGGCCAAAAGAAGGGACCATGTGAACATCAACAAAGATAATAGGGACTTCCCTGGTGGCCCAGTGGGTAAGACTCCAAGCTCCCAATAAGGGGCCCGGGTTCGATCCCTGGTCAGGGAACTAGATCCCGAATGTCCCAACTAAGAGTTCACAAGCCATAGCTGAAAGATCCCTCACGCCGCAATGATGATCTAAGAGCCCACGCGGTGCAACCAAGACCCAAAGCAGCCAAATAAATATAACACACACACAGATACTAACTGAATAACCAAAAAGGACCTGCTGTGTAGTACAGGGAAATATGCTCAATATTTTGTAATAACCTAAGTGGGGAAAAAGACTCAAAAAAGAATAGATACACGTATATGTATAACTGAATCACTTTGCTGTACACCTGAAACTAACACACTGTTAATCAACTATACTGCAATATAAAATTTTAAATATTTTTTAAAAGATTATAGCTGCAATTGACTGGAAAACTCCAAATATGTTTAAATGTGTGAGTTCTCAATAATACAAACAAACAAACAAAAAAAACTCATTAGTCATCTTTGGAAAATGATGGGTGACCACTGCATTATTTTGAAAATTGATAAATAAAGGAAAAGAAGAATTTACCCTCTCTTTACCATCATACAGTTAAACCTTAGGTAGGTTTCAAGAAAAGGGTTGACTTAAGTTATTACTAGGAATGCTATACACTGACACTATTCACTCTGTATTAACTTAAATCCTTGCCTTTGTTACCTAGTCTATCATCAGTTTTCACCTATATCCCAAAGGAAATATCCAATTAAGGATATATATTATCTTTAACTGTGCCACACGAGAGTTTAAACCAAGGACTGTTACATCTCAAATGAGAGCAGAGAATGCTGTTAGCTGTGATGAAATGGAGAAAAAGAACAGTGGGAAAACAGAAAACTTTACTACTAAACACCTCAGAAGCCATATATTCGAACTGAAGTACATGCAGCAAGAAAGCTAGGAGTATGAAAGAACACAAAGTTGTGTTTTTAACTCCTCCAAAGGTTAAAATATACACACAAACAGAATGAGTCAATTAATTTTTCATACTTGGACTTTCTTATTTAGCACACCAAGTTTATGAAAACAGAGTAATATACACAATATGGACAAAACAAATGAACTAAAAAATAGCTTACTCAATTCAATAAATGTATTAATTCAAAAATCAAATTCAATAGACATTTTATTAGTATCTACTGTATGCTAAGCATCAGAATTAACCTCCAACAAAAGTTAAAGCAAAGAACACAGGTAATTCCTTGGCTATCCAGCGGTTAGGATTCGCCCCATCACTGCCAAAGGCCCAAGTGGGGGAACTAAAATCCCACAAGCCACAGGTGCCAACGCCAACCCACACCCCCACCCCCCGAACAAAAAGCAAAGAGGACAATTTGGAAAAAGCAGAAGAGATTAAACGACAAGCAAGGGCTAACCATATTGGAATCTGAGTCTTAGAAAATGCTTTAGAGATGAAAAGTTGTCAATTACCTTCAACAGGATCCAGTATCTTTGCTAGAAACTCCTAAACCTTTTATAAATATTATATTGGTTTACGAGTTTGATGAAAAGTCCTGGGGAGGGGAGGTGGGCAGGGAAATGGGGTTGAAAATAAGCAGACTTCACAATGACAGGAAAAAAAGCACAATTTAAAAGCTAACGTGTTCAGCTGCAGGGTAAGTGGCAAACAATCTGACCAGAACCCTGGAATGGCCCAGGATCCTTATCTACAAATACTTCCTGTCATAGCTTGCTGTTGTTTAGTTGTCAAGTCGTGTCAAACTCTTTTTGTGACCTCATGGACTGTAGCCTGCCAGGTTCCTCTGTCCATGGAATTTCTCAGGCAAGAATACGGGAGTGGGTTGCCATTTCCTTCTCCAGGGGATCTTCAAGATCCAGGAATTGAATCTGCATTGACAGGTGAATTCTTTACCACTGAGCCACCAGGGGAAGCCCCTGACATAGCTAATTACCTTCAAATAGCTTCTTTCACTAACGGATTATTCTAATTCTAGCACAGAGCTTCTCAAATTACCTATGACTGAAGGACCAGACTTTCAATTTCAATATGCAAGAAATGGGTTTTTGTAACGTAAAACAGAAATGTCAGAGTAATGTCAAATTTCTTCATTCCCAACTGTTTACTCTCAGTTGTTATGCTTACATCTTTGGTGGGGTGGGGGGGGAGTGGTGGGGTGGGGAGAGGCGGGGACCGGGCCGCACAGCATAGCTTGCAGGACTCTAGTTCCTAGACCAGGGATTGAACCAGGGACCACAGCAGTGAAAGTGTGGAGTCCCAACCACTGAACCGCCAAGGAATTACCTGAACTTTACCTTTTAACTGTCCTTCACCCTACTTTTTCGTATCCCCACTTCCTAGGAACAAGGCTAGAAACAGATCATTTAGTTTTGATGCCAACCTAAGTCTTTACATTTTTATAAAGCTGAGGCACTGAATATGTAATATCATCAAATTTACTTCTTACATACCCTGTGGTACAAAAGTTTGAAGTGGATAAAATTAGAAAAAAATGGGTATCAGTTCAGTTCAGTTGCTCAGTCTTTGCGACCCCACGAACCGCAGTACGCCAGGCCTCCCTGTCCATCACCAACTCCCAGAGTTTACCCCAACCCATGTCCATTGAGTCAGTGATGCCATTCAACCATCTCATCCTGTTGTCCCCTTCTCTTCCTGCCCTCAATCCCTCCCAGCATCACGGTCTTTTCAAATGAGTCAGCGCTTCGCATCAGGTGGCCAAAGTATTGGAGTTTCAGCTTCAGCATCAGTCCTTCCAATGAACACCCAGGACTGATCTCTTTTAGGATGGACTGGTTGGATCTCCTTGCAGTCCAAGGGACTCTCAAGAGTCTTCTCCAACACCACACTTCAAAAACATCAATTATTTGGCGCTCAGCTTTCTTCACAGTCCAACTCTCACATTCATACATGACCACTGGAAAAACCATAGCCTTGACTAGACGGACCTTTGTGGACAAAGTGATGTCTCTGCTTTTTAATATGCTATCTAGGTTGGTCATAACTTTTCTTCCAAGGAGTAAGTGTCTTTTAATTTCATAGCTACAATCACCATCTGCAGTGATTTTGGAGCCCCTCAAAATAAAAGTCTGACACTGTTTCCCCATCTATTTGCCATGAAATGATGGGACCGGATGCCATGATATTCGTTTTCTGAATGTTGAGCTTTAAGCCAACTTTTTCACTCTCCTCTTTCACTTTCATCAAGAGGCTCTTTAGTTCTTCTTCACTTTCTGCCATAAGGGTGGTGTCATCTGCATATCTGAGGTTATTGATATTTCTCCCGGCAATCTTGATTCCAGCTTGTGCTTCCTCCAGCGATTCTCCTGATGTACTCTACATATAAGTTAAATAAACAGGGTGACAACATACAGCCTTGATATACTCCTTTTCCTATTTGGAACCAGTCTGTTGTTCCATGTCCAGTTCTAACTGTTGCTTCCTGACCTGCATACAGGTTTCTCAAGAGGCAGGTCAGCAGTGATAAACTTACTTCTATTCTTACTTAGCAGCCTAGACAAAAAGGGCATGAACCAATCAAAGCCATAGTAATACAGTCAGAAGAAAAGGCATAATTAAAGCAGAGATTCTTCAAACTTCAGTCTACATGAATTAAACAGATTGTTGAGTCCCAACCCTAGAGTTCTGGTTCAGTGGATCTACTATGAGGTCCAGGAATTTGCATTTCTAACAACCTTCTAGGTGATGCTACTCCTGGTTTGGGGACCACAATGTAACAATCACCAGATTAGGAAAAAAATTATACACTAATGTTCATGTCTTATCTGAGCCACAGACATGTTTATCCATAATTATTTTTTAATGTTAATTACAGTAGCTACTACATTTAAAACTATGAAGATAGCACATAAAAAATCTGGATTTCTGCTTCTCTTGAAAAATTGTTATGTAAACTGTAAAACCAAAAATTACTAAAGAAAACCATGGCAAAATTACTATGTAACTCATCTGGAGAAGGCCTTTTTAAATTCAGAAATATAGAAGCTTGATAAATTCTACTTCATCTAATTCATTTCACAAAAGGTTAACTTGCCAAAGAGTATTATAATCAAAAAGAAAAAGGTCCAGCAGGAAAAGATGAAAGGATATAAACATATTCACAGAAAATGAAACACAAAGAGCTCAAACATCTGAATACGCGCTCACATTCTTCAGAGAAATACAATTTTTTTACCCATCAAATATTCAAAGACAAGAATGTAAGAGAAACAATTGTTCCCATATATTGCTAAAAGTGAAGTCGCTCAAACGCTTCCGACTCTTTGCGACCCGATGGATCACAGCCTACCAGGCTCCTCCATCCATGGGATTTTCCACACAAGAGTACTGGAGTGGGTTGCCTTCTCCAGGGAATCTTCCTGACCCAGGGATCAAACCCGGGTATCCAGCATTGCAGGCAGATGCTTTACCGTCTGAGCTACCAGGGAATCAAAAGGAGGGACATGAGGGTATCCAAAAGGGTCATGCTCCAGGTCAGGCTTCAACTAACAACCTCAGCAAGGCTCTGCATGTACTACTGTATAAGTACTGCACACTAACCAATTGCTAATAGAAGTTTAAATATATGTATTACTAATAGAAGTTTAAATTTACACAACATCTATGCAGGTCTATTTGGCAATATCTATTAAAAATAACAAGTGAACACTCTTTGATCCAGCAGTTCCACTTGTAGAATTTATCCTATAGATAAGTCCATGGTTTACAAGGTTATTCACTAAAGCATTATTTGTAATAATTAAATTCTGGATAGAATTCAAGTATCCACCAACAGGAAACCTGTTATGAGACAGCTACAGAATAGAATAAAATGCAGCCATTTAAAAAATAAAAAAAAGGAAAACTATGCCCTAATGAGGAAATTACATCCTGAGGAGGAATCATCTCCAAGATACATTGCTAATAAAGTGGTCAGAAATCTATCAAGCGTGCTACCATTTGTACAGTAATGTAGAATAACTACATACAATCTGCTCTTATATGATTAGGTATCATTGGTGTTATTGTTGTTTAGTCGCTAAGTCGTGTCCAACTCTTTGCAACCCCATGAACTGTAGTCTGCCAGGCTCCTCTGTCCATGTATTTCCCAGGCAAGAACATTGGCGTGGGTTGCCATTTCCATTTCCAGGGATCTTCCCCACCCAGGGATTGAACCTGCATCTCCTGCATCGGCAGGCGGATTCTTTACCATTGGGCCACCAGGGAAGCCCAAAAGTTATCACTGAGGGATACATAATAAATTACGAACACTGGTGGACTGTAAGGAGAAAATGCTAATAAGGTTTAATTAACATTTCACTGTATACTCCCGTCTTCTGGATTTTGAACCAGAAATGTATGCCCTAGTCAAAGAAATAATATTTTAAATATCAAAAATATCTGCCACTGTGGCATACATTCGCCGCAATAACTGAAGTTGAACAGTGACCTAGCACTGTCAGGGAGAATTCACTTCAATCCCCACCACCACATCACTTTCTCCTATCTGGCCCTCTAAGCTACAAAACACCAAATTGCTAAATATTGGTGACTGTTTAGAAACTGGGAAAGGAGGGAGGGTGAATCTGGAATTTTTATTTCTGGGATTGGGAAACTAAGCACTATCCGAGCAAAATATGGTACAAGAACAGGATTCATTAGTGAGAACTGTGGGTACATATTACGAGTTGGTTGGTTGGTTTAAAAAAAAAAAAAAATTTATTTGGCTGCACTGAGTCTTAGCTGCAGCATGAGGGATCTTTAGTTGCAGCAAGCAAACTCTTAAATTGCAGCATGTGGAATCTAGTTCCCTGACCAGAATCCAGGCCTCCTGCATTGGGAGAGTAGAGTCTTACCCAATGGTGAAAGTGAAAGTGGCTCAGTCGCGTCCAACTCTTTTCGACCCTATGGACTGTAGCCTACCAGGCTCCTCCGTCCATGGGATTTTCCAGGCAAGAACTGGAGTGGGTTGCCATTTCCTTCTCCAGGAGATCTTCCCAACCCAGGGATTGAAGCCGGGTCTCTCGCACTATAAGCAGATGCTTTACCGTCTGAGCTACCCGGGAAGTCCTGGACCACCAGGGAAATGGGTAACATTCAATGGGCCAATTCAGAGCAAACATCTGTCATAGAGCAGTACCTATTACATTATCACTTAATCCTCTCTCACACACACACAAAACACCTTGTTGTATGTGTCAATATCCTATTTTCCAGAGTAGTAACTTACCCAATTACACAGATGATTTTCTAATCTATACATAACACCAATCATAACCCATGCTATATTCTAACTGCCTACTGACTTTCTGTTTTCTCCAACCGGATTAAGATCTGAGAAACCATGTCTGTCTTATCCCAAACTGTATTCTACAACCAAGCACAAAGCCCGGCATCTAATCAATATCTGTTAAAGTAACCAATTCTGAATCACTAAGGGTAGGATTAAGGACAAGTGACTTTGCCACTTATCATGTGAAGTACCTAAATTTCCTCAACTATTAAGAGTACCCATCTCACAAGATTTGTTTTGAAAATTAAATGAGAATGTTCACAAAGTGCTTAGTTCAATGCTTGGCACATAAGGAGGAATCAAAAGATGCTAGCAATCATTAACAATGAAAGAACCAAAAGATAGGAAAAATTAGAGGCAGCATCAAAAGAAAACAAAATTAAAGAGGGAGTACCTGGTATCAGAGGCAGCAAAAAGGTACCAGAAAGAACTAATCAGGAAGCTAAGAATGATAAGGTCTACTTCAGCATTTGGACAATGATTACCTTTACCAATGCTGTTTAAATGACATGAAGGAAAGCAGCTCAACTGAGACAGGATGGACAAATGCGTATATTCTCAGAACACAGTTGTCCAGTTAGACTGTGATCTGATGACTCAAAACTAATATCTTATTCATCTTTGTATCTCTGAAACCCAACATATTAAAATATGTTGAATACATCTGTTAAATGCATAAGCAAATAGAAGGGGAAAAAATGGGAGAGTAGAAATGCAGACTCTTCCCTAAAGAAGCCTGGCTATGAAAAGGAAGAAGCAAAGAAAGCAACTGAACAGATATATCACAGAGAAAATGTTTTTACAAGCATCCACCTTGGGACGTTTGAATGCAGAGGAGAAGCTGCTCTATCGAAGGAATACAAGCACCAAGAGACCAAACAGGTAGCTGCTAGATGTAGGGGGGGAGGGGGGGAATCTCCAACTGTCTTGATTGTCAAGATTTTTTTCCTTATCGTAAACTCTCACTCTGTGAAGAAGGCCTTTCTTCTAGAGAACTTTTAAGTTCCACAAGAAGTGGTTTCAACCCTCAAGCTGTCTATTCCGTGTCTGCTCCAGAAAAGCAGCTGAATGCACACTTAAGAAAACAAAAGCACTGACTGCACTCTTTAAATTATTGGCCCCAAATCTGAAGCAAGGACAAAACCGGCAATCCTACTACATTCCCTAAAATATGTCTTCCAAGTATCCAAAGCAACTATTTCTCTCCTCAAATCTCCTACACCGTATTCCATTCTCCCTTACTTCTAAGCAGGTCTTGCTTCACACCTCATTGAGCAAACAGACACCATTAGACAGGAAGTCTCCCTCAACCACCAAAACCATCAACCTACCTGTACCTGCATCCACACTCTCTCCTATTCATGAATGGAAACTTCATTCATGACCAGCTGGCTCCTGGTCATTCATCTCCTTGTGGCCATTCCAGATTGCCCAGTCTAAAATAACCACCCAGTTACCTCACATCTCTTTAAACTAGGTGAAGGTAAAGTAATTATTTGCATAGCACTTTATCACTGATATTCTCTAATATACATATTTATGGTCTCTATCCCAGTAGTCTCCATTTAAGAGCAGAGATCTTTTCTGTCTCATTATATAAAACAAATGCTCAATAAATACAAGGAATCCTTGGTGGCTCCAATGGTAAAGAATCTGCCTGCAGTGCAGGAGACCTAGGTTCGATCCCTGGGTCAGGAAGATCCCCTAGAGAAGGGAATGGTTACCCACTCCAGTATTCTTGCCTGGAGAATTCCATGGACAGATGAGCTTGGCAGGCTGCAGTCCATGGGGTCACAAAGAATTGGACATGACTGAGGGACTAACACTTTCACTATGCCTATAAGCAGGACAGAAAAAACTGCTTCACAAATTTTCCTAAAAGGAAATTTCCTTAAAGAATCTTCCCCATTACTGCCACTATTTTACAAATGGGAAAACTGAGGTCCACCATGCTAGCCAGAAAGAGAATCCAGTTTTCTTGACTCCTAGTCATCATAGACATCATCTGTCTAGGTTTTTTTTTCTTTTTGGCTGCACCACTTGGCGTACAAGATCTTAGTTCCCTGACCAGAGATCAAATCTGTGCCCCCTGCAGTATTAACCACTGGACCACCAGGGAAGTCCCTCCATAAAAAGTTTTAAGATACCCTTACAAATAAATACATGTTCAGCACCCACCTACGATATAACAGATAAAGTGCAGTATTCAAAAGCAGAGCCCCTACACAGCAAAAAGAATCACTAAATAATATGTAATGTGGATGATTCACATAAAGTTGAGTATAAGAGGTCATATAACAACATACTGTAGATATAACATTCAAAAACAGACAAAACTAATCTGTAATGTTTCTAAGTCCAAAAAACTACCCTTGTTGGGAGTAGGGCTTGAGGGATCCTAGTTCCCAAAGCAGGGACTAGACCCAGGCCACTGCAGTGAAACCACTGAATCCTAACCACTGGACCACCAGGGAATTTCCATGGGGCTTTTAATATTTATTTTTATTTATTTATTTTGTGAACTCTTAGTTGAGGCATGTGGAGATCTAGTTCCCTGACCAAGGATCAAATCCACACCCCTTGCATTGGAAGCAAGAGTCTCAGCCACTGGACGACCAGGGAAGTCCCATGGAACCTTCAACTTATGCTTTCTCCTAGGAGATTTACAGTTTCAGGCCTTATATCTAGGACTTTTATCCATTTTCAGCTCATTTTTGTATATAAGGGTCTAATTTCATTCTTCTGCATGTATACATCCCATTTTCCCAACACCATTTGGTGAAAAGAATGTCGTGTCCTCTCTGAGTGATCTTGGCACCCTTAACAAAAACCATTTGACCATATGCAAGGATTTATTTCTGGACTATTACATTCCATTGCTCCATCATGCCAGTACCACCCTGTTTTGATTATTATAGCTTTGCAATGTTTTGAAATCAGGAAGTGAGACCTACACTTCGTTCTTTTTCAAAACTGTTTTAGCAGGGAATCTCTGGTGGCTCAGAGGTTAAAGCGTTTGCCTGCAATGCGGGAGACCTGGGCTCAATCCCTGAGCTGGGAAGATCCCCTGGAGAAGGAAATGGCAACCCACTCCAGTATTCTTGCCTGGAGAACCCCATGGAGGGAAGAGCCTGGTAGGCTACAGTCTACGGGGTCACAAAGAGTCAGACACGACTGAGCTACTTCACTTTCACTTTCCTTGGTGGTCCAGTGGATCCACATTCGCACTGCTAAGGGCCCGGGCCGAGGTAAGGCCAAAAACAACAACAAAAAATGTTTTGGCTATTTGGGATCCCTTGAGGTTTCTTTTGAGTTTTAGCATGCATCTTCCTATTTCTACAAAAAGTGCCACTGGTGTTTTGACAGACTGTTGAATCTATAGGTCTCTTTGGGTAGTATGAACATCTTAACAGTATCAGGCATTCCAGTCCATGAACACAGGATGTGTGTGTGTGTGTGTGTGTGTGTGTGTGTGTGTGCTCTTTTTTAAACAATTTTTTTTACAGGACGTGTGTGTGTGTGTGTGTGTGTGTGTAATCCTAAGGGTGAATCTCAGGGCTCTTTTTTAAACAATTTTTTTTTTTTCCGGATGGGCCGTGTGTGTGTGTGTGTGTGTGTGTGTAATCCTAAGGGTGAACCTCAGGGCTCTTTTTTAAACAATTTTTTTTTTTTTCCGGATGGGCCGTGTGTGTGTGTGTGTGTGTGTGTGTGTGTGTGTGTGTGTGTAATCCTAAGGGTGAATCTCAGGGCTCTTTTTTAAACAATTTTTTTTTTTTTTCCGGATGGGCCGTGTGTGTGTGTGTGTGTGTGTGTGTGTGTGTGTGTAATCCTAAGGGTGAACCTCAGGGCTCTTTTTTAAACAATTTTTTTTTTTTTCCGGATGGGCCGTGTGTGTGTGTGTGTGTGTGTGTGTGTGTGTGTGCGCATGTGTGTAATCCTAAGGGTGAACCTCAGGGCTCTTTTTTAAACTTTTTTTTTTTTTTTTCTGGATGGGCCGCACAGCTTGCCCTCTGCAGTGTAAGCACTGATTCCACCAATTGACCACCAGGGAATTCTCTGAACCCCAGCTTTTAAAGTGGTAAGTGAAGAATTCTTTCGGACACACATAAATTATCAAAGTTAATGGATGTGATGATGAATAAACTTGTCCTAAGAGTACAAGTCATATTCATCTTGTTCAGAAATAATTTCAATATTTCATTTATTTTTCTGATCTGTTCTTGTCCTTCACCTCAAAACCACCCTGAGATTATCACATATCAGATTTCATTTAAAACAATCTTCTAAGGAGGCTTCCCTGGTGGTCCAGTGGTTAAGACTGAGAACTTTCAATACAAGGGGCTCAGATTCAAGGTCCTGGTCAGGAAACTAAGATCCTACATGCCATGCCACAAAAAATTAATGAGTAAATAAAACAATCCTGTAAGAACAGTATTTTTTTTTGCAGGTCCACGGAGACTTTTCTCATTTACACATTTGAGCTAATATACTGGCCTAACACCTCCAATCACAAGGGTACATTGGCTAAATCTTTCACAAAAGTATATTCTAATTACTGTGACATTAATTCATCTCATGGTAAAGCCTACTTACTGAGCTTACGGAAAAAAACCCAAACAAACTTTCTGGCCAACCCAATACAAGAAGTTACTGATCTCACTTTAAACAGCTGACTGCTGCTAAGTCACTTCAGTCGTGTCCAACTGTGTGTGACCCCATAGACGGCAGCCCACCAGGCTCCCCCGTCCTTGGGATTCTCCAGACAAGAACACTGAATACTAAGCACCAAAATACGCCTCCCATCAACACAGATTAACCTTACACTTATGGAAACAGAAACAACAAACTCCAGAACTTTAAAGATTGAGCTAAACCACTCATTTTTACTTTAGCATCTCTCATCTAAAGGTACCATTATGTAGCTCAGGAATTATAATAAGACAGCTAAACTAAAATTCAGTGCACCACATAAGACTTCCTAAGTACCCTCATTCCTCCTTACCACTACATTACAAACTGTTATATTCTTTTATCTACTGTAATATAAAAACATTAAAAATTAGAACTATTTAGAAAACTAGTGAGGACAAGGACTGATTTAACATTTAGACAGTCATTGATAAATTTTTTACCAATGTTGTTCAAATGGCATGAGGGAACAGAAGCCAAATTGAAGCTTTTTAGAGATGACAAAACTGTGGCCCAACGTTCACTACTTAAGCAATGAAAGTGGTATCAAAGTCAACTCTGAATTAAGGTTTATTTCTCATTCCATTTTTTTTCTCTCTACTGGTTTGAAAAGTTATGTGTTTTTTATTCTTTCAACGGTTAAACTGGAATTATAATGTGCATTTTTTTTTATAATGTGCATTCTTAAGACTCTAAACTCACCTTAATTTTCTTCACCCTCCCCCTTAAACGCCTTACCCCTGAATTGTTCCAAGAATTTAACTGAGGAATGCTGCCTTTATTGTTCTCTCCAGCTAGCTAATTAAATTTTCATGCAATTTCCTCTCAAGTAAGGTTTGGGGATGAAGGAAGGATGAGAAATGAGGGAATAAAAACGTGAAATACTAGGACTTAACCAGACTCTGCCACTTAATAGTTTGTTTCTTCGAATAAACGTCCCGTTTCCCTTCACTGTTCAAAAAATACCTGAGTGGCACTGTGCCGTTTTGACAGCAATCGTATCTTCCATTCTACTGCAATTCACGCATAATACTGCCCATTCTCCTAGCAACCAAACGCTGCTAGAAGTGAGACCTCAACGCAGCGCTGAAGACGCTTCACGACCCGATTAAGTCCTCTACAAGCAATCGAGTCCCCTGCCAACATTGCCAAAATCTAAAAGAACCACGATGCTCTCCACCACAAAAAGAAATGGGCCTAGCTGAAGGTAGGAGGATACCAGGTGAGCAAGGAGTCCGCAGGAAACAAGGTCCCTAAGGCCCACCGCGGAAGTCCGAAGCGGACAGCGAGCCGCACAGCCCCAAACAATGGAGTTTTCCCGCCTCCTCGGGGCCCCGCCCCCTGCTCCAGAGCCCGCGGAGGGAAGCGAACGCACTGGCGCACAACCCCGCCCCCTAGAGGTTCCGCCCACCCCGAGCCACCAGTCCAGCCTCCTTCCTCGTGCAGGTTTTTTTTTTTTTTTCTTTTGGCGCCAAATCTCTGTTGGGTTATTTTCCCGAAGTGTTTGAGAATACTACCGGAGGCGCACACCAGTTGTGTGGGGATAGCAGGGGCATGAAGGCACACCGGCGCGCCTGGGCCCCGCCTCCCCACAGATAGCCCCGGGCCGGGGGAGGAAAGAGAGGGGCAGGCAATGGAGACAGCCGCCGCTGCCCCCGGCAAGATGGCGGCCGCGAAAAGCGGGGCAGGGGGCGCCAGCCGACCGGCGTTACTGATATTGAGGGAAGACTCTCTACAAGAGGTGAGCTTCTCCAGTGTCCGGGCCTTCCCGAATAGCGACGGTTGTACATTGGAAGGAACGTCCTCCAACCCTCCGGTCTGCCCCTCCCAGGGAGCCTCCGTCCACCACCCCCTCCCTGCGGACTGGCCAGTGCCTCAAGCTCTCCACGGTCCGGCTTACTTGTCGGCGGAAACCAGCTCCGCGGTGATGGCGGCAGTGGCTGTGGACTCTGCGGCCATCGTTCCCCTGAGTGGTGGGCCAGCGGACGGGACACAGCCTGTGAGAAAAACAAGACGGAATTCAGGACGCCAGAGACTTGTTCAGGGACAGAAAATGGCAGATTGGAGACCCCGCGCGGTTGGGTCCTCTTATATAGCAGGGCCCTTCGCCCCGCCTATCCACTTCCGGATCCTCCCCCTCGAGTTTAAAGGGCCAGGACCCAGTCCCAAACCAACCCAAGGATATCCCCCGCCCGCACCGCCTGGTTCTACCGGGTACCTTTCTTCCCTGGTCTGCCTTCCTCGAAGAAAGCAACTTTTTGCTTCTCTAGCAAGTCGCGTAAGAATTTTGGCACTACAGCTCCTGACTGGACGTTGGCCAGCGGCTTCCAAAAAAGAAGCTAGTGCTGCTCTACGTGTTTGGAGCGAGTAGCCTGGAGTCTCTTTCTAGGCCCGATACTTAGGAGGGTAACTGAGACTTTCTGTCTGTCGTCTGAGTCGTAACGGATGGACTCGCAGAAACCGAGCACGGGTATACCTGCAACGGCTAGAACTGTTATCGTTGAGAGACGCGTGGCTCTGAACCTCCGCAACAACTGACGCGAAATAGTGCTGTCCTAGGATTGGTCACCGCTTGAAACTACCGCGCTTGATTCAGGGCTCCGGGCTGCGGCGGGACGCGGGTGGCTCCTCCCTCTGGACCCGCCTCCCTTCGACTGGCCCAATCCGCTGACGCCATCCTCTTAGACCCGACCCCAGACTCCGAATCTGACTTGCTGATTACGATTTATCGAGCTTCGATTTATCGTTTCTCCACTACATGCGGGGGCACTGTGCTTAAACATCTAAAGCTATTAACTGTCTTACTTAACTTTACACCAAAGCTTACTGGTGACAACGGTGTTCTCAGCCCCATTTGGTAGAAATGGAAAGCAAAGTTCAGAGAAGGTTTGACTAGCGTAATGTGCCTCGTTTCCTGCAACTAGCTGAGTGGAAGATTGCTGCTGCTGCTGCTAAGTCACTTCAGTCGTGTCCGACTCTGTGCGACCTCAGAGACGGCTCCGCCGTCCCTGGGATTCTCCAGGCAAGAACACTGGAGTGGGTTGCCATTTCCTTCTCCAATGCGTGAAAGTGAAGTCGCTCAGTCGTGTACGACTATTCGCGACCCCGTGGACTGCAGCCTACCAGGCTCCTCCGTCCATGGGATTTTCCAGGCAAGAGTACTGGAGTGGGTAACTGGCAGGCTGAAATGAGTGCACTTCCTCACACCTGGAGCACCATCCATTGCCTACCACCATGGCCTTGCTGGCCTACCGTGATCAGAACAGTAATTTTATTTTCGTCCAGGTTCAGACATACTGCGAAAGATTCCTAGGGAGTATTATTCCGGTTTGTCAAGACTCAGGGAGTTGGGAATTTTTAGGGAAAAAGACCTGGACCTGTAAATGCCAATTCCTGTAGCAAACAGATATGGGTTCCCCAGTTTTTAGCTGGGTGACCTGAGCCAAGTCAAGTAATCATATAAGAGTAAATGTAAAACGAGGACAATATCAGTATCCACCCTTTAAGAATATTGTGAGAATTCGAGATGATGCTTCAACAATCAGCACTATGCCTGGGTCATGCCAACCATTTACTAAATGGCTACAACAGTCTGATAACACAGTGACTGGAGGATTGAGCTCCGGAGAGGGGAGTAGGGCCTGACAAATCCAGTCCAGAAACTTGTTTGATCCACTCATTCCTTATACTAATTTTTTAAAGATTTTTATTTTATTTTTAGCTACACAGGGTCTTCATTGCTGTGCAGGGGCTTTTCCTAGTTGTGGCCAGAGGGGGCTAATTTCTTGTTGAGGTGTTCAGGCTTCTCAATGAAGTGGCTTCTTTTGTTGCTGACCACGGGATCTAGGGTGTGTGGACTTCAGTAGTTTGCAGCACCTAGGCTTAATTGCTCCATGCCATGTGGGATCTTCTTGGACTAGGGTTCGAATCCATGTCCCCTGCATTGGCAGATGGATTCTCAACCACTGGATCACTACAGAAGTCCCTCATTAAACTCATATTGACTAAACAGCTATAATTTTTCAAGGCTTTGTTCTAAGTCCTAAGGACAAAATACATGGTCAGCTTAAGACTGAGGAACTCAGTCTTATGAAGAATGGATTTTTAAATGGATTTTAAATCCATCCACTACTTTCAGTTTTTACTACCACTCATCTCTTGCCTGTACTACTGCACACCTTCTGATCTCTGCTTAACCCTCTCCAGAAAAATCTTTTTAAAGTGTAAATCAGATCATGTCACTCTCCTGGAATAGCTTTCCATTGCTGTTAGAAGAGATTTTGAGCTCCTTATCATTACCTACAAGTCCTACATGATCTGGCTCCAATTCACCTTTCCAAAATTCATCTTATACTACTCTTCCTTCACTTGGTTTTCTACCACACTTTCTCCCTGTTCCTTTGATGTACAAGCCCTTTCTCATATCCAGGGGCCTTTGCACTTACTGTCTTACTACCTAAAAAGCTCTTCTACCAATACTTTGAATAACTAGCTCCTATTCTTCCTTCTTCCACAGTCTATTGTGATCCACACAGTCAAAGGCCTTGGCATAGTCAATAAAGCAGAAATAGATGTTTTTCTGGAACTCTCTTGGTTTTTCGATGATCCAGCGGATGTTGACAATTTGATCTCTGGTTCCTCTGCCTTTTCTAAAATCACCTTGAACATCTGGAAGTTCACGGTTCACGTATTCCTGAGGCCTGGCTTGGAGAATTTTGAGCATTACTTTACTAGCGTGTGAAAGTGAAGTTGCTCAGTCGTGTCTGACTCTTTGCGACCCGTGGACTGTAGCCCACCAAGCTCCTCCGTCCATGGGATTCTCCAGGTAAGAATACTAACGTGTGAGATGAGTGCAATTGTGCGGTAGTTTGAGCACTCTTTGGCATTGCCTTTCTTTGGGATTGGAATGAAAACTGACCTTTTCCAGTCCTGTGGCCACTGCTGAGTTTTCCAAATTTGCTGGCCTGTTGAGTGTAACACTTTCACAGCATCATCTTTCAGGATTTGAAATAGCTCAACTGGAATTCCATCACCTCCACTAGCTTTGTTCGTAGTGATGCTTTCTAAGGCCCACTTGACTTCACATTCCAGGATGTCTGGCTCTAGGTGAGTGATCACACCATCGTGACTATGCCAAAGACTTTGACTGTGTGGATCACAATAAACTGTGGAAAATTCTGAAAGAGATGGGAATACCAGACCACATGACCTGCCTCTTGAGAAACCTATATGCAGGTCAGGAAGCAACAGTTAGAACTGGACATAGAACAACAGACTGGTTCCAAATAGGAAAAGGAGTACATCAAGGCTGTATATTGTCACCCTGCTTATTTAACTTCTATGCAGAGTACATCATGAGAAACACTGGGCTGGAGGAAGCACAAGCTGGAATCAAGATTGCTGGGAGAAATATCAATCACCTCAGATATGCAGATGACACCACCCTTATGGCAGAAAGTGAAGAGGAACTAAAAAGCCTCTTGATGAAAGTGAAAGAGGAGAGTGAAAAAGTTGGCTTAAAGCTCAACATTCAGAAAACGAAGATCATGGCATCTGGTCCCATCACTTCATGGCAAATAGATGGGGAAACATTGGAAACAGTGTCAGACTTTATTTGGGGGGCCTCCAAAATCACTGCAGATGGTGACTGCAGCCATGAAATTAAAAGACACTTACTCCTTGGAAGAAAAGTTATGACCAACCTAGATAGCATATTAAAAAGCAGAGACATTACTTTGTCCACAAAGGTCCATCTAGTTGAGGCTATGGTTTTTCCAGTGGTCATGTATGGATGTGAGAGTTGGACTATAAAGAAAGCTGAGCGCCAAAGAATTGATGCTTTTGAAGTGTGGTGTTGGAGAAGACTCTTGAGAGTCCCTTGGACTGCAAGGAGATCCAACCAGTCCATCCTAAAGGAGATCAGTCCTGGGTGTTCATCGGAAGGACTGATGCTGAAGCTGAAACTCCAATACTTTGGCCACCTCATGCAAAGAGTTGACTCATTGGAAAAGACCCTGATGCTGGGAGGGATTGGGGGCAGGAGAAGAAGGGGACGACAGAGGATGAGATGGCTGTATGGCATCACCAACTCAATGGACATGAGTTTGGGTAAACTGAAGGAGTTGGTGATGGACAAGGAGGCCTGGTGTGCTACGGTTCATGGGGTCACAAAGAGTCGGACACGACTGAGTGACTGAACTGAACTGAACTGATTCTTCCTTTAGGCCTCATCTCAAGTATTACTTCCCCAAAGAAACCTTCCCTAGCCACTCAATCAAAGTTAGCTTCCTAGTGTTTATTTCTTCCATTGTACTTATCAAAATCTGAAGTTATTCATTTTTCTTTTATTCTTACCACTTCTAAGTATATAGGCTTCATGTGGCCTTTTCTGTCTTATTTACAGCTGAATGCCCAATGGATTTACCAGTGGTTGATGCATACTAGGTGTCCAAAATGAACTTATCGAGTGAATGAATAAAATAATCATAATATAATCATGATTAGAACTGGAAAGAGTTTCACTTAAAATATATCTACTTAAAATAGAAACCAAGATTTGGGGGAATTTCCTGGCAATCCAGTGGTTGACTCTATGCTTCACTGCTAAGGACCAAGGTCGGGGAACTATGATCCCAAAAGCAGCGGCCAAAAACAAAACAAGCCACAAGATTTCATAGTAAGTAATTTTAAGATTCTATTTAACATGATTTAGGGAGGACTTTTCGGTGTGTTAAACACATTTATACCCATTCCCTTTGAAACCTGTCTACACAGCAATAAAGAAACTTTAAATTTGTTTTTAAAGATAGACTGGCAAGATCACAGAGAATGGGAAAGGAAGCAATAGCAACAAAAATTTTAAAGTTGGAAAAGAGATGGACAAGTAGTAACTGACCTAACACCTAAGAAAGGAGAATTCGGGCTTCCCTGGTGGCTCAGTGATAAAGAATTCACCTGCCAATGCGAGAGACCTGGGTTCAATCCCTGGTTCAGGAAGATCCCACTTGCTGCAGCCAAGGAGGCGCTGCTATTGAGTCGGTGTTCTAGAGCACTCAGCCCGCAGCTACTGAAACCGGAACGCCCTTGAGCTCAAGCTGGGCCACAGCAGAAACCACCACAATGAGAAGTCTGTGCATCTCAACTAAAAAGAAGTCCCTGCTCGCCACAATTAGGGAAAGCCCCTGCATAGCAATGAAGACCCAGCACAGCCATAAATAAATAAATAAAATCATTAAAGAGAGAGAGAGAGAATCCCAATAGGAAAGCCAAGAAGCAATTAGGTTGACAACAGAGAAGTCACAAAAGGCTCATGAATTGGTTGCAGCAGGTTCTTTTAAGAGTATGGGAAGAAGTGCACACGTCCATGCTCAGTTACTCGTATCCATTTCTGTGACCCCATGGACTGTAGCAGACCAGGCTCTTCTATCCAAGGAATTTTCCAGGCAAGGATGCTGGAGTGAGTTGCCATTTCCTCCTTTAGGGGATCTTCCTGACCCAGGGATCAAATCTGTGTCTCCCAGGGCTTTAAAAGCAGGTTAGGCTGACAAATTGTCTTCCCCAAGGCAATAGAAAACTGGAAGTTTATTTTTTGGAGAGGGTAAAACAATAAGGAGGTTGAACTAAGTGAAAGTTGAGGGTAGAAGAAGCATATAGAAAAGAAATGAATTAAATGAATGACCACATACAAAATACTGACACCTTGTGATAGACTCCTAGTTGTCTTCCACTATCTATTTTTCTCTCCTATAGCAGTAAATAGAACCCTGACTTTTAGTAATTTGTTTATGCATTCATTTTAGTGCATAGCCACCAGAAAAAAAAAAACAAAATTGTCAATGTCCCTTGGAACTAGAAGTGCTCACATGATGACATTCTGGTCAAAGGAAAGTTAACAGAAGTAACATGTGCAACTTCCGTGTAGCGACATCAAAGGGAAGGGGCTTGTCTTTCCAGAAGACATGGTGGTGAACCAACTTGGACAAAGTCAATCAGTGTGAGGCACCAGGAATGACAAATCAGTAAGATGCTTGAAAGTGAAAGCGAAAGTCGCTCAGCTGTGGCCAACTCTTTGCGACCCCATGGACTATTTCCTGGCATCACAGAGCCACTGGACAAGCTCTGGACTACTTACTCCAAAAATGTTATATAAGAGTAAAATAAACTTCTTAGATATATCCATCATATAAGAACTGCAAAAGAAATAGAGATAAATCAACAACTGTAGTTGAAAATTTTTAACCCACATCACTCAGAAACAAGCAGATGAAAAAATAAACAGAGATAGAGAAGACAGAACCAATATTATTGATATGCTCTAGTGTGTTTGTGTGTGTGCTCAGTCACTAAGCATATATAGAAATCTATACTCAAAAAACAGCAAATACAGGGACTTTCCAGTGATCCAGTGCCTAAGACGCCATGCTCCCAAAGCAGGGGGACTGGGCTGGAGCCTTGGTCAGGGAACTAGATCCCTCATGCTATAACTGAAGACTCTGCATGCTGCAACTAAAGAAAAAATGATACTGCATGCTACAACTAAGATCCAGCACAGCCAAAAAATAAATATTAAAAACAGCAAATGCATATTATATTCAAACATCAGAGATCACTTACAAAAATGGACTATGTATTAGGCCACAAAGAAAGCCTCACACATTCTAAAGAATCATTATCATGTAGACTATCTTCTCTACCCACAAAATTTTATTGCATTGCAAATTAACCTCTATATATTATACATATAGTATAAACAGCCCTTGGGTTAAAACATGAAGGAGACTTCCCTGGTTGTACAATGGGTAAGAATCTGCCTGCCACTGCAGGGGACACAGGTTCAATCCCTGGTCTGGGAAGATGCCACATGCCTCTGAGCAACTAAGTCTGTGTGCCACAACTACTGAAGCCTGTGCACGACAATAAGAGAAGCCACCACAATGAGAAGCACTGCAATGAAGGGTAGCCCCCATTCGCTCCAACTAGCAAAAGCCCTGGTACAGCAATGAAGACCTAGTGCAACCAAAAATTAATTAATTATTTTAAAAAAGAAGGAAAGGACATAAGAAAGACAGGGCAGGAATCAACGGAGAGAAATTAAAGATTAACATAACTAGAAACTAGTTCTTTGAAAAAAATTATAATAATAGAAAAATACAGATAGCAAATACAAAAAAAAAAAGAAAGTGCAGAAGAAATAAGTACAATGGAAAGATAATTATATTAATAATAACTATATGCTAATAAATTTGAAAACCTAATGGAGTGATCCTAGGAAAAAAAGTGGCAAAACTGGCACAAGAAGAAACAGAGACTTTAAGTAGATCAATAAATAATACACGTTTGAAAATGGTGGTTGAATTACCATTTCCCTCAAATGCCCAGATGGCTTTATAGGTGAGGTTAACACATTCCATGGACAGAGGAGTGTGGTGAGCTACAGTCCATGGGATCGCAAAGAGTCGGACACAACTGAGTGACTAACACTCTCACAACATATTTTCAAGATACATTTTCATACGTAGGGGAAAAAAAGCTTTTCTAGGAAAATAATTTTTTTTTTGTTAGTGCTGGGTCTTTGTTTCTTTGCACAGGCTAGTGGGGGCTACTCTTCATTGTGGAGCACAGGCTCTAGGTGCTCAGGCTTCAGTGATTGCCATATTCAGGCTTAGTAGTTGTGGCTCACAGGCTCTAGAGCAGGGGCTCAGTATTTGTGGAGCCTGAGCTCAGTTGCATCAAGGCATGTGAGATCTTCTTGGAGCAGGGATCAAACCCATGTCCCCTGCATTAGCAGTCAGATTCTTACCCACTGTGCCACCAAGGAAGTCCAGAACCCTGATTTTTATTAATAGATTCAGGGAAGACTTTCAATTAAAATGGTGGGTTGAGCACATGCATTCATACATAGCAATGGGGGCGGGGCACTCCACAGGCCACGTGAGATCTTAGTTCCTCGACCAGGAATTGAACCTGTGCCTCCTGCAGTGGAAATACAGTCTTAATCACTAGACCAGGGAATCACAGACTTAATCACTTTTTGCCAGGGAAGTCCAAAAGGTAATGTATTCTTGATTCTAAAAGTAGAAAAATATAAAAAACAGAGTTGCCAGCCCATTTCACTTATGAATGTCATTGCATATATCCTAAATAAAGTATTAGCTAACTGCACTAATCAAGACAGGGTAAATTTTGCTGCAGTAGCAAGTAACCCCAAAACTTCAATGTCTTCATTCAATAAGATTCAGTCTTCACTCATACTATATTTTCATCTCATGTGAGCTGGAGCCTTTGCTTTGTGTCATCCTCCCTCTGGGTCTCAAGCTGATGAAACAGCGACTGTAAATTATAATGTAGAGTATTGCTTGTCACCGTTTCAGATGGAAAGAGAGAATATGTTGCAACGTACACTTGCTCTTAAAGCGTTCACTTGGAACCAACACATAATTTTTCTTTTTGTTGGTCAACACAAGTCATTTTAATATCTCTGGAATACTAGAGCAAAGCTTTAATGCAAAAAGTGACACCCTGGATCTCCACACGCAGAAGTATCATCTACCTCTGTTGTGGCAGAATTGAATGGCTCTTGACCTCATGTTCATAGCTCATGGTGATGTTTACACTGTTGTCAACACAAATTATTAAACTGTACAATCAATTAGAAAGAAACATCCCTAGGGGTTCCCGGGTGGCTCAGTGGTAAAGAATCCACCTGCCAATGCTGGAGACATGGGTTCAGTCCCTGGTCCAAGAAGATCCTACACAAGAAAGGAAAAATAGAAGAAAAACAAAAGAAACATCTCTAAAATTAAACAGCCTTGGTTCTCCACTCTATTGAGAACTGTTAATTAATTCAGATAGATCCTGGGTGTAGGCAAATGAAAGAGAATGAGATTTAAATGTAATTGAGAAGTGGATTCGATCCCTGGGTAGGGAAGATCCCCTGGAGAAGGAAATGGCAACTCACTCCAGTATTCTTATCTGGGAAATCGCATGGACAGAGGAGCCTGGCAGGCTACAGTCCATGGGGCTGCAAAAGAGTCAGACACAACTTAGCAACTAAACAACAACAGTAATAACAAAAGTCCATTAATTATCCTGAAAAAAAAAAATGCTCTCCTGTACTCATTATACTAGCTCAGACTTACTTGTCATGTTATATAAAACAACCTATTTAAACCTTGATTAGCCAAATGCCCAAGGGGCAGGGAAATAAAACAAAGACACATCTGCACAGGCATATTTATAGCCTCATGAATATACAGATGTCAGAGTGCAGATGATCCCCAAAGAGGAAAATCAACAGAACTTGTCATGAACATTCTAGCAGTAAACATCTCAAACAAACAGATTTTCAATGTTTTACTGCTTTGGACAAATGTAAGGACTCCATAGATCACATTTTCCTGGACAAATATTGTGATTTCTTTCAAATGTATGTTCTTGGTCCTATTTTTCCAAGTATTCTCTTTCTGCCTGACTTTAACTGCAAGGTTCACATTCCTTCTCCTACAGAACATCACAAGGCCTCATTTTCCCTCCTTGAGTGTGAGATAGCCCCTCCTCCCTTGCAGACCACAGAGCAGTTTCTGAGAGAGGTTTAAGATTGTACTTCTGTATAAGGAATTTTGATATAAGGAAATGGAATGTGGTGGTGCTAGCCTCTGGCTGGTGAGCACCCCCTTCCTTCTAGAATATAGTCTTGTAAAGGCAAGTCTCATTTTATTTTATTTTTTTATTTATTTTTTTAAATAGTAAAGGCAAGTCTCATTTTAAAATGAGTCTCTGGTCTTTTACTCAAAACAGTCATATAAATAATCATTTTTGCAAAACTACTTAAGGACCTCATAGCTTGTTGTTGTTGACAGTTTGTTGTTGTTTTGGGCTATACTGAATGGTATGTAGAACCTTAGTTCCCTGACAAGGGGTCAAACCCACATCCCCTACATTGGAAGTTCAGAGTCTTAACCACTGGACTACCAGGGAAGTCCCAAGGACATCATGGTTTTCTCAAAGTCTGTCCTTAATACCTTGATAAGCCAAGTATCTTCTTTTGAAGTCTAGTGTCTTAATCTTTGATTTTCTTTCCCAATTAACTGTCAGATCCTCACTTTTCTATTGCTTTGGGTATAATGTGTTAAGTTCCCAGTATCGCTTCATTGCTTCTTAAAGACTTGTTATCTTTTACAAGATGTGCAATTTCATTTTTCAGTGAATATGCACTGTACTGCTCAGTGATTTAGACAAAGATGTCAATAGAGAAATGCTAACATTCAGCAGGGTGAGATGTCTGAGTCAAGAATGATTTCTAAATATAGTCAGTTTACTCGTGAATAATTCGATGTTATGACAACTTTCACTTCCTGATATGAGCTGAATTGTGTCCTCCTCCCTTAAATTCTTATGGTGGTGGTGGTTTAGTCACTAAGTAGGGTTGACTGTTATGACCCCATAGACTGCAGCCCATCAGGATAATCATAGGATTATCCTGGCGAGGATACTGGAATGGGTTGCCATTTCCTTCTCCTGGGGATCTTCCCTACCTAGGGATCGAACCCCTGTCTCCTGCACTGCAGGCCACCTCCTACATTGCAGGTGGATTCTTTACCTCTGAGCCACCAGGGAAGCCCCTATGCTTAAGTACTAACCGCTAATACCTCAGAATGTGACTGTACATGGAGACAGGGTCTTCATTTATAATGAAATCATTATGATGGGCCCTAATTCAATATGACTGCCTTATAAGAAATTTGGGCACAGGGAATTTCCTGGCAGTCCAGTGGTTAGGACCCTACCTGTTCACTGCTGGGGCCTGGGTTCAATCCCTGGTCGGGGAACAAAGATTTCACAAGCCATGCAGCATGGCCAAAAAATAAAACAAAACAAAAAAAACTCAAACTTAAACAAAAAAAGAAACTTGGACACAGATGTGTACAGAAGATAGACAACATAAAGTCACAGGGAGATGTCCATCTACAAGCCAAGGAGAGAGGCCTAGAACAACCTTTCTCTTACACCAGAGGGAACCTCTCCTGCTTTGATCTCAGGCTTCTAAATTTCCAAAACTGTAAGAAAACAAATTTCTGTTGTTTAAATCAGCCATTCTGTGGTACTGTCACAGCAGCCCCAGCAAACTAATACACTTCAAACTCACATTACCTCCTAACTGTGGAAACTTGGATCATGAAAGGGTATAAGGAGGATACGGAATCATACAGCAAGCCACTTGGGGAGAGTGAGATCAGGAAAGATGTTCTAGAGAAGTGACAGCTAAATGGAATGTTTAATAATAGATGTTCACCCAACAGTGGGCTAACAGGTTCCAGGTAGAAAGGACTGGAGATGAAAGACTAACTTATCAGGTTGCTAGATGTAAACTATTAAATTTAGAATGGATGTATCCATTGACTGTCTTAATGGATCCATGGACTGTCACTCACCAGACTCCTCTGTCCATGGAATTCTCTAGGCAAGAATACTAGAGTGGGTAGCCATTGCCTTCTCCAAGGGCTCTTCCTGAACTAGGGTCAAACCCAGGTCTCCCGCATTGCCAGGCAGATTCTTTACTGTCTGAACCACCAGGGAAGCCCCAGGGTATAGCATGAGAAACTATATTCAATATTCTGTTATAAACTATGACAGAAAAGAACATAAAAAGTAAGAATGTACATGTGCATGCTAAGTCACTTCAGTTGTGTCTCATTCTGTGACCCTATGGACTATAGCCTGCCAAGCTCCTCTGTCTGTGGGATTTTCCAGGCAAGAATACTGAAGTGGGTTGCCACGCCCTCTTCCAGGGGAATCTTCCCAACCCAAGGACTGAACCCAAGTCTCTTTCATCTCCTGCACTGGCAGGCAGGTTTTTTACCACTAGTGTCACCTGGGAAGCCCTAAGAATGTACATATGTATTTTACAGAGTCCCTGCAGTACTGCAGAGATTGGCACAACATTGTAAATCAACTATTGTTGTCGCTAAGCCACGTCCAACTCTGCGACCCCACAGATTGCAGCATGTCAGGCTTCCCTGTCCTTCGCTATACCCTGAAGTTTGCTCAAACTCATGACCATTGCATCCTCTGTCGCTCCCTTCTCCTCTTGCCCTCAATCTTTCCCAGCATCAGGGTCTTTTCCAATGAGTCAGCTCTTCGCATCAGGTGGTCAAAATTTTGGAGCTTCAGTTTCAGCACCAGTCCTTCCAATGAAAATTCAGGGTTGATTTCCTTTAGGCTTGACTGGTTTGGTCTCCTTACTGTCCAAGGGACTCTCAAGTCTTCTTTAGAACCACAGTTTGAAAGCATCAGTTCTTCAGTGCTCAGCCTTCTTTATGGACCAACTCTCATATCCATACATGACTACTGGAAAAACCATAGCTTTGACTATACTATTAATAAAATAAAAAAAGACTAACTTGCAACATGCCTCTAACAACTTTTTACTAATCCATTTTCCCCACTGCTCTAGTGCTGTTATTTCTTCTTCTTCTTTTTTTTTTTTTTTTGATAGACAAGAAGGGGATATATTTAGAGAGAAACATTCCACAAAGCATGGGCCATCTCAGAAGGCAAGAGCAGCCGTGCTATATTTCTAAGATACAAATCATGCCATCTTATTCCTGCTCAAAACTCCTCCATAGCTTCCTGCTACATTCAGGATTAAAAAACCTAAAATCTTAACCCAGTCTCCTAGGCTTTCCAGCATCAGATCCCTATCTTATTTCATACCATTCCACACACCCCATCACCCCCGCCTTGTTTTCAGTTTGTCACAGAAGACTTCTTTAGGTTTTTCCAATAGCTTCCTCCAGTTACAAAGTTTTCCCCTAAGCTATCCAATTTGCATGGAACACTATTATGACTCTCACCTCTTTTAATAAATTATTCCCTACTCATCCTTCAGATCTTAGCCAATTAAATCAGTAGGCTTCTTACTCTGTGCTTTTTCACAGCACTTTTCCCAACTGTAATTAAACTAATTATGCAATTACTTAGTCCGTCTCAAGTAAACTGCAGGGACCTGTGTCTTAGTTATAGCTATATCCCCAGGGCCTAAGCATTTGTGTCTAACCCATATAAGGACTCCATTAATATCTTCTGAATGAAGAGCAATGGTTCAACTAGAAAACTGAGTTTTGTATGATGGAGTTAAGAGGGTTTTTCCAAAAACCCTCCTAAAATCTCAGAAGTCTCTGGTGGGAGCATAAATTATGTAAGACAGGACCTCAGGTCCAAGTGACAAGCTTCGGTGCTGACTCTGCCTCCCTCGGGTAGCCTATGCACATTGACTATAGTGTCTGAGAGAGAAAGCCTTTGTCCTGATTCTCCAGGCTGGGCCTCCCAAACTTCAGAATTTACTCGAGAGTCCCCTGGACTGCAAGAAGATCCAACCAGTCCATTCTGAAGGAGATCAGTCCTGGATGTTCATTGGGAGGAATGATGCTAAAGCTGGAACTCCAGTACTTTGGCCACCTCATGTGAAGAGTTGACTCATTGGAAAAGACTCTGATGCTGGGAGGGATTGGGGGCAGGAGGACAACGGGACGACAGAGGATGAGATGGCTAGATGGCATCACGGACTCGATGGACGTGAGTGTGAGTGAACTCCGGGGGTTGGTGATAGACAGGGAGGCCTAGCGTGCTGCGATTCATGGGGTCACAGAGTCGAACACGACTGAACTGAACTGAATTCCTAAATCTAGGCACTAACTAGGAGGCGGGGCAGGGTGTGGGAACTCAAGACCCATGCCCAGCAGAGCCAAGAAACCACAGGACTCTGATCTCAGTCCCTAAGTGACTAATTTTTGTTATTCTCACAAAGACTACTCTGGGGCGGCATGCAGTGCTAATAGATGCCACTAGATGGCGATACTCCACTAATATATCTAACTTGTGAAAGTCTGAGCTTCCCTGGTGGCTCAGATGGCAAAGCATCTGCCTACAATGTGGGAGACCCCGGTTCTATCCCTGGGTTGGGAAGATCTCCTGGAGAAGGAAATGGCAACCCACTCCAGTATTCTTGCCTGGAGAATCCCACGGACGGAGGAGCCTGGTAGGCTACATACAGTCCATGGGGTTGCAAAGAGTCAGACACAACTGAGAGAGCTTCACAGCTTCACATGAAAGTTATAACCAACCTAGACAGCATATTAAAAAGCAGAGGCATTACTTTGCCAACAAAAGTCTGTCTAATCAAGGCTATGGTTTTTCCAGTGGTCATATATGGATGTGAGAGTTGGACTGTGAAGAAAGCTGAGTGCAGAAGAATTGATGCTTTTGAAGTATGGTGTTGGAGAAGACTCTTGAGAGTCCCTTGGACTGCAAGGAGATCCAACCAGTCCATCCTAAAGGAGATCAGTCCCGGGTGTTCATTGGAGGGCCTGATGTTGAAGCTGAAACTCTAATACTTTGGACACCTGATGCGAAGAGCTGACTCATTTGAAAAGGCCCTGATGGTGGGACAGGTTGAGGGCAGAAGAAGGGGACGACGGAGGATGAGATGGACCGACACAATGGACATGAGTTTGGGTGGACTCCAGGAGTTGGTGACGGACAGGGAGGCCTGGTGTGCTGCGGTTCATGGGGTCAAAAAGAGTCAGACACAACTGAGCGACTGAGTCAGACATGACTGAGCGACTGAATTGAACTGAACTATGAAAGTGGAAATGGAATTCAGCTACATGCTTGTTTCTCCAGAACCAAGAAAGTAAGGGGGTTTGGGCTCAGGGCAGGTAACACCTAGCATCCCAAAGAGAAACAATTTCCATACCAAGTCTGACCAGACAATAAGACAAGCAAGTAGCATGGATGGATACTCCAAGGGTTTTATTAACTCCTTTCTGTGGAGAGATGAAAAGGAAGCCAGGAAGCTGTGGTCTCAATATGGGTCATTGAAGGGGTACAGAGGGTGCCCTGCATCTCTTGGGACCCTCTTCCCATCCACCTGGAAAAACAGACATGACTCCATTAGCAGGAGGTGACATTCCCGCACCCTGCCCGTCCTAGTTAGACATTCCAGGACATCTTTTCCCAAGAATCTTCCTGAACAGCTTCACCTGTGTACAGCACTATGACAGATGTCAGTGACAGGGACCTAGCCTCAGAGAATGCCACGGTACCAACAGCATTCCAGCACCAAACCCACAGCCTGGTACATGGCTGACTCTGTCCCCAAGAGTTTACAGTCTTAGCTGGGATAAGGAACTATTTATTTCCCTTTCTAACAAGGTTGAGAATGCCCCATTTATACTGAGAAATTGTTACATGTCAGGAACTGGGATCATTTTACACAAAGGAAGCTAAAGCATAGAGAAGTTAAATCACTTGCTCTAGGTTACAAGGTATTGAGAGTTAGGACTGGAACTCACAGGCTAAATGCCTTATCCCTGAACCAGATTACTTCTGGGAGCTCAATAAATAAAAAACAGCCCACTGTGTCCAGGACAGCAATCCTATCAACAATATCATCCTGCCAAGCCTCTATTCAGCAATATGGAGGCCAGACTTAGGCCAGAATCCTGCCCTGAATCTCACATTCCCTGATTCTGGGGGGTGATACACACTCACCGTAAGCATGGGCACAATGAATCGCAAATTTTTATTCAGGGCATCCAGCTGCTTCATCTCCTCTGGGCTAAAGGTGAAGTCAAACACCTGGGAATGGAAGGTCGGGGTCAGGAAAGCCAGTTTTGTGAGTGGAATTTGGGGTTCCAGACCACTGCCTTCTTAGCCAGAGTCAGGGTCAGACTGTGTCCCAGTGGGCTAAAGAAGACAGGACAGACACATCAAGTACCTGGATGTTCTCAAGGATACGGGAAGGCGTGACACTCTTGGGGATGCAGCTCACTTTCCGCTGGACCTGCCACCTAAGTAGGGGATGGAAGTAAATGAAACAGTCAGTACTCATGAGCATTTTGTCCTCCATGCAGCATTCTCTGAGCTCCTAGAGCCCCCAAGCCCCACTGGAAGAGGGAACGAGCCTCAGAATAGCCTCTCCCGAGAGAACACAGCAAGATTCTCAGCCTCATTCAGGCATTTGGAACCCCTCAACCCGTGCCTCCCAGCCCAGGAGCCCTCTCCCTAACCTGATTTGTCTTTGCCTAAGACTGCTCATACCTGAGCAAGATCTGAGCTGGAGACCGACCATGCTTTTCAGCCAGCGCCAGGACCACTGGCTCCTTAAGCAGGACGGGCTCCTCAGGATCACGCCACGCACGATCAGAGGAGCCCAGAGGGCTATAAGCAGTCACCTCCAGGCCTCGTGCTTGGCAGTGGGCAATCAGCTCATTCTGAGCCAGGTATGGGTGGCATTCCACCTAAACCAAGAAACAACCTATCACTACGGGGTGGCCGCAGCTGGCTTGCTGGCCCCACCCGGACATACACGTTCTGACCAGCCCTGAATCGCTGACCCTCCACTTCCCCTCACTCTGCTTTTCTCACTCTCTAGACAGTTTTCCATTGTCTATTTCATTCTCTTCCCACACTTCAGAGGATTTCTGCACCAACACTTCTGACAACTTTCTAGCTATTTCCTGAAGTAAACTCATCATCTGCCCACTCATGTTCATTTACACACACGCACGCACACACGCACACACATACATGCACACCATCCCCAAACCAACTGATCTGCTTTGCTGTGCTCACCTGTAGGACAGCTGGGCGCACAGAGGCCATGCTGAGCACATCGTCAATCTGCCGACTGTTGAAGTTGGACAGGCCCAGAGCCCGCACCAGCCCCTTAGCCACGAGTGCCTCCAGAGCCCTCCAGGTCTCCTTGTAGTGGGTGGAGTCATAGCGTATAGTCCCATCAGCATTCTTAGGGAAGGGGCTGTCTCCTCGCCTGAGTGAAAGACAGCCCCCCAGGTATGGGCATGTAGGCGCCTGTCTACCTGCCTGTCCAGCCATTCTACATCCCATAATCGAAGCCCAGAAAGGGTAGAGGGCCAAGAATGAGAAACAAGCATGGTTTTTCAGCTTTCCAGGTCATGATCCAAGTGTTAACTCCATATGGAATGCCCAACCCCCTTCTCTCCTTCCTAGGCACAGATTATATCCCCTCCCCTCTGGGAAGTCATCCTTAACTCCCTCTGCCCCGCCTCGGGAAAGTGCACTGTAGGCGCCTACAGTCTTCTTCAAGTACAGAGCATGGAGCTATGGTCGTCTCCTCCCACACCCTCTGTGGGAGCTTACTCTACTGCAACCCCAAGGCCGAACGCAGCAAAAGCTAGAACATTTCTCCAATGTAAAAGGCAGCAGAAGGACTCATCTGTATACACCCTAGGATACATGCCATGTGAAGTGGCACTCCTTTTTTCTGTAGCTAGACTGTAGCAGAAAAGACTGAATGCTCCTCTCTTGCTCTGCTCCTATAACTTACAAAAAGTTACTAACACGACTCCCCCAGCCCGATTCCTAGATGAAGACCCTGGCAAGGCTCACTCAAAGGCGTAAGGCCAGTGCATCAGGTACAGGTCCAGATACTCCAGCTGCAGGTCAGCAAGTGTCTTCCGGAGGGTGGGCTCCACATCCTCGGGGTGGTGCTTTGTGTTCCACAGCTTGGAAGTCACAAAGAGCTCCTCCCGAGGCACCAACTGGGACAGGGGACAGAGTCCACAGTGAGAAGAGCCAAGGGCACCCAGTCTTGCCCACCCTCACCTTTGGGAAAAGAATTAGAAGGAAGCTGATGCCAGATCCCTCTAGTCAGCCCTTAGCCCCAGCCTCTGAGTCTTCTCACCCCACCTCTCTGTAGCCCCAGTCCTCACCTTGCCAGGTCCCACATTCTCCTTCAGGGCTTCCCCAATTTCAGTCTCATTGCCATAGATAGCAGCGCAGTCAATGTGGCGGTAGCCTACACTGAGGGCATACTTAATAGCTGCTTTAACCTGCCAGGTGAGAAAAGCAAAAGTTTTAACTCTGTTGGTCTGGACCAGAAACTGCCCTCCTGAGGGTCACTGATGGGGGGAGGGGGCAGGAATTTACCACTGTAGTCATCCACACAGTGGAAGTGAGAAGATAGAAGATGGCTCCAGTCTTGGGGACCAGAAGTCTCTGTGGAGACCTCAAACCCTTTTTCCTCCCCCCTACTAACTTCCAAGGTTTCTTCCTATCCAAGCAATCTCAGCAGGGCCCAACAAAAACTAACAATATGTTCCCTGCTAGATGCTCAGAAGATGGATGGACACATTGATAGGACAGAAAGCAGAAGTATAGTCATGGAGATAGGTCCCAACCCTGAGGAGCTAGTTAGGGAAACGTGATACACAGATAAGTAGTTCCTAGAGCAAGGCCACATGGAGACAGATGCTTAGAAGTCATGGGGGACTTCCCTGGTGGTCCAGTGGTTAAGAATCCACCTGCCAAAGCAGGGGACATGGGTTCCACCCCTGGTCCAGGAAGATTCTACATGCCATGGAGCAACTAAGCCTGTGCATTGCAGCTACTGAGCTGGGGAGACTAGAGCCCATGCTGCACAATAAGAGAAGCCACTGCAATGAGAAGCCCATGCACCATAACTAGAGAGCAGTCCCCACTCACTGCGCTGCAGCTAGAGACAGTCTGTGCGCAGCAAAGACCCAGTGCAGCCCAGAAAATGTAAATTTAAAAATCACATATATATATATAAATCTAAATTCCATTTTAAAAATATGTATATATTTAAAGGGGAAGCCATGTAGACCATGGCTCAGACAAACAGAAGAGGTGAGGGAGGGAGAAGAGAAAACTAAGGAAGGTGGAAAAGTGAGATGGAAGCTGGGCCCAGAGTCCCCCACCAGAAGAGAATAAAGCAGGCACCAAGAAGGTTGATGGGTCAGTCAATTTGTTAAAAACCAGACTAGGAACATGGCATTAGGAGCAGACCCAAGGGTGTTAGGCCCCCTGCAACTCAAGATCCCCATTTAGGTGCAGTTACTATCCGGACATGTGCCCTTATCACCGACGCTGCTCCAACCCATTTCCCACTCCTCCATCCCTGACCCCATCTTGGCCCTGGCTCTGGCCTCCACCCTCAGCCTTCATCTAGCGCCTGGGCTTGTCACAGGCGGTGTCAGTGTCTGCCTACAGCACCAGACTCTAGGCAGCTGTAGGAAGGAAAGCAAAGGGAGAAAAGGCAGACAGGGTTCATTCAACCACGCCACCAATCCCAGCCTAAATCCCAGACAAAAGAGGCCACTATCCCTGCCAGAGTTCCTCCCAAACTTCTCTCAACTCTGACTCAGATTCCAAGAACAAGGAACACCCAAGTGGGAGCTGCTCCACCACAGGTGGGAGCTGAGTCTCTAACTGTGTCCATCTAGGAAAGCAAGTTTTCATTCCCAGGCTCCCCTGGGCTGGAAGGTCTATACCAGGGATTACTAAACTTCAGCTAGCAGCTGCCTTTTGTTTTTTTTTCAGCCCTTGAGCTAAGAACAAGTTTTATATTTTTAAATAGTTATATAAGTACATAACCACCTGCATTTTGCAAGTTGTCTGACAAAATCTAAATTATTAACCACCTTGTCCTTTAAGAAACAGTCTGCTGACCTTTGGTATAAACAGTTGACTGAGTTGTTCTTTAAACCCTGATACTGCTGTGTGGATCTGGCTATATACTGTCACCCTGTATCAGGCTGCATATTGTCACCTGTATCAGGCTGCATATTGTCACTGTGCTTATTTAACTTATATGCAGAGTACATCATGCAAAATGCCCAGCTGGGTGAAGCACAAGCTGGAATCAAGATTGCCAGGAGAAACATCAATAATGCAGATGACACCATCCTTAAGGCAGAAAGCGAAGAGGAACTAAAGAGCCTCTTGATGAAGGTGAAAGAGGAGAGTGAAAAAGTTGGTTTAAAACTCAACATTCAGAAAACTAAGATCATGGCATTCAGTCTCATCACTTCATAGCAAATAGATGGGGAAACAATGGAAACAGTGACAGAATTTATTTTCTTGGGCAGATGGTGATTGCAGCCATGAAATTAAAAGACGCTTGCTCTTTGGAAGAACAGCTATGACAACCTACACAGTGTACTAAAAAGCAGAGACATTAGTTTGCCAACAAAGGTCTGTCTAGTCAAAGCTATGGTTTTTCCAGTAGTCATGTATGGATGTGAGTCGGACCATAAAGAAGGCTGAACACTGAAGAATTGATGCTTTTGAACTGTGGTGTTGGAGAAGACTCCTGAGAGTCTCTTGGGCTGCAAGGAGACCAAATCAGTCAATTCTAAAGGAAATCAATCCTGAATACTCATTGGAGGGACTGATGTTGAGGCTGAAGTTCAGATAATTTGGCCACGTGATGCAAAGAGTCGACTCATTGGAAAAGACCCTGATACTGGGATGGCAGGAGGAGAAGGTGACAACAGAGGATGAGATGGTTGGATGGCATCACCGACTCAATGGCCATGAGTCTGAGCAAGCTCAAGGAGATGGTGAAGAACAGGAAAGCCTGGCATGCTGCAGTCCAAGAAGTTGCAAAGAGTTGAACAGGACTCAGCAACTGAATAACAACAACCTGCTGTGTGTAAGGAACCAAATGTGGAACGGAAGACATGATCACAGCACAGGGTGATAAATGGTACCTCAGGGGTCAGCCCAGTGTCAGGCACAAAGGAGTCCCACATCTCCACAGCATTCAGTGCAGATCATCAGGGAACGGGCTGCTTCCTATGCTTGAGGCCCTGCTGGGTCCCTTAACCACTGCTCTGGATCAGTTGGGGAAGCCAAGAGCTCATTATGGGTCCCTTCTTCCCTTGTTTCTTCCCACCACCCTCCAGGCTTATCCCTACCGGATATGAAGTATAGGAATGGGGGTGATAGAGAAAACATAAGGACCCTCTCCCAAATAGTGCCTTTTCCCTAGAAGAGGGGCAAGAACCCCCTTCTTCTGCCCCCATCCCTCACCTGGCCAGGGTCGCTCTTCCAGGTGCCCAGTCCAATCAGGGGCATCTTCTGCCCAGTATGTAGGAGGATACAGGAAGCCGCCATTGTCCTTGAAACACAGAAGGAAGAAAATGGTGTGAGGGTCAGTGTTGCTGTTGGGGAGACTGGTCAAGCCTCCTGTAAAACATGGGAGGAAGGGGGCACAGAGATGACAGAAGAACAGACACTGGGTCATGTGTATATGCCTGGGAGCAAAGGCAGCTGAGACAGGGTGCCCAGAACCAACCAAAGCCAGTAACTCCCAGACAAACACTAACAGGACCACCAGTCTGGCTGCCCTTCCTTTCACCAGGCTAAGGGTCTGGTTAAAGAGCTCTTAAACCTAAAAACAAAGGCGAGGTGGCTCCCCAGAAGTACTCAACCTTGACTACATGAGGTCTCAGGCCAGTGTAAGATAAGCAAAGGCCTTTATGAGACAAAGGGAGACCAGGTGACAGAATCGAAGGATGAGATGAACGTTCCAGGAGACTGTTAGCATTACAGAGACTGAGTCCCTCTCACAGAGGTCTGAGCAGCCGTGCTACTAGGCCTGAGTGGGCTCTTACAAGGGAAGTATCTTAGTTTTTAGATTAAAAAAGAACTGCGGGTTTGATCCCTGGGTCAGGAAAATCCCCTGGAGTAGGAAATGGCAAACCATTCCAGTATTCTTGCCTGGAAAATTCCATGAATAGAGGAGCCTGGTGGGCTACAGTCCACGGGGTAGCAAAGAGTCGGACCTGACTAAGCACACACGCGCGCGCACACACACGCACACACACACACACACAACCTTTTGGAGACCACTCTTTCTGCTAAAATAAAAACAGTTCAATTTGGGCAGCAAACCATGGACCACTGAGGGCAATACTCTTTGTTACCAAACTTCTCAGGGACACAAACTGTCCAGGATCAGGCAAACATGTCTGTACTTCACCCGAGGAACTAGCTTGCCAGCTGCTACCAGGGACTGTGGCTGGTTTCCTGGGCTTGATCTTCAACCTGCGGCCTCTTGGCCTCTTCCAGATTTCTCAGAACACAAGGGTTGGCTCTGAAATTACACCTGGGCTGAGAGTGTGAACAAAAACCTGGCCTGGGGGAAAAGGAAGAAGAAACCTGAAGCTTGCCTCTCCCCTTTCTTTTGCAGGTGAAACTGAAAACCAAAAAGGCTAAGGCTTGGGGGCCAGGGATCAGAGGTAGAAACAGTGAACACAGATCTTCAAAGAACAAACGCTCCAAAGGACAGATGGAAGGCAGAAGATAGATGTTTTTCTCTATCAGAGGACAGGAAGTCATCCTCTGCCAGCTCCTGACTTCCTTATCTTCTGCCTGTGCATCAGCCTTTCAGCCTAGCCCTGTGTTAAAAGGCTCTGAGCTCGTCAGCATCTGCCTAGCTGGACCTCTAGCAGCATTCAGACACCCCCATGTTATCTTGGGAGAGGTTCAAGGTGGGAAAGAAAGAGAAGCTGAGTGTATAGGGGGGCGGGTGAGGGCAGTATCAGGACTCAGGTTTTATTAATCCCAGGTCAGTGCCTAGGTTCCTCCTCTCTGGGGCTTAGTCTTCCCTTCTCAGAGAAGTGCTCTGTAGTTGCTGCCAGGATGCAAGAAACTTGAAAACACAGGAAGAAGCAGCAGTCTTCACATGAGTGTTCCCTGGCTGCATAGGCCTTCCCTCTCTGCCACCTTCCCCCACAAAAAATACTGGTGTGCCTCAGGGTTCGGAGAAGGCAATGGCACCCCACGCCAGTACTCTTGCCTGGAAAATCCCATGGACAGAGGAGCCTGGTGGGCTGCAGTCCATGGGGTCGCTGAGGGTCAGACACGACTGAGCGACACCACTTTGACTTTTCACTTTCATGCATTGGAGAAGGAAATGGCAACCCACTCCAGTGTTTTTGCCTGGAGAATCCCAGGGACGGCAGAGCCTGGTGGGCTGCCATCTATGGGGTCGCACAGAGTTGGACACGACTGAAGCGACTTAGCAGCAGCAGCAGGGTTCTGTCCTCAGTCCCATCTCGCTCCCTAGTTAAGCTTCAGTGATGACTTTAATCACTAATTCTTCCCACCCCAGTTCTATATATTCACCTCCCTCTGGACATTTCCACCAGTATATCCTATAGGTATGAGACTTAACATATCCAAAACTAAACTTATCAAACCCAACAACAGAGCACGAGGAAACAGTTTAAGTTCTGGAGTTGCACAGACCTGGGCTTGAATCTCAGCTCCTCCATTTTGAAGAGATTATGCCTAAAGTCCTCTGCACAGCGCCTGACCATGTTCTTTGTTCTATACACTCTGTCTCCCCAGGACTCAAGGCCCTGGATGACAAGCGTGAAAGCAAACCAGACCACACGTTCACAGTATAATCCATGGGGGTCTTACAAAAGCCGTCTAAAGTATTTCAGTTTGTTTGAGGCATTTCTGAGTATTATAAGATTAGGGTTTTGACAGGTAATGGGAAGAGGATTATAGCTTCTCCTGAACTTTGACGCCAGCACGGAAAGCCACCTTAAATATGAAACAGTGGCCAAGATTTGGTCTATCTGGCTGGGTTAAAAATCCTGTAATACTTGTAAATATTTTTAAAAAGATACTGTTTGCTCTAAACTGTAATGTAACACCTAAGACTGCAGTACCACTCTCTGGACTTCTTGATGTATGTGAAAAGAATTTTAAAATATATACTCTTTAAATCTTTACCCAGCCCATCCATATCCACCTCCAGGGCCACTGCTCCAGCTGTGGGATTGTTCTGATCCAGTGAGGCCCCTCTCCCTGACAAAGCAGTCCCCAAATCTGACCATGTGACTCCCAGGCTCTCTTCCAGTAGTTCTCTCCTACCACCAGGGTAAAGTCCAGACTCCTTAGTAATACCCTTTATAACCTGGCTCCCACCTCCCCCATCTCTCCACCTCTTCACTTCAGACAACATATTCCAGACTCTGCAGAAGCAGCCACCATACTTGACTCCAGGCCTCTGCACACTTCCCTTATGCACAAGTCCCACCTTTGGCTGGCTAACTGCAGCTCACCCTTCAGCTAGCTTTAAATTTCTGGCTCCTCCCATGTACTGACAGCTGTGCACAACACTGCATTTGTGTGCTCATTTTCCCTCAGAAATTTAAGTACTCCTCAAGGTCAGGGCCTGTCATTTGTCTAACCTGGTAGCTGCTACAGTGCCTGCTTCCCATTTCCCCTATCCCACACACAGGCAAACAGGGGAGATCTTGACAGCTGGAGGTGCATCTGAGAAAGTCACTGCCTCCATCACCTTCTTTCTTTACTTCTTAGACAACCTGGAAACAACGATTTCTGGAAAATAACAAAGCACTTTACCATCTCCGATTTAAAAAAAAATTATTCCATTAGGCATTACTCTGGTATTACAGATAAGAAATCTGAGACCTTGGGGGCAGTAACAAGACTGACCAGAACCCTCAAGACTCTTCTAAGGGAGGTCATGCAGCCCTGAGTATGGACAGGCTGAAGCAAAGAGTTAATTAATAATAACCCCATCCGGTGAAGGTTCAGATTTCAGTCTGAAAGAGCACTCGGGCAAAACAGAAACATGCCCTGGCTTTCCCAAACCCAAGGCAGGTCCCAAAGCTTGCGAACCCACGCCCGTCTTGCCACGTCAGCTTTTATTAATTTCATAATTCCTATGGAATCTGCGATTCCATGAGAAAGCCAGATTTCCTGGAAAAACCGTGTCGATGGGCAAACAAAAAAGGAAGATGGCAACCAAAACCTACAATCGGTGCATGTAGCTTTTAAGAGCTTTATCTCACTTAACTCTTGCTACAGTTCTGATGTAGGAACCGATTTTACCGCTGAGAAAACTGAGGGCCAGAGAAACTGAGGACTTATCCAAGATCATTTAGAGAATAATAGGAAGCGCAAATCCGAAACCAAGTGTGGCCGCCTCCATTTGCTCTTCGCTCCAAACAAGGGGGCGGACACATCTGGAGTAAAGGTTCGAGGCCATCTCCAGTGCGCCAAAGAAATAGGGCAGCAGAGGAGAGACTCACCTCGGCACAGAGGGTAAGAGGGTGGTATGGCTTCGCAGCTAGCCCTGCTAGCCACCGAGTGAGCCTCAGCTTCCGGGATAGGTGGGCAGCAGGAGAAACCCGCCTGCGCTTGATGCAGGGACTTAAGCCTGGCAGTAACGAGGAAGCTCCTCCCAGAGGAGTGGCGGGGGCCGGGCGTTCAGCATCACGCGCGTGGTGGACCCCGCCCCTACCTCCAGAAAGAAGCTGAGGAGAGGAAGCCTGAGCTAGGAGGCTGCACCATCCGTTCCGCAGGACGGTGATGAGTGGATTGCCCACGAGCATCCTGCGGAACGTGGGGCCACACAGCGTGTCCTCCTGTGGAGCTTGTACACTGCACACCGCTGGTTTGCCGAACTCCCGCGTAAAGGATGCACGCGCCTAGGGTCACGTACGCTGCCCCGAGGGCGGGACTAGGCCGCGCCTCTGCCTGGCCCACACTGCACCGCGCGCCGCCTGTGAGGCGGCTCTGGGCGGTCCCGGCTCTTTCTCCAGCCAGAGGGAGAATCCGGCGTCCTCATGGCGGCTTCTTCTGCAGTGGGCTCTTCCCTCTCTCCACCGAATAAAACATAATTCAACGTTTAGACTGTCAGTATTTTTTTATTCATTAATACATACAGAACAACGCACAAATCTTAAACATGCAACTCTGATTTTTTCTTTTTCATTGTAATCAGCATCCAACGCACTTGCAGTCAGTCTCCTGTGAGGAAAGTATTCACCTTCCACTTTACAAATTGTGCAGACTTAGCAGGCTGTACCTTGTTCAGAGTCAGATAGCTATTAAATTGCAGTTCTGAGATTTGAAACAGCTTTACCATTCGGACTCAAAGGTGTCTTGAATTTGTTTTCCTTGGCAGAATGGACAGGAAGCAGGTTTGTCCTGGTGTAGCTCTTTCTCTCCCTCACCTCCTACCTGCGCCTCTGTACTCTGCCAGCGAGACTCTTATCATTTTTTAAGCTTATTTCTTTCTAGGCCACTCTGTGAGGCGTGTGGGAGCTTAGTTAACGAACCAGGGATCCAATTTTGGCTCCCAGCATTGGAAGGTGGATTCTTCCACAGGGGAAGTTTCTTCCCCATCATTTGTTTATAGCCCAGATTACTCCCACTGTCTCTCCAGTAGAAGTGGCATCCTGATGAACTAAGTCTGCAACATTTCACTTTTTGGGCTCCATAATCACTGCAGATTGTGACTGCAGCCATGAAATTAAAAGACGCTTTCTCCTTGGAAGGAAAGTTATGACCAACCTAGATAGCATATTAAAAAGCAGAGACATTACTTTGTCAACAAAGGTCCGTCTAGTCAAGGCTATGGTTTTTCCAGTGGTCATGTATGGATGTGAGAGTTGGACTGTGAAGAAGGCTGAGCGCCAAAGAATTGATGCTTCTGAACTGTGGTGTTGGAGAAGACTCTTGAGAGTCCCTTGGACTGCAAGGAGATCCAACCAGTCCATCCTAAAAGAGATCAGTCCTGGGTGTTCATTGGAAGGACTGATGTTGAAGCTGAAACTTCAGTACTTTGGCCACCTGATGGTAAGAGCTGACTCATTTGAAAAGACCCTGATGCTGGGAAAGATTGAGGGCAGGAGGAGAAGGGGACGACAGAGGATGAGATGGTTGGATGACATCACCAACTTAATGGACAAGAGTTTGGGAGAACTCCAGGAGTTGGTGATGGACAGGGAGGCCTGGTGTGCTGCAGTTCATAGGGTCGCAAAGAGTCAGACACAACTGAGTGACTGAACTGAACTGAAAGTCACCTGTGTGTGTGCTAAGTTGCTTCAGTCATGTCTGACTCTTTGAGACATTATGGATATATAGCCCACCAGGCTTTGCTGCCCGTGAAATTTCCCAGGCAAGAATACTGGAATAGGTTGCCGTGCCCTCCTACAGGGGATCTTCCCCACCCAAGGATCGAACCAGCATCTCTTAAGTCTCCTGCATTGGTAGGCAGGTTCTTAACCACTAGTGCCATCTGGGAAGCCTCCCTGAAGTCATCTGGTTTCTGTCAATCCCATGCCATGCCTTCCCTTTGATCCTGCAATTTTCCTATGGCCTTCCAAAAAATTCTTTTTCTTTGGTTAAATAAAGCCAGTGTTTGCTGCTTACAGCTAAAGAACTCTAACAGACACAAGAGAGTAAAAATAGTATCAGAGGCTACAAGGAGAAGTAAATCATAGGTAACTCAAAAAAAGGTGATGGAAAGAGGAAATGTCAAATTAGGATTTTATACTAAACTGTGAATATGTTTTTTCACATCTTTTTGAGATGATTAAGGTATTGTATAAGATGTAAGAGGAACTGAGATAAGAGGGAAGAGTCAAGGCACAACCTTTAGGAGAATGATGTAGCCATTGAGGATGCAACAAAAACTGGTTAGAAATTATTAGGCCCAAGATTGTGGAAGATTCGACCTCCTGTAGACCTTGAGCCTCATTATACATTCATTATAATATATTAACATATACTAAATGCACACCCCCAGGTACCATGACAGTTTCAAGACTGACCATTAAAGACCAGAAAGTGGGTGATGGCCCAATTCTTGAAATTTCCACCCCCTCCCCCAAAATAGTTGGAATAACCCTCCCACTTGTTAGCCTATGAAATTACCCAGCCATAAAAACTAACCACTCCCATATTTCAGGACCATCCTCACCTTCTGAGTTAGCCTACAATGCTGTCTATGGAGGGTGTTCGTCCAAAGTCTGTCTTAGGACAGCAGCTCACACTCTCAGCGTGGAGTAGAGACACATTTTAGAAATATTTAGGAGTAGAATTGGCAGCACTAGATGTAATGTGATCCACTAGATGTAGGAGATTAAAAAAAAACAGAGAACAGACTTGTAGTTGCCAAGGAGAAGGGGGGCAGGGAGAGAGATGGACTGGGAGTTTGGGGTTGGTAGATGCAAACTGTTAATTTAGGATGGAGTAGAAAACAAGTTTCTGTTATAACACAGGGAACTATATTCGATATTCTATGATAAGCTATAATGGAAAAGAACATAAAAGAAGAATGTACATTTGTGTATAACAGAGTCACTTTGCTGTACAGCATAGATTGGTGCATCGTTGTAAATTAACTATTCTTTAATAAAAACAAAAACACTGGAATGACTCCTGGGTTTCCAGCTTGAGTACATATGAGGATGGTGAGGATGGTGAATGGTTTCCCAAACACATCATGTCTTCTCTCACTTTGGGTCTTTGTATATGCGCTTCCTACCTACAACACACTTTCTTTTAAATATCCCCTACTTCCAAAACATCTTTACTGTGGAAGCCCCCCCTTGATAGCTTACAGCAAATGGTGTCGGATTTGTGATCTCTGAAGAAGATTCAGCTTCGGAATCAGGGACAAGGCTTGGTTACTCACAGCTTTTGTTTTATTACAGTGAAAAAGGACAGAAAAAGTTTCTGAAATAGATATCAGAAGGGGGATGGAGAATGCCCCACTTGCTAGTCTTATCAAGGCCTTATATACTTTTACCAGACCCATCCAACAACATACATGTTAAATTAACAAGATTAGAACAATAGAAAGGTCTTATCAGGCTCACTCCCACAACATACCTCTGAAGATAACAAGATTAGTCAGAAGGTTCTTGTTAAGAAGGAGAAACATGTCCTCGAGCAAGATCAGTTCAGTTCAGTTCAGTCGCTCAGTTCTGTCCAACTCTTTGTGACCCCATGAATCGCAGCACGCCAGGCCTCCCTGTCCATCACCATCTCCCGGAGTTCACTCAGACTCATGTCCATCGAGTCCGTGATGCCATCCAGCCATCCCATCCTCGGTCGTCCCCTTCTCCTACTGCCCTCAATCCCTCCCAGCATCAAAGTCTTTTCCAATGAGTCAACTCTTCGCATGAGGTGGCCAAAGTACTAGAGTTTCAGCCTCAGCATCATTCCCTCCAAAGAAATTCCAGGGTTGATCTCCTTCAGAATGGACTGGTTGGATCTCCTTGCAGTCCAAGGGACTCTCAAGAGTCTTCTCCAACACCACACTTCAAAAGCATCAATTCTTCACGCTCAGCCTTCTTCACAGTCCAACTCTCACATCCATACATGACCACAGGAAAAACCATAGCCTTGACTAGATGGACCTTATTCAGCAAAGTAATGTCTCTGCTTTTGAATATGCTATCTAGGTTGGTCATCACTTTTCTTCCAAGGACTAAGCGTCTTTTAATTTCATGGCTGCAGTCACCATCTGCAGTGATTTTGGAGCCCAAAAAAATAAAGTCTGACACTGTTTCCACTGTTTGCCCATCTATTTGCCATGAAGTGATGGGACCAGATGCCATGATCTTCGTTTTCTAAATGTTGAGCTTTAAGCCAACTTTTTCACTCTCTTCTTTCACTTTCATCAAGAGGCTTTTTAGCTCCTCTTCACTTTCTGCCATAAGGGTGGTGTCATCTGCATATCTGAGGTTATTGATATTTCTCCCGGCAATCTTGATTCCACCTTGTGTTTCTTCCAGTCCAGCATTTCTCATGATGTACTCTGCATATAAGTTAAATAAGCAGGGTGACAATATACAGCCTTGACATACACCTTTTCCTATTTGGAACCAGTCTGTTGTTCCATGTCCAGTTCTGACTGTTGCTTCCTGACCTGCATACAGATTTCTCAAGAGGCAGGTTAGGTGGTCTGGTATTCCCATCTCTTTCAGAATTTTCCACAGTTTATTGTGATCCACACAGTCAAAGGCTTTGGCATAGTCAATAAAGCAGAAATAGATGTTTTTCTGGAACTCTCTTGCTTTTTCCATGATCCAGCAGATGTTGGCAATTTGATCTCTGGTTCCTCTGCCTTTTCTAAAACCAGCTTGAACATTAGGAAGTTCACGGTTCATGTGTTGCTGAAGCCTGGCTTGGAGAATTTTGAGCATTACTTTACTAGTGTGTGAGATGAGTGCAATTGTGCGGTAGTTTGAGCATTCTTTGGCATTGCCTTTCTTTGGGATTGGAATGAAAACTGACCTTTTCCAGTCCTGTGGCCACTGCTGAGTTTTCCAAATTTGTTGGCATATTGAGTGCAGCACTTTCACAGCATCATCTTTGAGGATTTGAAATAGCTCAACTGGAATTCCATCACCTCCACTAGCTTTGTTCGTAGTGATGCTTTCTAAGGCCTACTTGACTTCACATTCCAGGATGTCTGGCTCTAGGTGAGTGATCACATCATCATGATTATCTGGGTCATGAAGATCTTTTCTGTACAGTTCTTCCGTGTATTCTTGCCACTTCTTAATATCTTCTGCTTCTGTTACGTCCATACCATTTCTCTCCTTTATCGAGCCCACCTTTGCATGAAATGTTCCCTTGGTATCTCTAATTTTCTTGAAGAGATCTCTAGTCTTTCCCATTCTGTTGTTTTCCTCGATTCCTTTGCACTGATCGCTGAAGAAGGCTTTCTTATCTCTCCGTGCTATTCTTTGGAACTCTGCATTCAGATGCTTATATCTTTCCTTTTCTCCTTTGCTTTTTGTCTCTCTCTTTTTCACAGCTATTTGTAAGGCCTCCCCAGACAGGCATTTTGCTTTTTTGCATTTCTTTTCCGTGGGGATGGTCTTGATCCCTGTCTCCTGTACAATGTCACGAACCTCATTCCATAGTTCATCAGGCACTCTATCTATCAGATCTAGGCCCTTAAATCTGTTTCTCACCTCCACTGTATAATCATAAGGGATTTGATTTAGGTCATACCTGAATGGTCCAGCGGTTTTCCCTACTTTCTTCAATTTAAGTCTGAATTTGGTAATAAGGATTTCATGATCTGAGCCACAGTCAGCTCCTAGTCTTGTTTTTGTTGACTGTATACAGCTTCTCCATCTTTGGCTGCAGAGAATATAATCAATCTGATTTCGGTGTTTCGGTGTTGACCATCTGGTGATGTCCATGTGTAGAGTCTTCTCTTGTGTTGTTGGAAGAGGGTGTTTGCTATGACCAGTGCGTTTTCTTGGCAAAACTCTATTAGTCTTTGCCCTGCTTCATTCCACATTCCAAGGCCAAATTTGCCTGTTACTCCAGGTGTTTCTTGACTTCCTACTTTTGCATTCCAGTCCCCTATAATGAAAAGGACATCTCTTTTGGCTGTTAGTTCTAAAAGGTCTTGTAGGTCTTCATAAAACCGTTCAACTTCAGCTTCTTCAGCATTACTGGTTGGGGCATAGACTTGGATAACTGTAATATTGAATGGTTTGCCTTGGAGACGAACAGAGATCATTTGTCGTTTTTTAGATTGCATCCAAGTACTGCATTTTGGACTCTTTTGTTGACCATGATGGCTACTCCATTTCTTCTGAGAGATTCCTGCCCGCAGTAGTACATATAATGGTTATCTGAGTTAAATTCACCCATTCCAGTCCATTTTAGTTTGCTGATTCTTAGAATGTCGACGTTCACTCTTGTATAATCATTAGTCCAGAGCTTGAGGAAAAACATACAGAGCTTGAGCCATTAGCTCTGGGCATAAAGAAAAAACATTTTCTATGATTAAGACCAAAGAATGTAGAAAAAAATGTTTGTCTTTTTCTCTTCCTCAAGAACCCTGGACCCCTTTCTCCTCTTTGAGGGCCCCCAATCCGTTCCTCCTTGAGGGACCCAGACTCCTTACAATCTACCTAAGAATTAGTTCTCTCGCCCTGATTGACTCAGACTGAGTTATGTGCCCCTCTTCTGTGTTTCCAAAGCTCCCTGTACTGACCCATAGATAAGTTAAGACTCTATGTTGCCCTTAACAGAAAACCCAATTTAAATTGGCTTCAACAATAGAGGAAAATTATGAGCTCACATAGACAGGCTTCAAGCCTGGTTTGATCCTGCAGCTCAACAATGTCGTCAGGATCCCATTTTCTCTCCATTTCTTCTTTCTGCTTTTCTTTCTTTCTTTTTTTTTTTCAGGTTTTAAAACTTTTTATTTGCATATTTTAAAAATTGTGCATTCCAATAATTAAAATCATTTGAACAACAAAAAAAATGGCACTCTGATTAAACTGCATTTTACAGCCCGCAGAACACCTTGGACCAGCTTTTTACTCTAGATTTTACTGTCGTCCCACCCAGCTTCCTCCTTCACCAACATGCAAGTTCTTTTCCTTCCCTGCCAGCCACACAGGCAGATGGGAGAGGCAGGCGCGGCCTACGTTGTCGGTAGTTCTCCATTCTTTGATGTGAAAAGGGGTAGCACAGTCATTTAAACTCGATCCAACCTCTTTGCATCTTAAAAGTTAAACAGCTAAAAGAAGTAAAATAAGAAGGCACTGCTTGTGGAATGTGCAGTGCATACTGGCGGCGCACGCTTCATTACGACTCGCCTGCTTGCTTCTCCTGTTCAATCGTTTCTTTCGAAGGCAGTGGATTTTTCTCTTGCGTTTCCGTTTTCTTCAATTTCGACTTATCGAACTTCTCCATCTCAGCCATATTGGGTTTGTCAAACATGGTTGCAGAGGGCGCGGAGCGAACTGCGAGCCAGTGAAGTCCGGTCTGCGCTGTGGCCGCCGCCGAGTCCTTCTCTCTGCTTTTCAATCTCACATCTTCATCCTGAAGTTGGTATCACATCACCATCCTCATGGTGGCAAATGATTATGACACTTCTAGCCTTCACATCAGCTACCACATTCTTCAGAGAACTAACTTCTGAGAGCTCTTAAATGAGTGAGGAACAATCCTTCCCTAAGACCACCAGAAACAGTCTTTAGCTTCCCATAAACCCGAACTGAATCAGAAGAGGTGGATGAACCTAGAGCCTATTTTACAGAGTGAAATAAGTCAGAGAAAGATAAATATCGTATTTGAATGCATATATACAGAATCTAGAAAGATGGTACTGAAGGATTTATTTGCAGGGCAGCAATGGAAAATCAGAAATAGAGAACAGACTTATGGATATGGGGAGAAGGGAGGAGAGGGTGAGATGTATGGAGAGACTATGGCTATCTATTACCATATGTAAAATAGATAGCCAATGGGAATTTGCTGTATGTCTCAGGAAACTCAAACAGGGGCTCTGTATCAACCTAGAGGGGTGGGATGGTGAGAGAGGCACGAGGGAGGTTTGAGAGGGAGAGGATATATGTATACCTATGGCTGATTCATGTTGAGCCTTGACAGAAAACAAAAAAAATTCTGTAAAGCAATTATCCTTCAATTAAAAATAAATTAATTAAAAAAGAAAATCCTTTATCTGAGTTTACTTTCAAAATGCATATTATATGAATGGTGTTAGCAATCTTTTTTCATTTAATATGAATTTAGTAAAAATATTACAAGTTAAAAAAAAAAAGAAGAATGCAATGACATGAAAGAAAAAGAGCCAAAAAGGGCTAAATAGAAATGCTGGAAGTAGAATATTATACAACAGTGAAAAGGAATTAACTACTCCTGCACTCAACAAGAATAAATTTGCCAAACTTACTGTTGAGTGAAATAAAACAGACATGAAAGTGTATATATACTGTATAATTTCATTTTTATAGAGTATAAAACCAGTGAAACTAATCTGTTTTGTTAGAAGTCAAGATAGTGATTACCCTTAGAGATATAGTGACTGGAAATGGGCAAGAAGGGAAACTTGTGGGGTGATAGTAATTATCTATTTATTGATTTAATTTAAAAAGAAACATTAAATTTGTGAAAATTTATCAAGTTATACACTTAATCGGTACACTTTCCATATGTTACACTCCAATCAGAAAGTAAGAAAATCCTTTCAAATTAAAAAAAGAAAAACCTATATGTGTAAGGAAAAAGATTGGAAAATACCAGTCTTTTGCAATACCAAAATAATCGCAGCATTGCTTTTGACTTCTGGATAAATAGGTTATTTTGTCTTTCTTCTGTGTTTATCAAGTTTTTGAAACATAGCTCTTGATTGAATCCAGTTAATACCTCTCCAGACTCACTTGGACCCACCTGCTTCCTGCCTCGCCACTCGGTGGAGAGCTAGTCTTTATAGTGAGCCTGTCTCCTGATGCAGTAGCCTGCTTCAGCTTCCCCAGTTATGTGGGCCAGACTTCTGTCCTTTCTTTATTGCACCTGCTGTAGCAGGAGCTGCAGCAGCTATGGCACTCAGGTCTGACTTAACCAGATCCACAGAAAATCTCACTCAACACCACTTCCAAAATAAGCTGAATCACTTGCTATGGATTGAGATCAATCTCCCAAGACTGCCTTGAGGATTCAGGATATAATCTGGAAGTACAAGGGAGTTAAAGTTTCATTCAGGGCTTCCCAGGTGGTGTTAGTGGTAAAGAACCTGCCGGCCAATGCAGGAGACGCGAGAGACGTGGGTTTGATCCTGGGTCAGGAAGATCCCCTGGAAGAGGGCATGACAACCCAGTCCAGTATTCTTGCCTAGAGAATCCCATGTACAGAAGAGCTTGGCCAGCTGCAGTTCACAGGGTCACACAGAGTCGGACATAACTGAAGGGACTTAGCACACACACATGGTATAAGGAAGTTGACCCATGCAAGATAGAAGGGAAGAGTCAGCAGTTTTCTCTTCCTCTCCCCGAGAAATGATTCCTAGACACGATATAGGCATTTTACATGATCTCTCAGTCCTATATAACCAAGCAATTAGCTGTATCTTATAAATCTGTGGCTAGCTCTTTAGACCACCACCTTGACTTTTCTTTCCCTTCCTTCCTGATTTTCCCTTATTTTTGTCCTGAATATTGTTTATTGAACATCACAGTAAGCCTTAGCATGTAAATTTTGCCCTGAGCTTTGGTTTTCCAGGGCAATAGGCTAGGATAAAACTATATACCTTTACAATGAGTGGCGAGAAGGAGGGGAAAATGATTTAAAAGAGATACCAGAAGTGAGTAATGTTAGGGAAACTAAGACAGGTAAGAATAATTACCATTTTACTAAGCATCTACTATCTGCCATACTCTTTACATTTATGATCTCTAATTTTCACAGCAGAAACTTTTGAATTCAATTGGCATGAAAATCACTGGTGACTTTGTGGAAAGCTGGCTCTGTGGAATGGTTGGTTAATCCTGAGCCAGATGGCTTGGATTTAGGGGTGAAGAGGAGATTAAGATGTGGAAAACCAGAGGGCAGACTTCTCAAGAAAATAAAGAAGGGAAGGAAAGTGATGGATTAGTGGCTTGAGAGAAAAGCAGATAGAGGGAGTTTTTCACAATATGGGGAATTTGAACATGAACTTGTGCTAAGGGAAGGGTCCAGTGGAAGAAAGTGGAAAAGCTACGAAGAGAGAATAACGGGAGGAATCATGCTTTTAGCTAACATTTACTGAGAATTTACGAAGCACTACTATCTTAGTCTGTTTTCAGACTGCTTCAGATACTGCAGACTGGGTGATTTACAAACAGCAGAAATTTATTGCCAACCATTATGGAGGATGGAAGTCCAAGGTCAGGGACTCACCTGATCAGTCCAGCATGATCAGGTAAGGGCCTTCTTTTAGATCATAGACTTATTGTATGCCTCACATGGCAGATCGGCAAGGGATCTCTCCAGAGCCTCTTTTATAAAGAATTCCACTCGCATGACTTACACACTTCCCAGATACCCCATGGGAATTACCACATCACCTTGGGTACTAGAATTTCAACATATTAATGAGAGTGGAGAGGCAGAGAGGCAAACATTCAGACTATAGCACCTAGTCTTTTTCTAGGCGCAAAGAAGAACACAAAAATGGATCAGACTTGTCCTCTGGCTTTAAGGTTCACAGTTCAGAGGGGCTAAAGTAAAAGAGGTGGAAAGCAGACCCTGAGATGGGTGCACAGAGGCAGCGTCATGGAATGCAGGGGAGACAAGGCTCAAACAGATGAAGAGTTGGAAAGTAAGAGGGGTCTCCTAGGAGTGAGGATGGCACGGCCCACTCTGGACTACTAGGTGAGAGGGACAAGTTCTCAGCCCTGCTTCACTGAGCATTTCAGGATTTGGCAGAAGTGTCTATAATAGAATCTGAGAGGAATGTGGTCAGGTCAAAGGGATGAGGAAATGGCCTCTTTCCAAGTTTCTGAGTCTATCTATAGCAGTGGTTTATTTGCTGGCAGTTCCTGCTTACTTTGGATTGGATTACCTGAGAATTCAAGAACAAAGTTCAAATTCAAGAGGAGCCTTATGCAAATCAAGACAATAAAAAGGCCACTCCGGAAACTTATAGCCAGGAGAAGCAGGGGCCTAAATGTCTTATCAAGATGAAAGGAACCTGAGACAAGAGCATGAAGAGAGGTTCATACCCTCTGACCTGCCCCTCAGCAGGGCCTCTCAAACTCGTGGATGCAAACCCCTTATCTGTCAGAATTCCTGGAAGGAGACGGAGACCTTAAATCTAGGCTCACCTTCACGTGCTCATGGCTGAGTGCTTTTTTATTCAGTAGTCATTCATTCATCTACCACTTATTGAGCCCCTGCCATGTGCTAGGTATTCTGCTAGGTTGCTGGGGATACCATAAATAAGACCTTGCCTTCTCGAGCTGACCCTCTAGTGACATAATAGTACAGGGCAGGGTATATTTAAGGAACAGCTGAATTCTTTCCAATCCATGAATGTCCCTAAAGGGCAGAATCATTTCTAAACACTGAACAGCTCAGAAACCAGCCCTTGATGCAGAAACTTCCAGCAAATGGATGATACAGCTTGACAAGACTTGACTAATTTTCCCTAAGAGTGAGACTCCCTGCCTCAGTAGCTACTGGGAGTATCCTTGGATTTATATATGGAGGCATCACTCTCTTCCTCAGCTCCTTGGATCCTATGACCCAATATAAGAGCCTGCTGAGGGAGCAAGGCTGCCATCAGGCCCTCAGAGCTATACCAGGCAGACTCCTTCCTCATCAGTCTAGGTTCAAGCTCTAATCCCCTCATTTCCCAGCATGACATTGCTCCTGTGCATGACTCCACTGTACCATATTTCACTGTGAACTAAGACTGTGCTCTATCCTATGTTACCCACAGGACTGGGACCATATCCTTGAGGCCAGAGATCAATTTAGGAAGCTTGCTTTAGCTATCTTTTTATTGTTTAATTAATTTTTTTTTCCCCTGGCCTAACTATGAGGCATATAGGATTTTAGTTTCTTGAGCAAGGACTGAAATTGGGCCCTGGCAGTGAAAGCATGAAGTCTTAACCACTGGACCACCAGGGAATTCCTAGCTACCATTTTAAATAGCAAAACAATAGCTAATATTTATTGGGCTCTTTCTATATGTATCAGGCACTGTACTGAATATGTCATAGAAATTACCTTGCTAAATCTTCACAACAACCCTGAAAGTAGCGACCATTATCCTTGTTTTGCAGTTGAGAAGAGGCTAAATGATTTTGAAGCTCACACAGTAAATGGAACTCTTGCAACCTTCATCTATAACTCCAAAGTCACGAAGGCAAGGATGCTTTTTCCAGGACACTCCTTTGCCTCTTGCAGTGAGTTGTTGATCTCTGTGACCCTGCTGCTAAGCATGATGTTTGGTTCATACTAAGGGCTCAGTGAATAAACTTCTGAAAATTGTTTGCACATATGGTCCAACATGCACTCAAAGGAGTAACAAACTAGTAGGGATTAGCAGTGACTAGAGCCGGGCCTTCTTGAGAGTACCACCGACAGAAGGCACACACTTCTAGACACGAGTGTGGTTACCATCAGCTGGAAATAGAAGTGAGTTCTTGGGCACAGAACTTTCCAATGATTATTCTGTCTTTCTTGTTGTAGGAGATTTGTGTAATGCCTCAACCTGCCTGATCTAACATGACTGAGGTCAGTAACTTACAGCGTCAACCGTGTACCATGGTGTCTCTCTGCTTTGCTGCCCCAGGGCTTTCTCCACGCTGTGGAAGGCAGCTCAGCTGTGTGAGGCTGCAATCTGAAAATGTGAGGGAGTTATGGTTTCCACAGGAAACCCTCAGAAAATGGAAAGAAAGGGGCCTGGGGGTAACACTCCAGCCTCCCCAGCCTTCACTGGGATAATTTTGAGATGTGGTTTCCAGAGTTTTTCAGAAGAATCCTACATGGATTGATTCTGGTGCCCATAGTATTAAGTAGTTGATGTATTAATCCTTTCCCCTTTTCTGTTTCATGTCCCCACTCCCTTCCTTCTAATTCTTAGGGGCGTTTCCCAAATAAATGATCTGTACCTAAGTACTAGTCTTAGTGTCTGACTTTTGAGTGGTCTCAACTAAGATATAATACTTGAAGGAAAAAAAAGCAAAAACAAAAGATATCATACTTAGGTATTCCTTTTCTTAAAAAAAAAATAGTGTGCTTCCTTTATAAAACCAATACATATTTTCATTGTAACTTTTAAAAAATAGTTTGTATTGGAGTATAGTTTATTTACAATGTTTATGCAATTTTTTTAAAAGTAATTTTATTTACTCATTTATTTTTGGCTGTGCTGTCTTCGTTGCTTCACAGGCTTTTCTCTAATTGCGAGGAGTGGGACTACTCTCTAGTTGGGGCGCCGGTTTCTCATTTTGGTGGCTTCTCTTGTTGTGGAGCACTGACTCCAGGGTGTAAAGGCTTCAGTAGTTGTGGTTCCCAGGCTCTAGAGCACAGGCTTAATAGTTGTGGCGCACAGCCTAAGTTACTCTGCAGCATGTGGGATCTTCCCGGATTGGGGCTCGAACCTGTGTCTCTTGCATTAGCAGGTGGATTCTTTATCACTGAGCTACCAGTGAAGCCCCTTATTGCAACTTTTGAAAATACAAAAGCAACAGTCCAATTACTTAATAAGTCACTATTATAGCATATGAGAAATTATTACCTACTTTTGTGTTTATGGGTTTTTCTGTATGTGTGTTTATGATTTGAATTGTTCTGTAGTCTAAACTACTAAAATAATTATTCTATTTATTTGTGATTTAATTCATAGAAATTCTGTTTATTCTCCATGATGCTTGTGAATGTGAGAAAAATAGGTTTTGTTTGTTTGTTTGGCAGCAGAGCCCACACCCCCTGCACTGAAAGTTTGGAGTCTTAACCACTGGACCTCCAGTGAAGTTCCTGGGGAAAATAAATTTTTAAAAAACTTCTGTAATAGTGGGATTGAGGGTGTTTGGAAAGTGAGTTATAGGACATAAGTTATAAAAAATTGAAAGCTATTACTTTAGAGACTGTATTTTCCCATGATGTTTGTATCAGTTTAATAGGCTGAAATGGAAGGAGGGAACATTTTCGAACATTAATTAGCAAAGTCAGGTTGACAAGAAGAACCAAAGTATGCTTAGCCAGAGGGCCACTTCAGCTGGAGAATAGGTTCATGTAGAACATTGACTGCTTAGGCAAGAAGTTTGGACTTTGCAGAGATAGTAAAGGTTTCTAAGTGGGAAAAAAACAAACAAAAAACCAATTAGAGGAATACATTGGGAAGATTAATTGGGTAAAACATAAAAAATAGATGCAGTTTTGGTTAGCACAAGGCCTAAGCCTGTGTTGTAAGAGTCTGAGTTAGGGAGGTACTTCATTACTAGAATAAAGTGAATGATCCTTGTCTGCCTCCGAAGTCAAAGGGAAAAAGCACCAGGATTGCAAACTTCTGCTAAAACTCTAACAAACTATAATCTGTCATAGGGTATGTAAGGAACAACTTAATTAACACCATTCTAATGGCAATAACTCAACATTCAGAAAACTAAGATCATGGCATCTGGTCCCATCACTTCATGGCAAATAGATGGGCAAACAGTGGAAACAGTGTCAGACTTTATTTTGGGGGCTCCAAAATCACTGCAGATGGTGATTGCAGCCATGAAATTAAAAGACACTTACTCCTTGGAAGGAAAGTTATGACCAACCTAGATAGCATATTCAGAAGCAGAGACATTACTTTGCCGAATAAGGTCCGTCTAGTCAAGGCTATGGTTTTTCCTGTGGTCATGTATGGATGTGAGAGTTGGACTGTGAAGAAAGCTGAGCGCCGAAGAATTGATGCTTTTGAACTGTGGTGTTGGAGAAGACTTTTGAGGGTCCCTTGGACTGCAAGGAGATCCAACCAGTCCATCCTAAAGGAGATCAGTCCTGAGTGTTCATTGGAAAGACTGATGCTGCAGCTGAAACTCCAATACTTTGGCCATCTGATGCGAAGAGTTGACTCATTGGAAAAGACCCAGATGCTGGGAGGGATTGAGGGCAGGAGGAGAAGGGGATGGCAGAGGGCGAGATGGTTGGATGGCATCACTGACTCAATGGACGTGAATCTGAGTGAACTCCGGGAGTTGATGATGGACAGGGAGGCCTGGTGTGCTGCGATTCATGGGGTTGCAAAGAGTCGGACATGACTGAGCGATTGAACTGAACTGAATGACAATAACTGGACTTCCCAGGTGGTTCACTGGGGAAGAATCTGCCTGCCAAGTAGGAGACATGGGTTCCATCCCTGGGTCAGGTTCCAACCCTGGGTTGTGGAGAAGGAAAGGGCAACCCACGCCAGTATTCTTGCCTGGGAATTCCCATGGACAGAGGAGCCTGGAGGGCTACAGTCCATGGGATCACAAAGAGTCAGACTTGACTTAGCGACTCAACAACAACGACAATGGAATCAAGATGTTATAAATTACTATGGAAGGGAGGGAGTCATTGGGCAAGGCACTTCTGTTGGGGGCTTGGTGGACTTGAGAGACCATATGGTTTTCCTTAACCTGGAGGGGATTAGTCCTTGGAACCACTTCATGGCCTTTTCCCTAATTCCACATACATCAAAGCAAAATTCTTAGTAATGTTCTGCTTTCTATACTTAAAAAATTTTTTAATTAATTAATTAATTTTTTTTTTTGCTGCACTAGGACTTTCTCTAGTTGTGGCATGTGGGGGCTACTCTTCATTGCAGTGGTGTGACTTCTTGTTGCTGTGGCTTTTCTTGTTGCTGAGCATAGGTCTAGATGCTTGGACTTCAGTGGTTGTGGTGCACGGGCTTAGTTGCTCTGGGGCATGTGGAATCTTCCTGGGCCAGGGACTGAACTCGTGTTCCCTGCATTGGCAGGCAGATTCCCATCCACTGTACCACCAGGAAAGTCCTCTATATTTCTTAATGCTTAGAAGAGAGTGTTCTGGAGGGCAGGCAGGAGCATATATGCATTCTTGAAAAGAAATCTTTCCATGGTGATTAGTATATTGATTTTCTAATTTATATATCAGTCCTTTCTGAGTTTGTAAATGCTGGTAAGATCCCCTAAGCTAGGATTCCCTAACAAAAATTCCCTGGGCTGCAGTGACCAAGTAAGTTTTGCCTAGGCATCAAGCCTGCATCCTTGATGGCTATGTGAGGAATAGTTAGGACGCTCTAAAAGTAAACCATACTTGAGATGATCATTACTTAGGAAAGGGTGGAGGTAATAAGGTGGTGAGAAGTGGTCAGATTTGGCATACATTTTGAAGAGAGAGCTGACCGGGTGGGTTATTATTACTATTATTTTAGATTTATTTGGCTGTGCTGGATTTTAGTTATGGCATGTAAGATCTTCGATCTTTGTTGTGGCATGCATCTTTTAGTTTCAGCATGAAGGATCTAGTTCCCTGACCAGGGATCAAATCCAGGTCTCCTGCATTGGGAGCTTGAAGTCTTAACTGCTAGACAACCAGGGAAGTCCCAGGATGCATTATTATTGATAGATAAGGAGGGCTGCTACTGCTGCTACTGCTAAGTCGCTTCAGTTGTATCCGACTCTGTGCGACCCCATAGACAGCAGCCCACTAGGCTCCTGTCTCTGGGATTCTCCAGGCAAGAACACTGGTGTGGGTTGCCATTTCCTTCTCCAATGCATGAAAGTGAAAAGCGAAAGTGAAGTCGCTCAGTCGTGCCCGACTCTTAGCGACCCCATGGACTGCAGCCTACCAGGCTCCTCCGTCCATGGGATTTTCCAGGCAAGAGTACTAGAGTGGGGTGCCACTGTCTTCTCCGAGATAAGGAGGGAGAGAGGTATAAAGGATTACCCTGATGTTTTGACCTGAGCAACTGGGCAAATGTTGATGTCTTTTCCTAAATGGGGAAAACTGGAAAAGCAGTATGCAAGTGGTAGGGAGAAAAGAGTTCTTTCTGGACAATTGAGTTTAAAATGTCTATATAGCATAAAAGATGGGAACCAAGGAGGCTTTGGGTGTATGAATGCAGAGCCCAGGGATGAAGTTTGGACTGTATAAATGATGTCTGAGGTCTTGAACCTGGAGGAGCTCACCTAGGGAATGAATGAGACATAAGAGAAATGAAGACCAAAGACTCTCTTCCGGATGGCCCTGCATATTTAGAAGTCAGGAAAAAGACCCAGGAAAAGCAACTGATAGATGAAAGAAAATTCAGGAGAACCAAAAATCCCAGAAGTCATGTAAAGAAAGCTTTTTAGGGAGAGAATGATCAACCAAGACAAATGCTGCCAGGATGTCATTTAAGATGAGGAATGAGGCTTGACTACTGGTTTGGCATAACGGCAGTCATCGGCAATCTCAACAATAGATGTTTCAGTGAAGTGGTATAGGTAAAGCTCATTTACAGCAATTTAAGAAGAGAACTGGAGGTGAAGAAGTGGACAAAGTGGATATAACTCTTTTAGGAATTTTGCTATAACAAAATGGGATGGTAGTTGGATGTGTAATGAAGTCAAAGGTGGGATTATTTTTCCCCCTGAATTGGCAGACACACTAGTATGGCAGGTTATATGTTGATCCATCAGAGTGAGAAATACTGACAGTTCAGGAGAAAGAGAAAATAATTGCAATAGCAACATTTTTGAGTAGGCAAGAGAGCATTGGTCATCTGCCTCAGATCGGAGGGCACACTGATACTTTTTCTTTTGGCTGCACCACATGGCTTGAGGGATCTTAATTCCCTGACCAGGAATTGAATCCATGGCCTCAACAGTGAAAGCAGAGTCCTACCCACTGGACTGTCAGGGAATTTCCCTGACAAATACTTTTTAAAGTGATGCCTCCTGATCCCCTGTATCTTGTTTAATCCTCTTGGTAGTCCAATACGTTGGTATTATTATTCTTATTTTAAAGTGGGGAATATTGAGTGTTAGAGAGGCTTAGTGACTTGCTTAAAATAACAAAATAGTGAAGATAGGATTAAGAATGTTGGCTCAGGCTTCCCTGATAGCTCAGCTGATAAAGAATCCGCCTGCAATGCGGGAGACCTTGGTTCTATCCCAGGTTTGGGAAGATCCACTGGAGAAGGGAAAGGCTACCCACTCCAGTATTCTGGCCTGGAGAATTCCATGGACTGTATAGTACGGGGTTGCAAAGAATTGGACACCACTGAGTGACTTTCACTTTCAGGGAATTCTCCTGGTTAGGACTTCATGCTTTCATTGCCCTGGCTTTGCCTGATCGGTATACTAAAATCCCTTAAGCCTTGTGGAGAGGCCAAAAAAAGAATGTGGCTGATTTCAAAGAGAGTGCCTGTTTCACCAAGATCAAGAAAGGTTGTTTGATCAGTGAGACTGTGCACAGAAATGTACTACTCAAGGAGCTGGATAGTAGGGGGAAGAATGGGAGGAAGAGATAGCAAAGGAATTTGGAACTGATATGTAAACACTGCTGTATTTAAAATGGATGAACAACAAGGACGTATAGCACAAGGAACTCTTATCAATGTTATGTGACAGCCTGGATGGGAGCGGAGTTTACAAAGGTATGACTGACTCCTTTTGCGGTTCACATGAAACTATCACAATGTTGTTAATCGGCTATACTTCAATATAAAATAAAAAGTTGAAATGGTAAAAATAAAAAATGAAAAAAGAAGCTGGATAGTAGCTGTGGAGTTTCTGGAATGTCAGGCTGGGGAACAGGGAATCTCATAGCCCTGAACCTCCAACCTTGAGGTTGACCAACTATCAGTTCAGTTCAGTTCAGTTCAGTCGCTCAGTCCTGTCCGACTCTTTGTGACCCCATGAATCGCAGCACGCCAGGCCTCCCTGTCCATCACCATCTCCCGGAGTTCACTCAGACTCACATCCATCGAGTCAGTGATGCCATCCAACCATCTCATCCTCGGTCGTCCCCTTCTCCTCCTGCCCCTAATCCCTCCCAGCATCAAAGTCTTTTCCAATGAGTCAACTCTTCGCATCAGGTGGCCAAAGTACTGGAGCTTCAGCTTTAGCATCATTCCTTCCAAAGAAATCCCAGGGCTGATCTCCTTCAGGATGGACTGGTTAGATCTCCTTGCAGTCCAAGGGACTCTCAAGAGTCTTCTCCAACACCACACTTCAAAAGCATCAATTCTTCAGCGCTCAGCTTTCTTCACAGTCCAACTCTCACATCCATACACGACCACAGGAAAAACCATAGCCTTGACTAGACGGACTTTAGGCAGCAAAGTAATGTCTCTGCTTTTGAATATGCTATCTAGGTTGGTCATCACTTTTCTTCCAAGGACTAAGCGTCTTTTAATTTCATGGCTGCAGTCACCATCTGCAGTGATTTTGGAGCCCCCAAAATAAAGTCTGACACTGTTTCCACTGTTTCCCCATCTATTTCCCATGAAGTTATGGGACCAGATGCCATGATCTTCGTTTTCTGAATGTTGAGCTTTAAGCCAACTTTTTCACTCTCCTCTTTCACTTTCATCAAGAGGCTTTTTAGCTCCTCTTCACTTTCTGCCATAAGGGTGGTGTCATCTGCATATCTGAGGTGATTGATATTTCTCCCGCCAATCTTGATTCCAGCTTGTGTTTCTTCCAGTCCAGCATTTCTCATGATGTACTCTGCATATAAGTTAAATAAGCAGGGTGACAATATACAGCCTTGACGTACTCCTTTTCCTATTTGGAACCAGTCTGTTGTTCCATGTCCAGTTCTAACTGTTGCTTCCTGACCTGCGTACAGATTTCTCAAGAGGCAAGTTAGGTGGTCTGGTATTCCCATCCCTTTCAGAATTTTCCACAATTTATTGTGATCCACACAGTCAAAGGCTTCAGCATAGTCAATAAAGCACAAATAGATGTTTTCTTGGAACTCTCTTGCTTTTTCCATGATCCAGTGGATGTTGGCAATTTGATCTCTGGTTCCTCTGCCTTTTCGAAAACCAGCTTGAACATTAGGGAGTTCACGGTTCACATATTGCTGAAGCCTGGCTTGGAGAATTTTGAGCATTACTTTACTAGTGTGTGAGATGAGTGCAATTGTGCGGTAGTTTGAGCATTCTTTGGCATTGCCTTTCTTTGGGATTGGAATGAAACCTGACCTTTTCCAGTCCTGTGGCCACTGCTAAGTTTTCCAAATTTGCTGGCATATTGAATGAAGCACTTTCACAGCATCATCTTTCAGGATTTGAAAGAGCTCAACTGGAATTCCATCACCTCCACTAGCTTTGTTCGTAGTGATGCTTTCTAAGGCCCACTTGACTTCACATTCCAAGATGTCTGGCTCTCGATTGGTGATCACATCATCATGATTATCTGGGTCATGAAGATCTTTTTTGTACAGTTCTTCTGTGTATTGTTGCCACCTCTTCTTAATATCTTCTGTTTCTGGTAGGTCCATACCATTTCTGTCCTTTATCGAGCCCATCTTTGCATGAAATGTTACCTTGGTATCTCTAATTTACTTGAAGAGATCTCTAGTCTTTCCCATTCTGTTGTTTTCCTCTATATCTTTGCACTGATCGCTGAAGAAGTCTTTCTTATCTCTTCTTGCTATTCTTTGGAACTCTGCATTCAGATGCTTATATCTTTCCTTTTCTCCTTTGCTTTTTGCCTCTCTCCTTTTCACAGCTATTTGTAAGGCCTCCCCAGACAGCCATTTTGCTTTTTTGCATTTCTTTTCCGTGGGGATGGTCTTGATCCCTGTCTCCTGTACAATGTCATGAACCTCATTCCATAGTTCATCGGGCACTCTATCAGATCTAGGCCCTTAAATCTATTTCTCACTTCCACTGTATAATCACAAGGGATTTGATTTAAGTCAGACCTGAATGGTCTAGTGGTTTTCTCCACTTTCTTCAATTTAAGTCTGAATTTGGCAATAAAGAGTTCATAATCTGAGCTATAGTCAGCTCCTGGTCTTGTTTTTGTTGACTGTATACAGCTTCTACATCTTTGGCTGCAGAGAATATAATCAATCTGATTTCGGTGTTGACTATCTGGTGATGTCCATGTGTAGAGTCTTCTCTTGTGTTGTTGGAAGAGGGTGTTTGCTATGACCAGCGCGTTTTCTTGGCAAAACTCTATTAGTCTTTGCCCTGCTTCATTCCACATTCCAAGGCCAAATTTGCCTGTTACTCCAGGTGTTTCTTGACTTCCTCCTTTTGCATTCCAGTCCCCTATAATGAAAAGAACATCTTTTTTGGGTGTTAGTTCTAAAAGGTCTTGTAGGTTTTCAGAAAACCATTCAACTTCAGTTTCTTCAGCGTTACTGGTTGGGGCATAGACTTGGATAAATGTGATACTGAATGGTTTGCCTTGGAGACGAACAGAGATAATTCTGTTGTTTTTGAGATTGCATCCAAGTACTGCATTTTGGACTCTTTTGTTGACCATGATGGCTACTCCATTTCTTCTGAGAGATTCCTGCCCACAGTAGTAGATATAATGGTCATCTGAGTTAAATTCACCTATTCCAGTCCATTTTAGTTTGCTGATTTCTAGAATGTTGACGTTCACCCTTGCCATCTCTTGTTTGACCACTTCCAATTTGCCTTGATTCATGGACCTGACATCCAGGTTCCTATGCAATATTGCTCTTTACAGCATCAGACCTTGCTTCTATCACCAGTCCCATCCACAGCTGGGTATTGTTTTTGCTTTGGCTCCATCCCTTCATTCTTTCTAGAGTTATTTCTCCAGTGATCTCCAGTAGCATATTGGGCACCTAATGACCTGGGGAGTTCCTCTTTCAGTATCCTATCATTTTGCCTTTTCATACTTACTGTTCATGGGGTTCTCAAGGCAAGAATGCTGAAGTGGCTTGCCATTCCCTTCTCCAGTGGACCACATTCTGTCAGACTTCTCCACCATGACCCACCCATCTTGGGTTGCCCTGCAGACGTGGCTTGGTTTCATTGAGTTAGACAAGGCTGTGGTCCTAGTGTGATTAGATTGACTAGCTTTCTGTGAGTATGGTTTCAGTGTGTCTGCCTTCTGATGCCCTCTTGCAATGCCCAACTATACGGGTTGTGAATTAACCAGAACAAGTGTCGTTTATTTTTTTATTTTTTTACAAGGGTTGTTTAAGTGCAGTTGAGTTTAAATCCTTCCTGTACCCTTTGTGTGACCTTGGGCATATTTCCTTATTTATGAAATAGAGGTTGTTTTTTTTTTTGCCTAACTGCACATCATGTGAAACTTCACTGACCATGAATCCAATTCATGCCCCCTGCATTGAATCTTAGCCGCTGGAATACCAGAGAAGTCCTGAAATAGAGATTTTAATATCTACCTTGCTGATATGTTTTGGGATTAAAGGAAACAATGGAAGTAAAATGTCTGACAGTACATAGTAGGGATTTGGTGAATGGTTGTGATTATTGTTTGTATTTCCAATAGACTGTTTGCAGGCTAGGCGGGTGTGGTTTGCAACAGTCCCCTCCCCAGCCAGTGAAGATGCTAAAACTCCTCCCCAGATCTGAGAAATATAGCAGCACTCCTGAATGGAAAGGGACTCTGCAGAAGGGTTGCACTCTCTCTGTCTCTTTCTCTCTCTCACACACTCACACACCTGTGTGCACACATATTCATATAGAGCTCCAGCTGTACTTATATCAGGGCAGAGGTACACAGGCACAAAGGTCAATGCTGCAGTTCAGTGGTGGAAATGAGGCTGCAGCCAACTGAAACTATTGGTCTGGGACTGGAAAAGGGTGGGGAAGAGGAGTAAGTACTGTGGGCAGGGCTGGCAAAACAAGAGCAGAACCACGGCAGGAAGCAGACAGTCTAAGTCATATGGCAGTTCGGATTTCCCCTGTCAACTTCACTTCCCAATTTTACATCCTTCCATTGCATATGTCTGCCACAGAGGCCACTCCGTGCTAAAAGTGGGTAGAAGTGATTGATCTATTCATTGACAAGCATTTAATGATACCTACCATGTGCCAGGAGTTTTCTGAAAGACTGAATAGCTGTTGGTTGGGGAGACTTCCCTGGTGATTCAGGGGCTAAGACTCTGTGCTCCCAATGCAGGGGGCCTCGGTTCTACCCCTAGTCAGGGAACTAGGTCCCACATGCTGCAACTGAGAGTTCACATGCTGCAGCTAAAGATCAGGCACACTGCAATGAAGATCGAAGATCCTGTGTGCCACAACTAAAAGATCCAGAGCGGCCAAATGGATATATAAATAAAGTATTTTTAAAGAAATAGTTGTTGGTCAGGGAGCTAAACGGAGCTGGAGAAGGACAGTCTGGACAGAGAAACTAACATGTGTTAAGTTGTGGTGGGGTGAAGTAGGATGTTAATTCCATGAACTACATGTGATTTGATAAAAAGAGAGCACAGAGTTCCAGAGAGAAAAGTGGGAGATGAAACTGGAGAGGTAATATGAGACCAGTTCATAAAGAGCCTTAATTACCACACTAAAATGTCTGGGATAACTGACTAACCATTTGGAAAAAAAGATAAAGTTTAGGCTCTTACCTTGTACTAGATGCAGAAATAAATTTCAGGAGCTTTAAAAGTTTGAATATGGGAATTCCCTGGTGGTCCAGTGGTTAGGACTTGGTACCTTCAAGCTGTCAATGCAGGGATCAGGGTTTGATCCCTGGTCAGGGAACTAAGATCCCTCAAGCTGCACAGCACAGCCAAGAAGAAATAAATAACAAAAAAAGGCTTGAATATAAAATAAAAACATCTTTAAAATACTAAAGGAAGAAATAGGAGAATATTTGCATTATCTTGGGGGTGGGAAAGGCTTTCCTTAACTTTAAAACCAAAGTTAGAATGTATAAAGGAAAATGTTGACAGTTTTCACAGATAAAAGTGAAAATTGCAGCAAAGGACAGCATAAACAAAAAGACAAATGACAGTAAGAAGAGTCTGCACCATTTAATGGTTGAAGGGTTCAAGTATTACTTTGTAAAGAACTGATAGAAAATAAATTAAGAATATTTTGATAAAAATAGACAAAATTCTTAACAGGGTGGCTCCCAATAGAAGAAAGAAAAATGGCTATAAAAAGATAATTTAAATACACTAGCAATAAAAGAAATACAGATTACTTTCCCTGTCAGATTGAAAAAATTAAAAAGATTGGGACTTCCCTGGTGGCATAGTGGATAAGAATCCGCCTGCCAATGCACGGGACACAGATTTGATCTCTGATCTGGGAAGATTCTACCTGCCTCGGGGCAATACCCTGTGTGCTACAACTACTGACGACCATGTGCCTAGAGCCTGTGCCCCAAACAAGAGACGCCCTAGCAAGGAGAAGCTTGTGCATCACAACAAAGAGTAGCCTCTGCTCACCACAACTAAAGAAAGCCCTTGTGCGCAACAAAGGACCCAGGGCAACCAATAAAAAATAAAAGTGAAAGAAAGAAATAAAAAGATCAAGCCAGCCCCAGTGTTGGAGACAGTGTGAAAAAAGGGACCTACTCCCACACTGTTGTTGATGGGAGTACAAAATAGTATAATCCTTCTACAATTTGGTAATATATATTAAAATTTTAGTGTGCATCTTTTCTGATTTTCCCTTTCATCCAGGAATTTTAAGGAATTTAGTCAAAGGAAATAATAACAATAAAAGTGACAAGGTGGTTTATTGTATTGTTTAGAGAAAAGAAAATTTACCCAAGGGTTCATAAAAAGGGAACTGGCAAAACAAATTATTGTGCATCCACACAATAAAGGGGATACAGCCACAGGATAAAGTAGGTCTGTAACTGTTGTAGAAAAGTGTCCAGGATGTGTTGTTGAGTGGAGGAAAAAAACAGAGCAGAAAGGAGGTCACCAAAAGCAGGTTTGGCCCTAGCTGTGTTCAGTTCATTCAGATTCAAAGATCAAACTCTTACGGCCTCAGAAGGCCCAGGTGCCAGTTCCTGCTTCTGGATCAAGGTTGTATATAATGAGGGAGGAGACTGGCCCTGAGCCCAGAGTCCAGAATGGAATGGGCATTTCTGCTTCATCTCTGTCACAGCTATGACAGATACCTGCATTGGAGCCTGGATTTCCTTCACCAGCAGAAAGAGGATGAGGATATACCCAAAGCCTTGGGTATATTTTGGTGCCTTTCCCACTTCATTAAGGTGTGAAGGTGACTTGCCTGGGCTCTGCTAGTGCTGGACTTTGTGAATCTGATTTCCTTTTTCTAAGGGACTTGAGCAGATAAGCCTTTGCGATAAGGCTGTCCTTTTAGTCATAGACCAACTGTAGTTAAGCTGCTTGGTTGTGTTCTATTAGAGGAGAGATACTCAAGTCCATTTCTGAGGGGTGATAGGATTGTAAGATTTCAAGGTCTTCAGAAATAAGAGTAAATAAACACTAATTAAGCTTCAGCATAAGCCTGGACTTCCTGTTAGATACTAGCAAGGAAAACAGTTTCTTCATCAGATGAAATATTTTAGGATCTGAACACTGGACAAACCAAGCTGTTATTATTGATACTTAAATGGCCAATTAGTAGCTAATTAGAGCTCTGGAACTCCCTGGCCAGGCCCCATCTGGAAACCCTCTTGGGTCTGAGGTAATAAATCCAGTTTATAACACTTACTGATCAAAACATTCTCCAGTGAGAGACTTCCCTGGTGGTCCAGTGGCTAAAACTCTGTGCTCCCAATGCAGGTGGCCCAGGTTTGATCCCTGGTCAGGAAATTAGATCCCACCTATGGCAGCTAAGATCCAGTGCAGCCAAATAAATATAAAGAAATAAATATTAAAACATCAACAACAACAAAAATCTCCAATGAAAATCCACCCGTGCCCACAAAAAAAAAATCCCCACATTGGCCTTTCCCAGCTAAGGTACTAGGGGCCCAATTCTTATACACTTAAAAAAATGTCTGCAGTTTTTTTTCTGAAAAGGAGAAGGACAGAAGTCACAATGCAATCCTCAGGCCCAGGTTAATTCCATATAAGTAAAGCTCCCTCCTACCCTAAGGAAACAAAAACACTAATTTGAAAAGATATCTGCACACCAACATTCATTGCAACATTATTTAAAATAGCCAAGATATGGAAGCAACCTAAGTGTCCATTGATAGATAAATGTATAAAGAAGATGTGGTATATATACTGTGATATATATGATATATATATATATAAATATTACTCAGTCATAAAAATGAAATTTTGCAATTTGCAACAATATAGATGTGTCTAGAGGGTATTATGCTAAAGTGAAATAAATCAGACAAGGACAAATACTGTATGACATCACTTATATGTGAAATCTAAAAACTAAAAGAGGGACTTCTCTGGTGGTCCAGTGGTTGGGACTCTGTGCTTCCACTGCAGGGGGCTCGGATTCAATCCCTGGTCGAGGAACTAGGATGCTGCCAAAAAATAAAATATAAAGCAAACAGATAAACAAAACAAAAACAGACTCATAGGTATAGAAAATAATTGCCTTCCAGAAGGGAGGCGGGGGATGAAATAGGTGAGGAGGATTAAAAGATACAAAGCTCCAGCTGGAAAATAAATAAGCTATGGGGATGTAGTATGAAGCATAAGTGATATGGTCAATAATATTGTAATAATTTTGTATAGGGACAGATGGTAACTAGATATCATGGTGACCATTTTATAATATGTGTAAATGTCAAATCACTATATACCACACCTGAAACTAACAAAATATTGTATATCAAGTATACTTTAATTGTTTTTAAAAAGTGAACCTCTATCCTGTCAGTTTTCCAGGCCACTGTTCAGACCAGAGTAGATATGGTTGACTCAATTTTAATGGAGCTGACTCATAATACTCTTTGCTCCCAGGAAACTCAGAACGTAATACTAAATACTTGGGAAGGCTGTTTTTTATTTATATTTGATCTTGCTAGCCTAAGGTAGAATGGAGCAGGAACCTTAGTTCTTAACAATGGGGCAACTGAGACATCAGTTCAACAAGCACCCACTGAGCACTTTCTCTGCTCCTGACAGAAATAAGAAACCTGTCATGAGTATCCTCATGACACTCAAAGATAAGATCACCAAATGTATGATTGGCCACCTGAGATCAGTTCCCTCTGTCTGAGGCATTCATGCATACTCCACATTCGCTGAGCACCAGCTGCTTCCAGATCATGCTTCCCTCTGGATGCTGCAGAGGGCAAGGTGAAGATGTGGCCCAGCCCTCAAGGAATGGCAGTCCAATGCAATGCTTCTCAATCTGTTTTCTCTTCAGTGTTATAAAGTACTTACTACCACCGTAAGCTTAACTCACTAAGATCATGGTCACTGAGGGTAGAGGAAAAAAAATCAGTAATTACAGAATGATGTGATAAATGCTAGCTGTGACAGAAATAAGCACAAGGTATGCTGGAAATAAAGAGGGAGGAGCACAGAAAATCAGTTTGAGAATGGAGAGCTTGTCAGGAAAGGTGTCCCCGAATGGTAACACTTTAGCCCAATTCTGAGAGATAAGCAGGAGGCAGGCAACCAACAGTCACCAAACAGGATATGGGAGATCCGTAGCATCATGATACACTCCAGGATTGCACACAGTGCTTTATGGTTAGAGCAGCTCGTGCTGTATGTGAGGAAGGAGAGACAAGACATTAGATGGGTAGACGGCCTGTGTGTCAAGATAAGAAACATTATGCTGAATGCTTGCCAGTCTAAATGCTGTGGGGAGATATCAGCAAGGGGGTTGGAAATCAAGTCACATAGGAGTCGTTAGGGAAATAGGGCTACTTACATTGAAGAAGAGAAGACTTAGGAGAGAGAAATATTTTAAGAGCTGTTCATTATGTTACTTCAGAATCAGAAAGGGTCAGTTATAAAATAATTAATTAGTTTAATTTGGGGTAGTGCATGGGCTTTCTCTAGTTGTAGAGAGTGGGGGCTATTCTTTGCTGTGGTGCACGGGCTTCTCATCGCAGTGGCTTCTCTTGTTGTGGAGCAGAGACTGTAGGTGTATGGGCTTCAGTAGTTGCAGCACACAGGCTCAGTAGTTGTGGCATTACTTGTGCACGGGCTTGGTTGCTTCACGGTATGTAGAATCTTCCCTGACCAGGGATCGAACTCAGGTCCCCTGCATTAGCAGGCAGATTCTTATCCATTATAATACCAGGGAAGTCCAGAAAGGGCCAACTTTTACTCTGGCTTGGTAAACTACACACTGTAAGCAGGTTAGCTAGACTCTTAGGTCAGTGGCCCAAATGGTTCAAACATTTGAGATGGCCATGCCTCCTATCCAGCTCCGGTCTTACGAGTTCTCCAACCGGAGTCTGCTTGTCAGCCCTGTTGTTCCTTGGGGGAAGGTGGTAGGAAAGAATGTGGACATAGCTTTAGTTGCAGAATTATAGCTTGCAGAGGGTCAGGGGAACATGACTAAGAACTCTAGGAAAGGCGGGACTCCAACTTGTGGTCGGAGGTGTGGTTGAGGCTAGGAATGAATCAGTGAAGCCTTGCCCAGAGGTAGAGCTCTCCTTTTCCATCTGTGTGCTTTCTCAGATCCTTTAATCCTTTGTTTCGCTTTCCCAGCTGTCACTGACAGAGAAGTGCTCGGAAGAAAAAGCCAAAAGAGTCATTACAATGGGTGTGAGTCTTTCTGGTCTTAACATCATCGTTCTCCTAATTGCCATTCTTCTGATGAGCAAGGCACTCTTTTCTGGAAGCTTTGGCCAAGATATCTAGAAGTAAAGTATGAATACATGAAAGAAATAAAATGTATTTTTCCCTGCTTCCAGGCAGAGAAGACCCTACCAGTTGGGATAAATGAACCAGAAGTTTAGATAGGCCAGGAGTCTTCAAGTTGTCTATTGACTTTCTCTAGCTGAGAGGGTCTCAACCTGTGGCAGTTTTGTCCCCAGGGGACATTTGGCAATGTGTTGGAGGGGGTGCTACTGGCATCTGGAGGTTAGGATATTGCTCAACATCTAATGGTGTATAGGACAGCCCCTCCCTCCAACAAAAAATTATCAGACTCATGATGTTGATGGCACTGCAGTTGAGAAATAACTGATAAGTACTTATGTTTGTAAAGATTTGGTTGGGAGCAGGGGTGGATGAGGATTTGAGCATTAGTTCCTGATACACGAGGTAGTTAGAGGTGAAAAATCAATTTTAATTCTATGAACACAGATTGCATTCCTCTACAAGTCTAACTTACAGCTGCACCATGGTTGACCCAGTTCAGGCACTTCCGTCTGCTTTACTGTTCTGGTCTGGATGTATCTGTGTGTTTATTCCAGCTCTCCTAAAATTGGAGGAGAAGGACGATGGAGGAAGAGAAAGAAAATCAGGGACTTCCCTGGTGGTCCAGTGGCTAAGACTGTTCTCCCAGTGCAGGGGGCCTGGGTTCAATCCTTAGTCAGCCAACTGGAGCCCATATACCACAACTAACAGTTCACATGGCACAATTAAAGATCCTGCATGTGGCGGCCAAGACTTGTTTCAGCCAAAAAAATAAACATTTAAAAGAGAGAGAGAAGAAACAAGTTTGATGTTGATTTTTAGTTAGGTATGGAGGGGTGAAAACTTGAGCCTAAAATCAAGAATTTGATATTCTAAACATATGCCTCATTTAATTATAACCAACAGCTTAACATAAAACAGGATAATCATGGAAGAATAACAGATATCAAATCATACATGAATTTAAGGTTTGGAATCTGATTGAACATGTAGAAATTTGGAAGTTTAATAAAACAAATTGCCATCTGTAGCAAGAGTAGGAAAAATATATAACTTAGTCTCTTTTTCTAGCATTTCAACATTGTTACATGGTTACAGTCAGAATCCTGTTTCTGTTGTCCTATCCATCGAGGTCAGTTGCCTGTCTAATATCCTTTCTCCCTCCCTCCCCCGCTTCCTTCCTAACAGAATCACAATTGTGTTTGGATTGGCAGAATGCCCAATTAATAGACACAATTTCCAGACTCCCTTATAGCTAGGAGCAGTCGTGCACATACTCAGGCGAATACTATATAAACAGGCTTTCTGGGAATGCTTTGCCTCCCCATTTAGAGTTCACACCTACTTTTGGCTGCCTTTTTCCTTCTCCCTGCTTGGAGTATAGGTATAAGATTGGAGGCAGAGCAGACATTTTGTGACTATAAGGTAATTGTAAGAATAAAAGCTGCATGCTAGAGATCTGGGAAGAGAAAGTGAAAACTCGGGGTTCCTGAGAGGAGCCTTGGATGCTGACTTATTAAATGGGAAAAATTAATCCTCTATCTGATTGAGCTTGTTATTTGAGTTGTCTGTTACTTGCAGCTGTATTCAATTCTAACAAACATATCCTTGATAACAGCATTTCTGTTGGGATTTGTAGGCCTTTGTGTACCCCTAATATAATTTTGTAAATTAAAGGATTCAAGTATTCTTTGAGAGCTGTTAAATGTACTGTTTTTCTTTCAGTGACAATTTAAAAAATTAACATAAATCTTTTTAAAATTATCTGGATGCACTCATAACTAAATACTACCCTGAGATTTTTATTTCTATGATTGTATTTGTGGTTACAATTACACTAAAGCATTTAACTTTAGGTTAATTCATTTAACTTACATGCAGAATACATCATGAGAAATGCTGGGCTGGAGGAAGCACAAGCTGGAATCAAGATTGCCAGGAGAAATATCAATAACCTCAGATACGCAGATGACACCACCCTTATGGCAGAAAGTGAAGAGGAGCTAAAGAGCCTCTTGATGAAAGTGAAAGAGGAGAGTGAAAAAGTTGGCTTAAAGCTCAACATTCAGAAAATGAAGATCATGGCGTCTGGTCCCATCACATCATGGGGGACTAGATGGGGAAACAGTGGAGACAGGGGCTCCAAAATCACTGCAGATGGTGACTGCAGCCATGAAATTAAAAGACGCTTACTTCTTGGAAGGAAAGTTATGACCAACCTAGACAGCATATTAAAAAGCAGAGACATTACTTTGCTAACAAAGTCTAGTCAAGGCTATGGTTTTTCCAGTAGTCATGTATGGATGTGAGAGTTGGACCATAAAAAAAGCTGAACGCCGAAGAATTGATGCTTTTGAAGTGTGGTGTTGGAGAAGACTCCTGAGAGTCCCTTGGACTGCAAGGAGATACAACCAGTCCATCTTACAGGAGATAAGTCCTGAGTGTTCATTGGAAGGACTGATGTTGAAGCTGAAACTCCAGTACTTTGGCCATCTGATGCGAAGAGCTGACTCATGTGAAAAGACCCTGCCTGATGCTGGGAAAGATTGAAGGCCAGAGGAGAAGGGGACGACAGAGGATGAGGTGCTTGGATGGCATTACTGACTCAATGGACATGAGTTTGAGTAAACTCTGGGAGTTGGTGATGGACAGGGAGGCCTGGCATGCTGCAGTCCCTGGGGTCACAGAGTTGGATTTAACTTTAATAGTTTATAGGTTTAAACTTAATGGTTTATAGGTTTAACTTTAATGGTTTACAGGTTTAACTTTAATGGTTTATAAGTTTATGACAGGTTGCTATTAGGTTAGCAAGTCCTAAGGTTAAGATACTCATTGCTCTGGGACATCTGCTTTATGCTGCTGCTGCTGCTGCTAAGTCGCTTTAGTTGTGTCCGACTCTGTGCAACCCCATAGACGGCAGCCCACAAGGCTCCCCCGTCCCTGGGATTCTCCAGGAAGAACACTGGAGTGGGTTGCCATTTCCTTCTCCAATGCATGAAAGTGAAAAGTGAAAGTGAAGTCACTCAGTCCTGTCCGACTGTTTGCGACCCCATGGACTGCAGCCTACCAGGCTCCTCCGTCCATGGGATTTTCCAGGCAAGAGTACTGGAGTGGGTTTCCATTGCCTTCTTCACATCTGCTTTATACTCATATTGAATTACCTTACCTGTTGCATCTAGCTAATATGAAGAAGAGGGCAATTGCTGTTGATGAGTCGGTTAACTGTGTCCACCACAGCAAATTAGTGCTGTGAGGTAACTACTGCTTTAAGTTAAGTGAGGGCCAGATGATGTCAAAAAACACTATGAACCAGTTTCATGGCTAGTTGAACAGAGAAAGGTAATAGGAGAATTGAGTCACCAACACATGTGTTGGCCAGTAAAAGTATGCAGAACCCAGGAGGTGATGAACTATAATAGTATCAGGACCATATTCATGAAGGGTATTGCTTAAAATAAACTCATTTTGTATATTATAACTGGCAATAATTCATCAGCAGCAAGTACAGTAGTGATTAACAAGAAGAACATTTTCATGAAACAGTATTTTAAATTATATTCAATATTGCTTAACCTATCAAAATATTAAATATTCTGAATATAGGGACTTCCCTGGAGGACTTGTGGTTAAGACTCTGTGCTTCCAAGGCAGAGGACACAAGTTTGATTCCCAGTCAAGGACCTAAGATTCTGAATGCTGCACTATGTGGCAAAATATATATATACACATCACTGCAGATGGTGATTGCAGCCATGAAATTATTATTATTATTTTTTTAAGACAACCAACACTTTTACTTTTATTTGCATTTATTTTTTGTGGCACTTATTCCTGGGCCATAAGTTTTTGTTTCTTCAGTTTCTTCTGGGATATCTTTTTCTTCTGTGCAACCTCCTCTTCTGGTTTAGGAACAATCTGTTCTTTTTCAGTAAGGATCATCTCAATGTGGCAGGGAGAGCTCATGTAGGGGTTGATCCGACTGTGAGCTCTGTAAGTCCTGCACCGCATCTTGGGGGCTTTGTTCACTTGGATGTGCTCAATGACCAGAGAATCTACATCTAAGCCCTTAGGTTCAGCATTACTCTCTGCATTTTTGAGCATGTGTAGTAAAAATTCAGCACTCTTTTGAGCCACTGTCCCTGCGTCCAGCCCCACTGTTTGGCTTGTGGACACCTACCAACTCCACCACTGTACAACGGAATGGCACGCATTGCTTCTTTAAAGTGACATCCTCCAGATACTTGGTGGCTTTTTGGATATGCACACCCTTTATGGCCTGGGCAGTTTCACGAGTGTTCTTAAAGTGAACACGAAGATTTGAACCTCTTGATTTGCATGATTTTGTGGGGTTTTCTGGGTCAAGTGAATAGCGTACCATTTTTAGGGGTCATCTCAGGCCACTTAATTCCCTGGTGGCTCAGAGGTTAAAGCGTCTGCCTGCAAGGCAGGAGACCCAGGTTCAATCCCTGGGTCGCGAAGATCCCCTGGAGAAGGTAATGGCAATCCACTCCAGTACTCTTGCCTGGAAAATCCCATGGACGGAGCAGCCTGGTAGGCTGCAGTCCATGGGGTCGCAAAGAGTCGGACAGGACTGAGACTTCACTTTCACTTTTCACTTTCATGCATTGGAGAAGGAAATGGTAACCCACTCCAGGGTTCTTGCCTGGAGAATCCCAGGGACGGGGGAGCCTTGTGGGCTGCCGTCTATGGGGTTGCACAGAGTCGGACACGACTGAAGTGATTTAGCAGCAGCAGCAGCATACATATATATGGGGCTCCCCCCATGGTTCAGCAGTAAAGAATCACCTGTAATGCAGGAGACCCAAGTTCAATCCCTGGGTCTGGAAGATCCCTTGGGGGAGGGCATGGCAACCCACTCCAGTATTCTTGCCTGGAGAATTCCATGGACAGAGGAGCCTGGTGGGCCACAGTACATAGGGTTGCAAAGAGTCGGACACAACCGAAGCTACTGAGCATGTACACACACACATATAATTCTGAATTTAAAAATGAAATAAAATTAATGAAAGTTAAATTAAGTTTAATAAATCAAAGCAACATTGGGGGTCCTCATGAATATTTTTCCTTTCATAAGGGACCTAATGTTACTTTTGTTTGAGAATACTATTTTAATAGATGGAGAGAACTAAATCTTTTAAAGAACTGTGCTGGGAACTGGTGCTTTGCCCAGCAGAGAGCCATCCTTATTTGAACTAGACAGATAAAAATGTTAAGGGTGGTACTGAGCCTGCAATTCTTTTTAATAAAGCCCCACTTAAAGCCCTTAGCAACCAGCAACTTAGTAACAGATTTTTTTTTTTTAAATTTAAAGGATTTTAGAGAAAACTCAGCAGTAAATCTCAAGGATGGCATATATATCTACATACTGACTGACCTGTTATAACTCATGCCTTTTTTTGTTTGTTTGCTTTTTTGTTATCCTTTGCCAGGTACAATAAACTTCAATGCTGATGGTGAAGATCAAAGGAAACTATTCTGGGTAGAAACAGTCCATCTTCAAGAATGACCCTTTGAGCACAAAATGCTGCATTTTTTTGGTTTGCTTTGGGGTATGTTTTTTAAACTTCCTTTAACTGCTTTTGTCCCTCCTCTTATCCTCATAGAAAATCTTTGAGATTCTGGTCTTGGCTCCCCTCTCTCCACTTTCTTAGGGATTTCATTTTCTCCTACAGTTTCAGATAGTCTTGATATCACAAATTATGCCAGAAAATGTAATGCATTAATTCCTTTAACAAATATCTACTGTACCTATCATGTGCCTGGAAGCATGCTGCTAAGTATTAGAGTTATAATGTGCCGAACAGGATAGGCAGGATCCCTGCCTTTCCACAGGTTTACACTCAAGTTTCTACATTTCCAGCATCCCCCTGCCCATCTCCTCCTGGAATCTCAAATTCAGCATGTCCCAAAGTGGACTCATTATCTCTTCCGAATTGCATCATCTTCACCCAGTTTCCCTGGGACTCATCCTTGACTCCCTCCTCTCTTTTAATTCTTGTACCTGATGCTCAGATCTTGCAAACTCTGCCATCTGACCCCATCTTTCCATGCTTGGCACTACTGTCTTCCCTCAGGCTCTTGACCTCTTTCCCCCCAGTCATGGCTATAGCTTCCTTCTTGGTCTCTCTTATCCTTTATCTCTTGGTCCCCTAAATCTATTTTTGCTGCAGCTGCCAGAATGATAAATAATACAACCTGATGTGGTTATTCTCCTATTCAAAACTCTTACTGTCTTTCTATACTTCCATATTCAATTTTGCCCCCTGGGATAAAATTCAAGCTCCTCAGCCTAGCTTATGGGGTACATCATAAAGAATCTCTGTGTTCTTAGTCTCTACATTCTAGACTTTGGCATTTACATTTTACTAATATTCAACTTTTTGTGCTTCCCCAAACATATTGTTTTCCACTTCTTTTGCTGTTTTCTCTGCCTGGGACTCATTCCACATTTTTCTTCTCCTTCAGTTCAGTCGCTCAGTCATGTCCTATTTTTTGCGACCCCATGGACTGCAGCAAGCCAGGCCTCCCTGTCCATTACCAACTCCCGGAGCTTGCTCAAACTCATGTCCATTGAGTCGGTGATGCCATCCAACCATCTCATCCTCTGTCGTCCCCTTCTCCTCCCGCCTTCAATCTTTCCCAGCATCAGGGTTTTTTCCAATGGGTCAGTTCTTCACATCAGGTGGCCAAAGTATTGGAATTTTAGCTTCAGCATCAGTCCTTCCAATGAATAATCAGGACTGACTTCTTTTAGGATGGACTGGTTGGATCTTAGCTAACTCCTTCTCCTTAGCTAACTTTTTTTTTAAGTTATTTTTATTCATTTATTTATTTTTGGTTGTCCTGGGTCTTTGTTGCTGCATAAGGGCTTTTTCCAGTTGCAGCTTGAGGGCTTTTTCCAGTTGTAGCAAGTGGGGGATACTTTCTAGTTGTGGTGTGCAGGCTTCTCATTGCGGTGGCTTTTTTTGTTGCAAAGCATGGGCTCTAGGGTGTGCGGACTTCAGTAGTTTCATTTCACAGGCTGTACACAACTGAAGTGACTTAGCAGCAGCAGCAGCAGCGTGCGGCTCAGTAGCTCTGGTGCATTGGCTTAGTTGCCCTGCAGCATGTAGGATCTTCCCAGACCTGGGATGGAACCTGTGTCCTCTGCATTGGCAGGCAGATTCTCAACCACTGAACCACCAGGGAGGAAGCCCTAGCTAACTCTTTAGTGGTACTTCAAAACACCTCAATAGATGGTATTTTGAATATCTTTGCATGTCTGTTACCTAGTAGAGAATAGGCTTCCTATAAATAGAAAAAAAATAAATATGTAACTAAACCTCTGTGTTGTTGATTTTCAAATGTTCATCTCCAAAAGGCAACTCTGGATACCTCTACTTGGATGTCTTGTGAGCAGCTCAGTGCTGTTTGCCTCAAACCAAACTGATTATTGTCTCCTTTAAGAGAGGAGTCAGTAATGAGGTAGACTCCAGAGTCAGCCTGGCCAAACCACTGTAAGGCACATCCCCAGGGGGCATCGTCCACATTATGGTCTATGTAAATGGTACATCTGCCTAACGCGCAACATGATGGCTCTGCTGGCCTGGATGGCCTCTGGCTCCAGCACCACTCAGCTGTGACTTTAGATAATCTACTTAAATTCTTTGGGCATCAGGCATCGCATCTATAAAACAGGTAGTACTCAACAAATGTTCATTGCTATTTTTAACCTAAAATTGTCTCCTCCTATGTGTTTCCTATAAAACCAAGGAATCAGACTGAACCTCCTCTTTCCTCTCACCCTAAATGCAATTAATCCAAAAGCCTGTATAAACATACTTTCTCTTCTTCTTCCCTTCCTGCTGCCAATGTCATTACAGTTCTGAGACTTCTCTTTTTCTTTTTAAAAATATTTAGTTAGTTAGTTAGATATGGCTGCATTCTGTCTTAGAGGCAGCACTTGGGATCTTTGACGTGGCTCAAGCACTTAGTTGCTCACAGTGTTACCCCTCATTACTAGTTATGATTGCTGTGGGATCCTAGTTCCCCAACCAGGGATCGAACCTGTGCCCCCCTGCATTGAAAGGCAGATTCTTAGCCACTGGATCAGTAGGGAAGTCCCTGTGAGACTTCTCTTATCTGGACTATTGCAGTAGCCTCCCAGTTGGTCTCTTGTCTCCTAGTCATTATGTTTATCTGTCACACAGGTGCTAGAATCATCATCCTAAAATGTAGTTCAAGGAAGTCAACTCCACATCTCAAAAATCTGTAGTGCCTTCCAAAATTAATTAAGCACATATCCTAGGCCAGTTAGCATGATGGGTTCTGGTACTACAAATATAAATAAAACATAAAATCCTTCCCAGAACTACTGGTGAACAGGGAGGACAGAGGTCCCGTAGAAGGATTAAGTTCCCCTGCCCCCATTTCCAAAATGTTTACAGTTCTTTGTGGAAAGAGACTCTACACATGCATTCAATAGATTTCTTCTCTTGTTAGAACTGTCCTATTTCTTTTTTTTATATTCCCACAAGAACTGGATATTAATATTTCCCTGGGCCAGGATAACTCTTGGTTCTTAAATAAGACAAACTCAAGTGCCCAGCCCAGGGCCTGACACATGGTAGATACAATAAATGGCAATTTTCTTCTGGGTGAAGTAGGACTGTGTGTTGTTGGTTTAACAGCAATAACCATCCACTATTAAGCTCTGAGGATAATGCAGGATTCGCAAGTTTGATCCCTGAATCAGGAAGATACCCCGGAGAAGGAAACGGCAACCCACTCTAGTATTCTTGCTTGAGAAATTCCCTTGGACAAAAGAATGGACAGAAGAGCCTGGTGGGCTACAGTCCATGGGGTCGCAAAAGAGTGGGACAGGACTGAGTGACTGATTACACAAAAACACTAAACTCTGAATGTCCTTTTTCCCCTGAACCCTCAAGAAGTAAATGAGGGGCTTCCTTGGTGGTGCAGTGAATAAGAGTCTGCCTAACAATGCAGGCGACATGGATTCAATTACGGATCTTCCCTGGTCTAGGAAGATCACACATGCTAAAACGCAACTGAGCCCATTGGGCCAGTAACTACTGAACTCTGCATGCCTAGAGTCTGTGCTTGCAACATAAGAAACCAACTCAATAAAAATCCCATTCACCACAACAAAGCATAGCAACCCCCTTCCCCAGAGCAAGTAAAGAAAGCACGCACAGTGCCGAAGATCCAGCACAACTAAAATTAAATAAATAAAGGAAAATATTATAGATATTAAAAAAACAATAAAATTTGATTGAGCACAGTAATGGATGGCTATGACCAATTAAAAAGAAAAAAAGAAGGACATGAGTAATGGCCAAATAACTGTTCATCTCAGGCAGAGAGGGAAAAAAAGGAAAAAAAAATCACTACCGTTGTGCGGTAGGATGATAAATGCGAAAAAATTTTTGAGATGCTCAATCAGAATGACACAGCACTTCCCTACTTTTTATTCTGCTATAAGCTCCAAAGGAGATAAGGTAGTGGGGGCTGTGGGCAGAAAGGGGAACACAGTACTATGTGTTATGTTTTTTCCTCCCCCTGGGCCTGCTCTATGTAAACTGGGCTAGCCTGGAGTGCAGTTTGTTCCACCTGAGGTCCTCATTCCAGTCCTCAACCTTCCTTTGTTCTATTTTCGCGGGCTTTTCCCTTCCTTGTCTTTTAGCCACAGCCATTCTGGACTCCTGTTTCCTACTCTAACTACCTAACATATGTATTCAATACTCTTTATTTTATATCCGATGCTATGTTGTGACTTGAGGGCGCAGAGATGGTTGTGACCAAGCAGGCTACTGTTTGAGCAGAAAGGATGGAATGAATTCTGAGGATCAGTGAAAGTCAGAAGAGTTTCACGAGAAGGTAATGCCTCAGCTGACACGTTTTCTGCAGGCCAAATAGGAGAGAACAGGTTCTGCACGTTCGAACAAAAGCCTGAGGTTTCAAACAGTTACTCTCTGTCCTGGGAGTTACAAAGGAGGAGCAAGATGAGTTACACTAAAAACAACAGCTAACACTTTTATGTGTGAGAATAGCTAAATAAGCTAGACATGATCTCAACAAAGAATTCATAGTATTCCCATTTTACAGGCGAGAAAAGTTAAGGCTGATTGATTAAGACTCTTGCCTGAAGGCCACACATAAAATAACAAAGAGTTTTAACCCAGGAAGACAGAGCCCCAGTTTCTATGAACCACAAATCAGAGCGGTGAATGAATGAGATCAAATTTCAGAAAGATTTCCTCCAGCCGCAGTGGAGTAAATGGGAAAGGAACTCATGCAGGGGAGCTGGAATGCAACAACCCTGTTATAAGGAAGAACAATAAGAGAGGCTGTCTAAATAATGAGCGTTACGGAGGATCAGTCCCTGGAGAAGGAAATGGCAACCCACTCCAGTATCCTTGCCTGGAAAATCTCATGGACAGAGCAACCTGGTGGATTGCAGTCCATGGGGTCGCAAAGAGTCGGGCACGATTGAGCGACTAACACACACACACAGACACAGACACACACACACAGACACACACACAGACACACACACACAGACACACACACAGACACACACACACACACACACACACGGAGGATCAGTACTAGAGCAGAGGCTGCGGAAACAGGGGCGGAATATTTCAGAAATACTTGAAGAGATCGTTCTCCTCAGGGTTTGGTTAGACGTAGTCTTCCGTGAGCAGCAGCGAGTGCCCGTACCCTGGTTTGGGCCTTACGAACAAGGAGGAGGCGTTCGTGTTCTGAAAGGACTGAAAGAACGCCTCAAACTCAGACCTCGACAGTCGGCGGCGGGGAGGGGGATTGGTACTCTAAGGGCGGGAGCCCGCCCCCAGCAAGGGAAAGCGCTGAGTCATCCTGGCAGGGCACGTCGGGTCCCGGCGGCTTGCTGGCCATATCCCCCTCCCCATTCCCCCGCCTGCACCCCCGGCCCGCCCTGACTCTCGCGAGAGCCTTACAGGCTATAAAGGCAGCGCCCCGCGGCACGCCTCGCGCGTCTTCTTCCTCGCTGGTATCGGTCCTCTTTCTCTGGAACTGGTGAGTATGAGGGCCGCGCGCCCGCCCCGCCCGTCACCTTTCCCGTCTTCTCCTCGGGGCCCGCTGAACTCAGCTGGGCTCCTCGGACAAAGAAGGCGGCCAGGCGAAGCGACCCTCGTGTGGGTCTCCTTTGGGTGCGGGGACGAGGTTGAAACCCGAGGCTAACGGCAGCTTGAGTCTCCCCTACCCCCAGCAATACAAGCAGAAAGCGCTGATTGGCTTGGCGTGGCGTCTGGGCGGGTTGGTGGTGATGGAGTCTCCTGACGGGCGGGCAAGGGAAACTTCTCGTGTGAATCTGCAAACTGATCAGGAACTGAGGGCTATCCGTCGATCGTGTAGTAGAAGGAGAGGTTGTTCCCGGTCTTCAGGTGTGGAAAGTTACCAAGATTCCGTTCTCCGTCTTTATTTTTCCACCTGCAGAATGGGGTTTGTAGTGATTCTAAATGTCCTCGGTGAAGACTGAGCACTCTTCTGGAGCTTTCTGAGATGCTAGGGTGGGGGTGATGATGGGAGTGGCAGGGAGGGTACAAGAAGTGGGTTTTGGCGGAGTGGCTTTCACCAGGGACCTTCAAGGGGCGATTTCCTGAAGGGGACACACCCGGTGGAACTCCAGCAGCTTCCCCGCCTCCCGCTCTTGGTCGTGCTTTAGTGGACGTGGGGATCCCTTGGAAAAGGTTTGAATAAGGAGGACATGTATATTAGGGTCACCTCCTGTGTTTGGTTGGGTTTTTTGGTTTGCTGTTATAGGTGTTAAGCGATTAAAAAAAAATTGTCACAGTCGATGTTCAATCTTTCTTTTGGCTGTAGTATTATGAACCAAGAATTTTGGGACTTGAAAAGTTAGCTTCTTGGGATTATCAAACTGATAATTTACTGGGTTAAATCTTACCATGTTCTTGACCAGGGTGAATCCAGTGTTACATTGCTTTTTGGCAATAAATTGACTCTTGTTCTAACCATTTTTCCAGGATCTTGGTCCCTCGGTAAACTCACTTTTGAAAGGACTTCTGGGCTTTAAACACAACACTTAGAATTTTGAAATTGAGAGATGCCATAATCTTGGACTTGGCCTCTTAAAAAATTGGATTGGCTTTAGGGTGTGTGTCTTGGGAAATCTACCCAGAGAAAGAACGTGTGCTTCCCACGTTCTGAAGGCAGATGGAGGTGCAGTCCAGGGAAAGGGCATCATGGCAGCTTCTGAGGCTTGGGTGCTTAGTGTTTATGGCATTGCACATTTGGGCCCAGGTTTGAGAGTTTGCACCCTCTTCTCTTTGTACACCTGTATAATAAACGTACACAAGAAAATGCAATTGTACTGATGATGGTTCAGGAACAGGAAGAGTTCAGTTTATAAAGAAATCCCCATTTTAAAATGAAAACAACATTGTAAATCAACTATATTCCAATAAAAATTTAAAGATCTCAAATGAACAGTCCCTCCCCTCAAAAATGAAAACAGAGGTAAGATTCAGAGATGTGTAATATTTTTGTTTGAAAAGTTGGAAAGCTCAGTTCGTGCTTCTTACTGTTATAAAAGTTTATGTGTATATTCAAGACCACTGGACAATTTCTACAGCTTAGTCTCTTAAATAGATGAAGGTTGTTATCTAGAAAAGTAAGACTTGTTTCTAATCCACTTTCTCATCTTTTCCAGCTGATAGCAATATGTCTTCAGGAAATGCCAAAATTGGGCACCGTGCCCCCCAGTTCAAAGCAACAGCTGTTATGCCAGATGGTCAGTTCAAGGATATCAGCCTAGCTGACTACAAAGGTAAGAGTAATTAAGTTCATTAATATGAAATTATATTACAGTCTAGGGAGGGCTTGTTCACTCTATCTCTTGTCATGTTTGAGTGTAAAATGATTTTTACATCTCATTTGTCTTTAGGATAAGAGGCTGTTGCCTTCCTATTGAAGTGGTGATTATCATCAGTGAACATAGGGTAGATCTCCAAATCCAAACTACTTCTGGAGAAGGGATGTGCCTACTTCACTATATCTGGACATAATAGCTCAATTATCTTCCCAATATTGCTCCTCAGTTATTTTACTGGAGATACACTCATTATCTTGTTACAGTTTAAAGCCTTGGACAATTTAAAGTCTCAGAGCTCAAGTCTTTGGAGCTGTGAAACTGTTCAGTTTACAAAATGTGTGTCATGATTGAGGGTTTAGGCATGTTCCCTTGACATTTTACCCCCAGAGAAAAATTGATGTCACAATTGGAACAACTCTCCTTTCTGTTAAGTAGTTTCATGTAGAAACCAGGCAAATACTAATGAGGATCTTTTTACTTTACTGTCCTAGAATAGCAAGGTATTCTGGGACAGTTCAAAATACGGATTTCCTAGAATTTAAACTTAAGGACTCAGGCGTCAAGTATACCTTTCTTGGTGATATAGCAGTTCATAGAGTTAGCTTTTGGGTAAAACCTATGACTAGATTTCTTAACAAATTCCACATACTGGTTGGAATGAGAGCAGATAAGTGGGGCCCTATGGAGGAAAGCTCCTCCTGGCAAACAAAGTAGTACCATAGGGAGGTGACCCTGGCCCAAGGGTAAAGGCATGAGGTTTAGGAAGAGTTGCTCTGTGCCCTCCTGGGCTTGACCTGCTGAAGCTTGTTAGCAAAACCCTGGGGGAAGGTTGAAGTGAATGTCAGAAGGACCAGCATATTTTGATTTTGAAACATTGCTGGTATCTGGAAATGTGAATATTTGGAATTGTTGGTGAGAGACTGCTTGACAGGTTGAAGATCTACTTCAATTGGTAATCAGAATGACTAATAAAATTCCAACTAGAAATCCTATTACCTACCAGGAGAATTTTGGGAACTTTTGTCTTAGAAATTTTTTCTTTGCTTGTGCATCCTATCAGACTTATTTGAACCATGTTTGTGGCGATTTAGGTATCACTTAGACCTTACCTATCACGTTAACTGTGGTTCACTGTGGAAGAATAGCAAAGGCTCTGACTTTCTCTTGTTGGTCTTGTTGCCTTGTGGCAGAGAATCCAGTAATTCAGCTCTTTCTGGGCACTGATTATATGAGTATTGGCAGTAGATGATTGCATCCTTGTTTTTTCTTTTCTTCACAGAAGAACTTGGTGTTTGTGTTAATTTTAACTACTCAGAGAAGATCAAAATTAGACTGAACAGTGCTTATCTGTAGTTGGCAGCTAACATGGAAGAAGGAAAATTCTTATGGCTGAGGTTCTACAGTAGCTGCTAGGCATCATCTGTGTTGCGCATCTTGGTATTTTAACAGTTGTTTGCCATCAGGTTAAAAAAAAAAAAAAGGCTTCTTTTTTTCCCATAGGAAAATGTCTTTAGGTTTACATTCTCTGCAAAACAAGAAGTCTATTTCAAAGGGTAACAGGCTTTTTTTTTTTTTTTTTCAGGAAAATATGTTGTGTTCTTCTTTTATCCTCTTGACTTCACCTTTGTGTGCCCCACGGAGATCATTGCTTTCAGTGATAGGGCAGAAGAATTTAAGAAACTGAACTGCCAAGTAATTGGTGCTTCTGTGGATTCTCACTTCTGTCACCTGGCATGGTAAATCTCTTGGTCCATTTGGCATGGGCTTATTTTAGAAAATTATTCTGGATTTTTTTTTTTTTTTGTAGCTGTGCTGTGTGGCATGTGGGATCTTAATTCTCCAACCGGGGGTCAAACCTGTGCCTCATGCAGTGGAAACGTGGTAGAAGTCTTAATCACTGGACTACCAGGGAAGTCCAGGCATAGGAGCTTTTAAGCAGCAACTGGAACCAGGAGGCTTTGGCAGTAGACTTTTTCAAGTATTGACTTCTGGCTCCTCATGGAAGGAGTGCAAATGCTCTGACTTCCTCTTGTTGCTCTTATAACTTAGCAGCAGAGGAAAAGCAGCTTGGGTTGCAGCTGAGTGTACCCTGGTGATTTTAATTGGCCTCAGCCACTTACCGCTGGACTTTCCTCATAGCTTAGTTGGTAAGAATTTGCCTGCAATGCAGGAAACCCAGGTTCAATACCTGGTTTGGAAAGATCCCCTGGAGAAGGAAATGGCAATCCACTCCAGTATTCTTGCCTGGAAAATCCCATGGACAGAGGAGCCTGGCAGGCTACAGTCCATGGGGTCGCAAGAGTTGGACACAACTTAGCCACTAAACCACCATTTACTGATGGAAAGAATTTAAAGTTTTCTGGGGAGTTAGATTAGCAACGTTGGGGTAGGATAGACACAGTTAATGCTTTTGTTACAGAAGAATTTGAATGAGTGTGATCGTACGTGTGTTTTTTTTTACTATAGGATCAACACACCCAAAAAACAAGGAGGACTGGGACCCATGAACATTCCCTTGATCTCAGACCCCAAGCGCACCATTGCTCAGGACTATGGGGTCTTAAAGGCCGATGAAGGCATCTCATTCAGGTATATATGCACCAGGAAACTGGCTGATTGGCTGAAGATCTTTTATAAGTAGAGCTGTGATCTGTGGAGACGTTTCTTATTTTGTTTTTTTTCCTGTTTTGTTGAGAAATAATTTATATACATCACTGTGTAAGTTGAAGGTGGATGGCATAATGGTTTCATTCTTTATGCAGGACCTAAGGGCAAGGCCAGTTTCTGCTGATTTACTCTAACAGCAATTTCTAAAACTGTACTATCTGTCCCTCTGACCTTTAATATTTTCTTGCAGGGGCCTTTTTATTATTGATGATAAAGGTATCCTTCGACAGATCACCATAAATGATCTTCCTGTTGGCCGCTCTGTGGATGAGACACTGAGACTAGTTCAGGCCTTCCAGTTTACTGACAAACATGGGGAAGGTAAGCCAGTTTGCCTGGTGACAGGACAGTGGAGTGATAGGGTGGGAAAGACGGTGAGAACAAAGTCTACCAGATAGGAAAAGGGTTATTATGTCTCTTTAAGAAATTGCAATCTCTGCATTATAGTGTGTTGTGGGGGTGAGATAATAGAAAAGCTTGGGGAGGAGAATATAAAGGCTTTTTGTTCCAGCTGTGTATTCCCAGCTTCTACCCTGCTCATTTAGAATTATTTACTGCTGCAGATTCAACTTGTTAAAGTGTAGGAGGATCTCATAGGTGTTAACATTTTTGTCTTTTAAAAATTCATTCTGTTGTGCAGGATATTTTTTGTATCTATAAGAATTATAGTCACCAAATACCAAATTATATAAATGTCCAATATAAAAATTTTTTTGAGGAGGGATTAGGGCAAGAGGGTTTGAGATGAAATTGCAAGGTCCTTCGAGAAGTTTCAGGATTAAAGATGTTTTTGTGAGTCTGTCCTTGTAAAATCTAAACATTACTGAGAAGATTCAATTATATGGTTTTTGTCTAGCATTCGTTAGAGTGTAGGTCTTTCTTACTGCTCTGGTCCTTCTCATCTGAAATAGTCTCCTTGAAGTGTTTTTGATAAAGTCCTGAACTGCTTGCTCCCAGGCTCTCAATTTACAAGACTGTAGCTTCTGAAAACTCCCCACTTTGGCCCAGTGGAGTTGTTGCTTGTAATGAGACCACCGTATTCCAACTAAGAGTTTAGTTTTAAGAACAACTCCTCAGTCTGCTGCAAGTGCTGGATATGTAGGGGGAAGGGGATCTTGAACCCCACCCAGCCACCCCAGCTTAATGTAATTGAGGATATAAAATAGTTGTGATCACTGCTACTGTTCAGTTCAGATCTCATGAGTTACAGGAGGTGAAAGTTAAGAGTCTGGATTAGTGGTGTTTGGGGGACCCGAAAGTACTAATTTGGCTGGAGTGGAAGGCAAGAAGGTAACGGGAATCAGAAGGCACCATTTGCAGAAGTTATGTGTAGGGTTTACTCTGGATTGAAGCAGACAGCTGCTGAGACTGCCCTCTGGTGGAGAATGGTTCAGAACAAAGATGGAAGGAGCTGAGGAATGGGTGGCAAAGTTGGCCCTTTATTGGACTTTTCCTTGCATGTGTAGTATAGACTTTTAATTTTTACTGGGATAGACTCTTGAACCCAAGGTTTCATGAGTTGTGAAGCTTGCTTCTCAACACTCTTGTTCTCTGCTGCTTCCCATCCCACTAAAACAAGCACAGCTTTCTGTGTGCAGTCTTTAATGGCTTATAATATGATAGTTAGTGTTTGAGTGCCTGTGGATATCAAGCACTCTATGAGGTGCTGTCATGTTATTTGACAAATAATCCTACAGTCCTGTTTTTAAAATTGAGATACATGTTAGTTTCAGGTGTACCACATAATGATCTGATATTTGTGTATCCTACGTTCCTATTTTTCTTTAAAATTTCTTTTATCTTGAATTTACACTTTTTTGGGGGGAGGATCTTTGAGTTAACCTGTATTACATTTTAGCAGAGAAAAGGGTGAACTAACAATACTACAAAGAAGTTTTTTACATAAATCCTATGTTCCTATTTTTTTTAATTTTTCAAAACTTAAATTTTTAAAAAATTTATTAATTTTTGGCTCTGTTGGGTCTTCGTTGCTACTTGGGCTCTTCTCTAGTTGCGAGTGGGGGCTACTCTCTAGTTGCAGTGTGAGGGGGTCTCATTGTGGGGGCTCTTGTGGACTGTGGGCTCTAGGGCACTCAAGCTTCAGTAGTTGTGACTCCTGGGCTCTAAAATTAGGCTCCATGGTTGTGCGCGGGCTTAGTTGTTCTGTGACATGTGGGATCTTCCTGGGTCAGGGATGGAAATGTCTCCTGTGTTGGCAAGCGGATTCTTCACCACTAATCACCAGGGAAGCCCCTGTGTTCCTATTTTTAGGACCAATAAACCACTATTTAAACACTGCATGTATTCAGTTAATGGTAGAACTGGGATCAAAATTCAAAGCCCTCCTTTTTTTACATAGTTTAAAATGATGAGAAAGGCATTGTTGAGAGAGTTCTGTGTTGGGGAGAGTTGTACTTCAGGTTCTGTTGAAAGCTGGTGAATGTGGGACTCAGCCAGTTCTGCTGAGCTTCATATTCTAAAAACCAGCACTGTTGGCTATGAGTCCAAGTGTGGATCTTTCTTTCCTGTGTCATTGATTATTGGTACAGTCTTAAGTGCCAAGAGGCCTCAGTGCAAGGATACTAAGTTGTCAAGGTTCTTCTTTCTGCCTCATTATTCCTTCTATCTTTGTGTCGTGGTTTGTAACTGGGCTCTTCTAAAGCTGTGTTTTCTTCCTGGACAGAAGAATCTTTGGTTTCCCTGGTGGTAAACTGCTGGGTCTGGTCTCTGATTTTATGCTGCTCTTTATTCTCAGAAGCTTGTTTATACTATGACCTGTGCTCTAACTCTTTGGTGGCACTAAAGCCAATGACTATGTAAGGATCAAATGGAGATTTTTTAAAGCAGCTAAGTGCATCCATACCTTGTTCCCAAATGGCTATTTGTAGTGTCTGACCTCTGAGGCTATGATATTCTTAGAGGGGAAGAAAAGGGCTTCGCTTCTCTCACTTGAGAAAGCAAGACTTTTGCTGCTTCGTTACTGAACTTTGGTGACTACATGTCTCCTGCAAGGCAAAACACCAGGTTAAGAGTGGAATATCAGAGATCGCTCCCCTTATCTCACTTTCCTCAGGTTTTTCCAGGGACCACTGCTAACTCAGGATCATAGGAAAGACTGAAGTTTATGCTTTTCTGCATAAAGTGTTTGAGAGATTCAAACTCAGACCTTTTGCTTACCAAGGGTATAGAAGGCAATTACGTAGTGAAACAAGCAGGACCTTCTGTGGATCCTGCCCCTTTGCCCCTTTGTGTTTCAGGCATTCTTGTTTGGCAGAGTTAAGGAACATGAAGACAAACTGCTGCCTTCCTGTCTCTGAAGAGCCAGCTGATAGAAGCAGCAGCTTAGTGTTAGGGTTTACACAGTCCTAACTTCATCATTTTTTAGCTTGTATTTTTCTTGGGTATGGGGGTAAGTCACTTTTTTTGGTCAGTTTTTACTGTGGTTATATATGATATAATTTACCTTTTTTAAGTGTATAATTCAGTGGCACTAGTTATATTCAGTGTTGTATATCTATCATCACTATTTCTCAAACTTTTTCATCATCCCAAATAAGCAGTAGTAGTAGTAGTAACCATGAAGAAATAACTCACCATTCCCCTTTCCCTCCAGCCTTTTGTAACTTCTGTTCAATTTGCTGCATCTATGAATTTACCTATCTTAAATATTTTATGTGTGTGAAATCATAAAATGTTTATCCATTTGTGTCTGGTTTCTTTCACTTGGCATAATGTTTTCAAGGTTCTCAAAAGTTTATCCAGGCTGTAGTATGTATCAGAACTTCATTCTTTTTAAAGGCTGAATAATACTTCATTGTGTATGTATGCTTCTTGGTGGCTGAGACAGGAAAGAATCTGCTTGCAATGCAGGAACCCAGGTTTAATCCCTGGGTGGGGAAGATCCCCTGGAGAGGGGTAAAGCAACCCCCTCCAGTATTCTGGCCTGGAGAATCCCATGGACAGAGTAGCCTGTCGGGCTACAATCCATGAAGTCGCAAGGAGTTGGACACGACTGAGCAACTTTCACTTTTCATATGTATACTACATTTTGTCTGTTAACAGGTTTTTTCCACCTTTTGGCTATTGTGAATAATGTTGCTAAAATATTGGTGAATATATCTGAATCCTTGTTTCTAGTTACTTTGAATAAATACATAGGGGTAGAATTTCTGGGTCCTATGGTACTTCTGTGTTTAGATTCTTGAGGAATTTTCAGACTTTCCCACAGCACCTGTACCATTTTATATCTTCACTAACAGCAGCAGCAGCAGCAGCAATACCAAGGGTTCTTTATATCCTTCCCAGCATTTACTTTTTTTCTGTTTTCTTTTTAAACTATAGCCATCTTAGGGGATATGAAGTGGTATCTCGTGGTTTAGATTTGTATTTCCCTAATGACTAGTGATAGCATATTTTCACGTGTTTATTGACCATTTGTATATCTTTGGAGATACATCTTTTTTCAAGTCCTTTGCTCATTTTTGAATTGTCTTTTTGTTGTTGAATTATGGGAGTTTGGATTTAATTCTGGCTATTAATCCTTCATTAGATACTATTTGTAAATATTTTTTTCCCATTCTGTGAGTTGTCTTCAAAGAATTTATGGACTTTTGGATGAACCTAGAGCCTATTATACAAAGTGAAGTAAGTCAGAAAGAGAAAGATAAATATTGGATATGAACATATATATTAAGGAAGCTAGAAAGATGGTACCCAAAAATTTATATAAGACAGAGAAACAGACTTACGGACATGGGGAGAAGGGAGGAGAGGGTGAGATGTATGGAGAGAGTAACATGGAAACTTACATTACCATATGTAAATTAGATAGCAAAAGGGAATTTGCTGTATGTCTCAGGGAACTCTGTATCAACCTAGAGGGGTGGGATGGGAAGGGAGATGGGAGGGAGGGGACATGTATACCTATGGTTGATTCATGTTGAGGCTTGACAGAAAACAACATTCTGTAAAGCAATTATCCTTCATTAAAAAAGAATTTATGGTTTTAGCTCTTATATTTAGGTTGCTAATGTGTTTTTACGTAAATTTCTTGTATAGGGTATGAATAGATGACCAGCATCATTGTTGTACATGTGGAAATTCAGCTGTTCCAGAACATCTTTTGAAGATTATTTTTTAAAATGTGCATTTTTGGAACATACATAAAATTACAGAGAGCATATGAGTACCCATGTTACTACGCACTGTTAACAAAATCTCAAATATTTTGCTGTACATGGTTTAGATTGTTTTTAGAACGGCATAAAGTTGAAGCTGTTAATTTCTTTAAATTTCGGTTACTGCATGAACAAATTAAGTATAGTAATTCAGGCTACGGTGAGGATTAACTTGGCATATTTAGTTTTGTACTGAAAGGCTGAATGTTCTGACTGGAGGATAGGCCTCCTGGCACCTGACTGTTGAAGCCCTTTAGGGCTCAGATTTGGTTTTGAGGCATCCAGTTGTCCTTAGGAGGGTGAAGCTTACCAGTGATCTGGTTATTAATCAGTACCCTTTCTCTTACAGTGTGCCCAGCTGGCTGGAAGCCTGGCAGTGATACCATCAAGCCTGATGTCCAGAAGAGCAAAGAATATTTCTCTAAGCAGAAGTGAGCACTCAGCCATTTTAGGGCCAGGCTGCAGTAGGCGGCCTTGAAAACAAAACCTCTTTTCTCCTATTTTCATGCTTAAAACCATGATCTTACACTCCACCAGGATGTGTGGGACAGGACGGGCCTTTCCTGCAGGGGTTGGGGATGCCAGCCTTTCTTCCTCTGGATGGAATGACCTGAGCCAGGCCAACTGATGTATACTGTAAGGGGGTATCATTTGATCTTTTGTAGTTTTACTAAATTTGAAATGAGACCTTGTTGATTCTTCATTGGCGGATGGGTGGTGGAGGGAGCATTAGCCTTTGATTTTAAGAATTTGGTCTGTTTTCCCACTTTGGGAGAAAATGAGGTGCGAGAGCTGCCTCAGAATCGTGAAATGACATTGAGGGAAATGTACAGAGACAACAGGGAAAAGAACAAGACCTACTACAGGATCAGCTGAGGCTGCAGTTCATGCTGTAGCTGGGTTGCAATGAGTGCCTGACACTTACAGTACTAGCAGGGCTACATGAAAACCTGGATAATGCCTGACTGCATCTACGAAAAATTACAGAGTTACAGGGTTTAGGTACCTTTGGAACTGAAAGGGGGAGACAAACCCAGGGCTGGCTTCTGTGTCCAAAGAACATTGGTGAGCACCTCTTGGCTTCCCTGGATTTCCAGCCTTGATTTAAGGGTAGTTCTTGTCCTTATGAAAGTGAAAGTTGCTCAGTCCTGTCCGACTCTTTGCAACTCCATGGACTATAGTCCATGGAGTTTTCCAGACCAGAAAACTGGAGTGGGTAGTGTTTTCCCCTTCTCCAGTGAATCTTCCCAACCCAGGAATCTCCTGCATTGCAGGTGGATTCGTTCCCAACTGAGCTATCAGGGAAGCCCCATCTTTCCTGATGCTGGGAAAGATTGAAGGCAGAAGGGGATGACAGGATGAGATGGCTGGAGAACATCACCAACTCGGACATGAGTTTGAGTAAGGTCTGTGAGTTGGTGATGGACAGGGAAGCCTGGCGTGCTGTTGTCCATAGGGTTGCAAAGATTTGGATGCGACTGAACTTGTTGGAGAAGGCAATGGCACCCCATTCCAGTACTCTTGCCTGGAGAATCCCATGGACAGAGGAGCCTGGTAGGCTGCAGTCCACGGGGTCGCTAAGAGTCAGATACGACTGAGCGACTTCACTCACTTTGAACTTGTTCTCATTCATATCTGTTCTGAGGGAGGGTTGTCAATGGGGTGAAGGTGGATTCTTCCTGGGCCCAAGGTTAGGGCAGATTTACAACTGAAGATCCTTTAGTATGTGCCCTTCCGGATACCACACCCCACCACAAGCCCAGCCTACCTGTGGGCAGTAGTACAGGATTCCCAGGGCCTTCAACAACAGCTTACTGTATGCTAAGCAATTTCACATTTATTCAGTCACCATGATAACCCTATGAAGCAGGTATTATTATTGAGGGGATAGTCCTCCTCACACCCTGTAACAGGCAGCATTTTGAAGCACTGCAGAGAAATGGTAACAGGTAGCAATCCCACATTCCAAGGCAGGTGCGAGGTCTGGATCTACTTTGGTCTTAACCAAACTTTCCTGAGCCTTGTTATTTTCATTTAAGATCTCTACTAGAATTCTTTATCAAAAATAATCATTTTATACTCAAAATTTAAGTTTCTAACGTGGTGAAATATTAATAGTAGTGTAAAAGTCTTTTAACAGGTGCCACTGCCCTAAATGAGGATCCCATGGGCAGGGAAGGTATTAGGGTCCAGGGGATATAGGTGGGGAAACTGTGGGACTGAGCCAGCCTCTTCTGGGATTCTGAGGCTTCTTGGGTAAGAGTGTAGTGAAGTGAAGCTCTTGGGATGGAGAGCTAGGCTCCTCTGAGGGCTGAGGCAAGCCCAGTAAGGCCAAGCGTTGGGCAGGAGGAGTGGAAAAGTACGCCTTCTGCTCTTCTGAGTAACGCTCCTGAGGTGTCACAGCATCCCGGTAAGTCCAGTCATGCCAATGGAAATTGAAGCGTTCGAGCAGGGTGATGCGGTCAGCTCTTGTGGGTACACAGTCAACGGGCTTTGTGGGTGTCAGATTCGGCACCTCTATTCCTCGCAGCAGCACCACCCCTCGGATGGCAAACCAGCCCCCAAATCTGGGATGTATGCACACACCTGCTATGTGCTGGGGAGAGGGTAAAAAGAAAGCAAGGTCATGGTGGTCCTAGGCACCAATAACTACCATCAATGCAAGCTAGTTCACTTACTTCTCATTCAACAGACAGTGATGCTACATGTGAGCCTGTCAGGGAATTCCCTGGTGGTCCAATGCTTAGGACTCCACACTGTCACTGTCAAGGTCCCAGGTTCTATCTTTGGTCAAAGAACTAAGATCCCACAAGCTGTGCTGCATATACACACACGTGAACTTCTGTCAGTCTTGGCTGGGCTCCCTTACTCCGTCAACTTTTCATGAAGTCACTGACCTCAGGGAAGAGTTTCCTTAAGCTGAGCCTCAGCTTCCCAGTTGCACCGTGGGTTTAATCGCAGCTCTACCTGCTCCATTCTGTCACAAAGAATAACAGACTAGTTCTCTAACCCGGTCCCTGGTGGCTCAGATGGTAAACTGCCGGCCAGTGAAGGAGACGGGTTTAATTCCTGGGTTTGATTGGGAAGATCCCCTGGGGAAAGGAACAGTAACCCACTCTATCTAGTATTGCCCAGAGAATTCTGTGTATAGGAGCCTAGTGGGCTACTGTCTGTGGGATCGCAAAACAAAGAGTTTGACACAACTAAGTGACTAACACCTCGCTTTTTCTGACCTGATGTGTCTGCAAGTAGACAAATCATGGAACTGGATCATTGACCATGGTGCACTCTTGTCCTGGATTGTGCCCAGCAATTCCTTTACCCAGGGAAGGTGGAAGAATGGGACTTGAAATTTTTTTTTCACTGTGCCACGTGGTTAACAGGATTTCAGTTCTCTAACGATGGACTGAACTGGGACCATCGCAGTGAAAACCTGGAATCCTAACCACTAGACCACCAGGGAATTCCTGGGACTTGAAATCTTGATGGAGTTTTATTTCATTTCCTTTCTCAGCCCCTATTTGCTCATACTTGCCCTCTGACCTGGGTCCCCCAAGGGTCAGACTCCACGTCCTGTCGCTGGTAGTAATAAGCAGCCCCTGCTACATGGGCTGCTGTCTGGGCCAGGATCTTGGGGCGCCGGTTGGGGTGTACCTCGTAGTCAGCGATGACTTCTATTTGCAGCTCTGGGAAGCTCTGGGATAGAAGATAACATGAAGACTTGTAGCACAATAGGAATCATGATCATGTTCAACAGAGCCTTCAGTTGTGTTAACATGGCCCTGTCCTTAGAAGTCATGTTTAAAGTCATGACCTTAAACTTGGAGTGGGACTGGAGGCTCCAGTGTGAAGAAAATGATAGTTCTGTTTAGGATTGTTCAGAAACCTCTGTTATGGCTCTGGCCTCCAGAGGCCCAGTGCAGAGGAAGACGGTCCAGCTTTGGGGAGACCCAGTGTATGTATATGTATTTATGTATACGTGTAAAGTATGTAGTGCAGGGGTCCTGTTCTGTCCTCAAAAGACCCTATAAGGCTCCCAGGTCTAGGGCAAAGACAGGTGGGAGATGCATGGAGAATTTTGGGGCTTATTCCTATTTCACTTGGTGGTCAAGGGAAGTCTGCTCATCAAGTTGCCCATCAGTGAAGGGTGAGATCGATCCATTTCAGACCTGGTTGGCTAGATGGGGTGGCTAAACCTGAGATGAGAAGGCAGAATGGGGAGAGATCACAATGTCAAGGCTGGCTTTAGGATAGCCTTCTGCCGGGGAAGTGGCTCCTTGTCATAGGTCTAGATTCTATACTGAGTTTAGAGGAACTGGAAGCAGATGCAGGTTTGGAAGCTGGGTGAGGCTATAGCCAGCCTTGCTCACCTCTCTAACTCGGCCCAGGTGGTAGGCCACACACTGGTCCACAGGGTCAGTCAGTGGTTGGAGGTGGCGGCTCTGCAGGAAGGGCTTGAGGGCCTGGTCAAACATGGCAGGTGTGCTGAGTACCAGGAAGGCCAGTGTAGGTCCTGGCAGGGGCAGGTGGAAGGCTGGAGGCAGGAGTGCATTGTACCATGCCACCTGGAACAGAGAGATAATTTAGGCCACACAAGAGGGCCAACTTAGGCCTTAGCCAGGCCCACACCTTGGCCTGGCATTCAAGGTTTCATGCATCTTGTCCAGCTTCCTTCTTATTCAAACAATGAAATTCTCCTGATGCTGTGTGATGTGTGTTTGTGGGGGACTCATCTGACAGAGTTACAATAGAGAGGCAAAGAATTCATAAACAACTAAGAAAAAAGAAATTGTACTGTGGTTAGTGCAATAACAGGGCCAATGAAGGTCCTCTGGAATTAGAAAAGGCTTCTTGGAAGCTGAGTCTTGATGGCTGGGAAGGTAACTTACAGGCTGAGGTGGAGAGGGAGAATCTGGTGTGTTTTAAACAGGTCCCAGCATAAACAAAGAGGCAAAAAATGCAAAGCATACTTGGAGAATAGCAAATCGTCTAGTTTGATAGAAATGAAGCATCTGTGGAGGGGAGCAGAGGGAGAGAAGGCTGGAGAGATCAGTAAGAATGAGACTGTGACTGGCTTTGAATACCAGTTGAAGGAATATGGGTCTAATTTGCTGACAGTGAGGTGTTAGCCATTGAAGATTTAAGAAGAAAACTGACATGATCAATTTTAGATCAACCTGGCTGCAGTGTAGAGGAAGGAATAGAGGCAAAGTGACAGCAAGGAAGTTATTGCAGAAATCCAAATGACTAATAGTGAGCTGAACCAGAGCATTCAGTTCAGTTCAGTTCAGTCGCTCAGTCATGTCCAACTCTTTGCAACCCCCTGAATCGCAACACACTGGGCCTCCCTGTCCATCACCCACTCCCGGAGTTCACTCAGACTCAGGTCCATCGAGTCTGTGATGCCATCCAGCCATCTCATCCTCGGTCGTCCCCTTCTCCTCCTGCCCCCAATCCCTCCCAGCATCAGAGTCTTTTCCAATGAGTCAACTCTTCGCGTGAGGTGGCCAAAGTACTGGAGCTTCAGCTTTAGCATCATCCCTTCCAAAGAAATCCCAGGGCTGATCTCCTTCAGAATAGACTGGTTGGATCTCCTTGCAGTCCAAGGGACTCTCAAGAGTCTTCTCCAACACCACAGTTCAAAAGCATAAATTCTTCGGCGCTCAGCCTCATTCACAGTCCAACTCTCACATCCATACAATAGACAGGTTGAATTTAGGAAACAGATTTAGGAGACAGATTCCTAAAGATCGCTGTGGATGACTATGTGGCGCTGGGAAGGTGAGAGAAGTAGGAACATAGGATGACTGGCAGGGCTGTAAATGGCACACTGTTCAATACCACAGCTCCTACTGCCAAGGTCTTCTTGATTATATCAGACAGGCATCTCCAATCTCTCCCACACCTGCCATCCAACATTACCTCCACACCTTTACTCAAGCTATTTCTGATATTTGAGATATACATGACCGTCCTTCCTTCCAACCTATCTTTTCATATATAGCTCAACTCCATTTTTTCCAGGGAAGCCTCTCTGAGGCTAGACCCAACTACCTCTTCGTCTATAATCCTCTCCCAGCATTGCTGTATGTCACTCAGTGGGAAGTGGAAAGGGTGGCCTCTTAAGCATCAGGCAAAAGGCTCAGGTTGAGTTGATTTAGCCCTGCACTAAGCACAGGGCTCAGTGCAGAGGGCATTGGATGTGGGGGGAGATGGACCTATGTGAATAAGGGTAGGTCCTGATGCCAGACTTCTGTGTCAGGCCAGTGTACAGTTTCTAAACCCAGCCCAGCACTGATGGATTGGCAACATCATGAATGTAACCTTTCGCAGGTAGATTGAACAACCAAGCCAACTGTTTGCTTGTTCAACATCCAGAATGCCCTTTGCTCATGAGCCATACAAACATTCCCAGACCTTGCCCTCTCCTAAACTCCTTCAGGAAGCTTCCAAAGTGACTCTGGCTCCACAGATCCCCTTCTTCTCCTAAATTACCTAGGTGACAAAACCACAAGGTTACTGGATCACATGGTGTCTCCCACTCATCAATACAGCATTGTAGGAGGGTAAAAGAGAGGACTCATTGGAAAGACTCCTATGTTGGGAAAGACTGAAGGCAGGAGGAGAAGGGGACGACAGAGGATGAGATGGTTGGATGGCATCACCGACTCAACGGACATGAGTTTGAGCAAGCTCCGGGAACCGTTGATGGACAGGGAAACCTGGCAGCGGGGCAGTCCATGGGATCACAGAGTCGGACACGACTGAGTGACTGAACAATAACAACAAAAGAACACACCTGCAACGCTGCTCTGCCCATTTAGCCCAAGCGCCCTGTCTCGACAATCAAACGGACACGCGGCCAGAGGAGCTCGAGAAAGATCAGAAAATTCACGGGCCCCAGGTCAGTGGCACCGAAGCCATCCATACGCTTCGCCCTAGCACCGCAGCAGGGATAAACCAACCTGGAAGGGGTAAACTTCGAAGCCAAAAGGGCACAACGTGTCCTCAATCTTCTGCTTCAGCTCTGCGACTAGCGGCTCCATAGTGCACGTTACACACTGAGCCTGCTGGGGAATGGAGTCTCAAGGTTACTCGGGACTTTACGCTTTGAGACAGCTTGGACTCCATTTCCCTAGAGCTATGGGGATCAGCTGTGGGACTGTGTCGTCTCTGCGCGACGCATCCTGGAACACGTAGTTCATTCAGTTCGTAGAGGCATCAACTACAGAAGCAGAAAAACTCGGTTTCCCGGCAAGCTTCACGGTGGGGGGGGCACTGTGATTGCGCGTGTTGCTTCCAGGGAAACGTAGTTCGGTAGCTTCCATCGCCGGTTGTCTCCAATAGAGGAGAACTCAATTTCCCAAGTGGCGCCGCAGAGGCCGGTCCTGGCCTACCATAATGTTTGAACTGGGCGGCGGTAGTGGTCACTGGCACAGTTTCGGTGTTATGGCGCCAGAGTTGTGAGTCTAAACCAAGATTCAGCATCTTAAATTCCCAATTGATATCTGTTTATCAGGGCATCCCGCTTTTCCCCTAGTTCCGCAAGGAAGCCACTCCCCCGATTAGTCTCAGAAGCTCAGTTTTGGTCTGATTATTGCTTCCTTACCTTTAGTATTGCAACCCCCCACTCACCTCTTTAGAGCTTACGTTGTTGTCTTCCCTGGGCTGTGTCTTTGGTGTCCACAGTGTGGGGAGCAAGGGCACAAGACGCCAGGGAGCCAGACCCCTGCCGCAGGCTATGAGTAGGACCCTGAGCTGGTCTGAGCAGCTCGACGCGCTTCTCAATGCTACGGACCGAAATGTGAGCAGGATTAAGGTGAGGGGCCGCCTGAGTCCCACGCCCCCCTGTTTAGGGGATGTGGGTTAATAGATTGCAAAACAGAACTCATTGGCCTGTGCATTTGTTTCTTTTTAGCAACGGCTGTATCCACTTGGAGTCTCTACCGGGGGTAAATATTGTCCCTCAGCCTTTCTTTCCAGTGTTATCCACTGTTCCTTCCAAATTCCAACTTTTTCTTTTCCTGAAGAAACATCTGGGAAAAAAAAAAAAAAAAGAAAGAAACGTCTGTTCCCTCCTCCGCCTAACGGGCTTTGCACTTGTCTCTTCCTTTTTCCCTCAGCAGGAGACCTGGCTGGGACTTGGATTTCCCCTCATCACTTGCCTACTCAGTCAGGAATCCAAGCTCAAAAGGCTTGGGCTCTAGAGGCTCCTGTATTTCCAAAGAGGCTAAACTGGGCTGAGGCCCACAGTACATCTTCTCTCTGGGATGAAGTTACTATGCTACGATCCCAGCTTCGATCCCAGGCTCAGGTGAGGCATGGACTACTGAGGTGTGTATATTTGGGGTTTGTGTGAGTGTGGGATGAGGTTACCAGTGCTTGGGGAGCTCATGGGGTTTTTCTGCCTAGGTAGGTGACTGAAGCACTATGGCAGGCTGTCCAAGGCCTGCTGGAAGAGCGAGAGCAGCAGAAGTACCAGATCTCTGCCCTGGAAGGTATCTGATCCTTCTTTTCTTCATATACACAGCCTCAAATGTGTGTGCACATTTTGTGGCTCTTCTGTTGTCTGTGCACTTGTGTCTTGATTTGCAAGTGGAGTCTACAGGCTCGTGTGTGAAGTTCTTAGGGGGCTGATCCCCTACTTGTCTCACTGTAGCATCACTAAGGTTGCTGCAGGGCGGCCCAGAGCAAAGGGTCCTTCTCCTGGAGCAACTTCTGGAAGAGATGAGAAGGGAACTGCAGGGCCTTCGAAGCCAAGTGCAGGAACAGGCCCGAGCCCAAATACAGACAGGACCACAGAAGTGCAGTGCCACCAGTGGCCTTCACGAAGAGCTTCAGAATGAGTAAGTGATGGGCAAAACCTTGCCTTCTTCAGCCCTGAACTCCTGGTACTCTGGTAGCCTCCTCTAGGCTTGTTAATTGGCTTTAGAATGACATTGCTATTATCCCTGAAGGCGGCAACTGCTGTGCGAGGAGTCACAGATTCTTCGGGAGGAACTAAAGTTGCTACGGGACCAGCTGAGTGAGTAAAAGATTGAGGGTGCGTATGAATTCACCTGTTCCCTTTTCTGAAAAGCCTTCTTGCTTTCCTAATAAACGACCATACCTTTGACAGCTTGAGCTACCCAGAAACCTGGCCAAGTATTTTGTCTTTTCTCATATGGTGTGAGTGTGTCTCTCCAGTCAGCTTGGAAACTGCCCGGTAGCTGGACCAGAATGTATCTGTCCGTTTTCAGTGCCAGGCTGGGCGCAAGGCAGGGAAGGGGAAGGAAGGAAGTTGGAGACGTTCCCTCACATTTTCTCTCATCTGCAGGCCAGCACCAGGAGCTGCTACTGAAACAGATAACTGAGAGGCAGCAAGCTCAGGCCTGCAGCTGGAAGGTAGGACCAGGATCAGACCTATCTGTTCATCTCTCCCTTTGAAGGCCCCTTCCTTTCTCTATCTATCCTGTTTTGCGGGCAGGCCAGGATACCCTCTCCTACTCCTATCTCTTTCCATCTCTTCCTTGTGCTGACTCCACCTCCCTCCAAAGCTCTTCTTCCCAAGCCCTCTGCTAAAGGACACAAGAAACTATCTTTGTCCGCATGAGGGCTCCAAGTGGGCTCAAGAGGCTAATCATGGGGAGGCAGGTGCTCCTCCTGGAGAGGTAGAGGTTTGGTCCTACCTGACCCTGTGGTATGGCAGGTGCTGGATCAGCTGCAAAGTGGCCAGAATGGCAAAGGTCACACCCTGGAGGCTGTCAGAACAGAGGTCCAGGATGCCCGGCAGGAGCATGACCTCCTCAGGTGAGGGGATGTGGGTGCTTATGGCTGTGGAAAGGATTTGGCTCACAGAGGCCAGGCATTGGGGACCAAAGTTCAGCTATCTCAGATTTGACATGAGCTGGTACGGAAGGTATGGTAGGAGGTTATAGCCTATATGGGCAGTACTGCACATTTTCTTTACTTGACACAGTGTCTCTGAGGTATCTCTGTATTTAGAGGATAAAGGGGGAAGAGACTGGAATCCTAGCCTCAGGGACAGGTCAGGTCTGTGCTGGGAAGGCCCCTTTAACCCACTGTCACCATGTCTACCTCTGATTGTTTCCCCTTTGCAGGACTTCCGTTCATGTCCTTCAATCTAAGCTGCCCAGACTGCCCACCTTCGCCATGTCGCTTTCTTCATCTAGCTCTGAAGTCAGGCTTCTGGACAGTAACAGTAGCTGGGAACTTTTAAGGAAGCTAGGTGAGGGTAAGGCAGGAGGCTGAATCTGAGTGGTGCCTGGATGCCAGCTGCCTAATTGTTTGACACTGGATAGAATGGGGTCTCTGCCTCTTTCTTTGGAAATCCATCAACCTCTGTCGCTCCTTATCCCATCATGCCTGTATGCCCCTCCCCAATAGGGCCCAAGTCTAGGTCCGTGTGTAACACAGTGCTTGCTGATGATTTGTTCTTTTTCCCCTTTTTCTCCTCATAGATCTCCAGAGGCATACCCTTTCTAACCCAGAGCCCAGCAGCTTTCAGCTCCAGGCCCAGAGCCTTGAGCAAGAGGACCTATTCTTTAAGGGCCCCAAGATACTCCTAAGTGACCTGTAAGGACTTGTAATGTAGTAGGACGAAGTCTTCTTTGCTCACCTTCCCCTCCAAGGTCCTGTTTCTGAGTTGCCTGCCCCTCCCCTCTTGATCTAGTTGCTGTTTGACCTCGCTACTGAGGCTTGTCACTGCCTGTCCATCCCTGTCTGGCAATTGCAATAAAACGGTTTAACCCTCCCTGAGATGACACCACCCTTATGGCAGAAAGTGAAGAGGAACTAAAGAGCCTCTTGATGAAAGTGAAAGAGGAGAGTGAAAAAGTTGGCTTAAAGCTCAACATTCAGAAAACTAAGATCATGGCATCTGGTCCCATCACTTCATGGCAAATAGATGGGGAAACAGTGTCAGACTTTATTTTTGGGGACTCCAAGATCACTGCAGATGATGATTGCAGCCATGAAATTAAAAGACGCTTACTCCTTGGAAGGAAAGTTATGGCCAACCTAGACAGCATATTAAAAAGCAGAGACATTAATTTGCCAACAAATGTCCATCTAGTCAAGGCTATGGTTTTTCCAGTGGTCATGTATGAATGTGAGAGTTGGACTGTGAAGAAAGCTGAGCACCAAAGAATTGATGCTTTTGAACTGTGGTGTTGGAGAAGACTGTTGAGAGTCCCTTGGACTGCAAGGAGATCCAACCAGTCCATCCTAAAGGAGATCAGTCCTGGGTGTTCATTGGAAGGACTGATGCTGAAGCTGAAACTCCAACACTTTGGCCACCTCATGTGAAGAGTTGACTCATTGGAAAAGACCCTGATGCTGGGAGGGATTGGGGGCAGGAGGAGAAGGGGATGACAGGATGAGATGGCTGGATGGCATCACCGACTTGATGGACATGAGTTTGAGTGAACTCCTGGAGTTGGTGATGGACAGGGAGGCCTGGTGTGCTGTGATTCATGGGGTCACAAAGAGTCGGACACGACTGAGCGACTAAACTGAACTCATGTGTTTGTGAATCAGCACCCACATGGGATAGGCTCAGCTGTACCTTGTCTTCCTCCTGTTTACTTGACTGCTTCCTGCCACCTCTCTGAAATCCAAGTTCATGGGCATTTATGATTGTATCTTCTGAGTACAGACCCTGTGCTCAGTGGAAATTGGAAGGATGTGGAGGAGCTGGAAGGCTTTAAGCAAATACTGAAAATGTATTTGCTCCACTCATGACGAAGGTTGGAAGCTGGAACGAGCATAACAAAGGGTTATGAACGTTCACTGAGTGCCCAAGGCTGGGAACGGATGATGAAGGGTCATACGCCTGGCCTTGAAGCATTCAGAGGCTTCCTTCTGACCACCTGTTTCTGGGAGCAAGGACTGTTGTTTCATGATAAGACTCCCTTAAGAGTTTCGCCAAAGCTATGTTATGTTTTGGGCAGTGGGAACTGTATTTTATGCTTGAATGCTTTGAAGTTTATCGAGAAAGGCTACGTGCAAGTCTGCTTTATGCTCTGTTCCCTGAGACCATAAAACTACACAGCTGGATAATAAACTTTGTCAGTCCACTAGAGGCTGTCCCTGAAGGTCCTTTTCAGAGTGCGGTTCTCCGAGCCTTACAGAAGGAGATGGAATCTCCCAGTCTGGTGGGTGGAGTGAGGTAGGCCAGTGCTCGGGGCAGTACTGTTGTGGGGATGCAGAGGAGGACAAGACATTCTGGTGGGCCCTTGACCTGGGCAATAGAAGGAGTCCTCTTTTTTTTTGTTTCTTTCAGCTTCTGCCTCTTGAGGCTCCCTCTGGCCCCTTTATATCTCTTCATCCTCAGCAGCCCAGGCTGTGATTCTGTAGCAATTTCCTCTTTGGTCGTTCTTTCAGCCTCAACCTTTAATCCAGTGGCTTTCAGGATTTTTTGACTGGGACCTCTAGTAAAAAAATAGTTTAGACTGAATTGTAGCCTAGTAAATATACATATCTGTATTTATTAACCAAAACAAATTTTATGATTCAGTACTTACTAGGAGTTAGATACTCTGATATTTCCTGTCATATTAAAAAATGCTTTTTAGCTATTGGCTCTGACCCTTCCTCCGCTTGGATGCTCTCTGGAAAGGATGTCTTCCTAGGCAGGTAAAGGAAGCTTTACTTTTTCCTTACCTGGGCTTTGTATTCTGGACAGTGCATTCCAAGATTTCCCTAGAAGTAGTAGCATCTCACTGAGGTCTCATGAAGTCTCTTCCTCTGCTAAACATAGCCAAAATAATGTTATTTATCCACTAAGTGGATTTTTCTTCTTTTTAAAACTTTATTGTAACATTTATAATTTATTTTTTATTGAAGGATAATTGCTTTATAGAATTTTGTTGTTTTCTGTCAAACCTCAACATGAATCAGCCATAAGTATACATATATTCCCTCCTTTTTGAACTTCCCTCCCATCTCCCTCCTCATCCCACCCCTCTAGGTTGATGCAGAGCCCCTGTTTGAGTTTTCTTAGCCATATAGCAAATTCCCGTTGTCTTTACTATGGTAATGTAAGTTTCCACGTTACTCTTTCCATACAGCCTGCCCTCTCCTTCCCTCTCCCCAAGTCTATTCTCTATGTCTGTTTCTCCATTTATGCCCTGTAAGTAAATGCTTAAGTATCATTTTTCTAGATTCCATATATATGCGTTAGAATATGATATTTATCTTTCTCTTTCTGACTTACTTCACTCTGTATAATAGGTTCTAGGTTCATCCACCTCATTAGAACTGACTCAAAGGCATTCCTTTGTTTAAATTAATTTTTAGTGGAGTATAGTTGCTTAACACAAGTGGATGATGTTTCTTGAACTTAATGCATACCAGTCCTGGTATGTATTTGTCCTGAGCTAAGATGTGCAGTGGACTCCCAGCTCTTAGCTCAATCTAGCTGGGAAGAGGAGACAGTTACCTGAAATAAAAGCACAATAAAAGGCTGGGGGTGAGTAGGGCAGAAACGGATGCTGAAACTGAAGCTCCAATACTTTGGCCACCTGATGTGAAGAGCCAACTCATTGGAAAAGACCCTGATGTTGGGCAAAACTGAAGGCAGGAGGAGAAGAGGGCGACAAAGGATGAGATGTTTGGATGGCATCCCTGACTCAATGGACATGTGTTTGAGCAAACTCCAGGTGATAGTGAAGGACAGGGAAGCCTGGTGTGCTGCAGTCCATGGCGTTGCAGAGTCAGACAAGACTTAGCTACTGAACAACAACAAAAGTGTGCAGTGGACTCCCAGCTCTTAGCTCAATCTAGCTAGGAAGAGGAGAGTTATCTGAAATAAAAGCATAATAAAAGGCTGAGGTGAGGAGGGCAGGAACTATTTCCTGTTACGGGGTACATTCAAGGCCCTGAGTTAACTAACAGACAAGTCATGAAGAGTGGGCCTCTGACACCTGAATAGCTATAAGGCAATCCTCAGGGTTTCTTTCCCTTCAGCATTAGGGAGATTAATGAGAGTGGAATGACAAAAATCAGACCTGGGTCAAATATAAGCTGTTCAAAACCCCCCAAACCTTCCCATCAAGGCTCATCTTCCTACTGAAGCAGGGCAAGGAAACCCTGTGTTTTACATCTTTCACTGGGGAGGTGATACATCTGGCATAAAGATATTATTTAATCTACTTGCTACCAGCGCTCTGTTTATTTATCAACTCTTCCACATCAATGTCTGTGGAAGACAGGTTTGTAAGGGTGCCAGGGCTGCAATAGCAATGTGGAACAATGGTATTTGAACTGTCACCAGGTGGCAGCACATGATTTGTTGCCAGAAGAATGATACAGAAAAGGCTTTTGGCCAAGGAAACTGGGCCAATATTGTTGATCTCTTTTCTCCCTTTAGAGATCCTGTGAGCTATCCATCTTTCTATAACAGTATCCTGTTAAGGTACTCTCCTGCTAAAGAACCTTTGATAATTCTCACAGCATAAAAAAGAAAGGATAAGTCTGGCACTTAAACTGAACTCACATTTAAACTTTTTCTCCATTCTTATCTCCTAACTCACAGTGTGCGTGCTCAGTCGTGTCCAACTCTTTGGGACCCCATGGACTGTAGCCTGCTAGGCTCCTCTGTCCATGAGATTCTCCAGGCAAGAATATTGGAGTGGGTTGCCATTTCCTCTTCTAGGGAGGGTCTTCCTGACCCAGGGAATGAACCTGCATCCCCTGCATTGGGAAGCAAATTCTTTACCACTGAGCTAACTAGGAAGCTTAAACTTCTTTTGAAAAAAAAATTACTTGATTGTACGTGGGTCTTATTTGAGTCAAGTGAGATCTTTAGTTGTGGCATGGGAACTCTTAGTTGTGGGATGCGGGATCTAGTTCTTTGATCAGGGATTGAACCCAGACCCCCTGCATTATGAGTTGTGGAATCTTAGCCACTGGACCACGAGGGAAGTCCCTTTTCTTAAACACTATTGCCATCAAGAATGCACACCACTCCACTTATTCAAATTCCACTCATCTGTCAAGACCCAGCAGGAAGACCCTGCAGGAGGCAAGCCTAAAGATGTCAGAAAGGAGGTCTCCAACCCTAGGGAGCACTGGTGCAAGAAGGTCCATACTCCTTTGTTTCTTTACCTGCTTTTTTCCCCTGGAAGCTCTCATCCTATTCCAATCTGCTCAGACATGAGATTATGACTGCTTGAGGTTCAGGCATAGGGAAAACAAGAGGAAATATGTACCTGTTGAACAGCTGAACAAAATTCTATTCCTTGCCCTGTTTTCAAGCCAGCTCAAGGGTTCCCTCCTCCAAGAAGCCCTCACCAAATCGAATCTCTTAGTTTAGATGAGTTATTCGCTCAGCATTTCTATTCATTGCTCTTACTATCTCAAGTCGCTAATATTTGTTCACATCAGTTTTCTCCCCACACTACACTGAGATCCTGTCGGACTCTGCGTTCATACAGCTTTTGCCTACTCAGATAGTTCTTATTCAGCTGTTTCCTCTCCAACCCAAAAGCCGCGCCAGTCGAGTCCATTTTCTGTTGGCTTTATCAATTACCAAGAGCTTATATGTTTGGCATTTTGATTGGCCCATTTTGTGTTTACTGTCCCGCCCTCTGAGAGGCTCCTGGACTTGGGTTTCCCCCAGGTGTATTCCCTCCCTTCTCCTTGGTTCCGCCCTTGGTTCCGCCTTTTCCACACACTGCTTCTTCTGTTTTTACCTCTACTTTCTTCCTATTGGCTCCCTTAGTCCTCCAGAGTTGGCGCTTTGGGCTGATGATTGGCTTCTCTGAACGCCCATTGTGCCCGCCCTCATACCACGTGGTATTCCTAGCGCTAATTGGGCAATTTCACCAGCTCGTTTTTTTCAAGGATTAGCGATTGATTGGCTGTTCTGAGGGAGGGCTTGAGGTGAGGGGCGGGGCTAGCTAAACCCTGCCCCAAACTCCCCTGCCCTGCGGGGCAGGCGTTTCAGTCGCTCGCGGCCAGGGAGCCTAGCGGCGCTCCTAGCTGCCCTCTTTGCTTCTCCGGCCGGATCATCCTCCTGGCCCCGCCGAACAAGCGGAGGGAGCGACCCCGACTGGGGGGGTCATGGCAGTAGCCTCCTCGCCCTCCGCCGCCGCTGGCCCCGCCGAGTCGCCGGCTTCTGCGAGAGGGACCCCCACCGCCTCCGCAGGCTAAGAGCCGCTGCCGCCTCCGAGCAGTGAGGGCTACTATGCTCCCTCTTTGCCTTCGCCTCCCCCTCCTGCCTGCGCAGGCACCCCTCTCGCTGCTCAGTCCCGCCTCAGGTAACGCCAAGAGAGCGCGTGGGGCACGAACCCAGGGCACCCGGCCCGCGCGCGCGGCTGCTACCCGCCTGGCCTCCGGAGCATTGGTGCTCGGGTGTTTTAGCACTGGCAGAAGTCCTTCACTTCCCGGAGGCCCTTCTCTCAGCGGCTGGGGACACTCCTCGGCCCCTTCCCCTACTCTTTTCACTTCCCTCAGGGTCCCGGGACAGCTCCCCCTCTCCCCCCTCCCCCCGCGCCTTCTCTCTGCCCTCTTCAGAGGCCCGGAACCCATGAGAAGTTCGTTCATAAATGTTACCCAGTCCCCGACTCCTCTCAGGCACTTTTCCCACTTTAGAGACTCAGGACTCCTTCATTTCCTCGGAGAACTCCTGTGTCTGAGACCTTAAGCTTCACCCTGTCGGCTCGGACGGAGATCTGGACTCTCAAACTTTTATCAAACATAATCTTCCCTCATCCATTTCTACCCTCGAAAGATACTTTCTTCCCCTCAGGCACTACTAGCTCCTTTTCAGTCCTCCCCTGTCATCCCTTTTATCCCAATCTCTCCTTTTCCCTCCTTTGCCTTTTCTCCTTTTCTTTGAACAATCCGGACTAAGCCAGTATTCAGATATAGCTAGAAGTGAAACCGGGTTTGTTGAATTTAAAAATAAAAACCTGTCAGTTTATCCCTCTGGGCAGGGTGGGGAACCTTGCTAAATAATTTGGACTTTATTCCGTAGGTATGGGGAGCTTTTAAAGCTTTTGTAAGCAGGAGTTTGGTATGGTTGATTATCTCTGGTGAAAATATGGAGGAAGAATTCAAAGTGAAGACTTGGAGGCAGACAGCCTAGGTAGTTTGGAAAGTAATGTGCTAATCCAGGTCAGAGGAGAGTGAAGAGAATGGCATGCAATTCCATGTGCTCTCAAAACAAAGTGGAGAGAATTAGTGGGAGATTTCTAACGTGACTGATGGGATGGATTGGTAATATTAATTGAAATAGAGAATAAAGGAGCAGTAATGAGGGAAGGGAATGAATTTGGTTTTGGACAAGTTTAGTTTGAGGTGTTTTTCAGGTATTATTGTGGAAATTTGGGTCTGAAAGTTGGGAGAGAGTTTGGAACTGGATACATATATTTGAGGGTCAACTAAGAATATATGCAGGATATTTGAAGCCTTAGTATGGGATGGTAATGCTGAAAGAAGAGATGAAAAGGGCTGTGGACCAGGAAGAATATCATTATTTGTAGGGTAGTAGACTGAGAAAGAGAGGTTAAAAGAATGGGACAAGAACTAGAACAGAGTGGCATTATGATGGAAGCCAAAGGAAGAAAGGATCCCAGGAAGGGAGAGGGTAACTATCAGTGTATGATACCAGTATAATGAGAATTAGGAAGAAACCACTGAATTTAGTAATTAGGAGATCACTTGTTTTCTTTGAAAGACACTTTAGATAGCTTGATGGTGGGAATGATGGATGGCAGTAATCAGATCATGATGGACTGAGAAATGTGGAACAGTGAGTAAAATTCCTTGTTCAACAACTGTCTGTGGTTGTGAAGGAAAACTGATAGTATTGAAACACCTTTGTTGAGGTTATTCTATAGGTTGCGTATCATAAAGATGCTTTATAGATCACAACAGCCTTGTTTAATATCAGCAGTATCCCTCTTTTATAGTTGGGAAGGCTATAGGCAAGAATTTGAAAAAAGTCTAGTTCTGAAACCTGTGTTCTTTCCACTATGGCACATGTGTGTCTTTCTTAGTATGAGTGAAACAGTTTTGTAGGTTGAAGGGAAACTTTATTTATAAGGGGAAATTTTAATATGTTGAGCATTTCATGTTTTGACACCACAAGAATAGACATTAAGTATGGATACTGATGTGGTTGGAGGGAAAGAAAGTGAGCGAGTTTAAAGGTGGTCTTATTTTCTTGCTGTGCTCAGTTATCTGTGGAGAAGTCAGTTATCTTTGAAGACTGAAGGAACTATGAGTTTCTGGCTTGAGTTTTATGGCCTTGGAAATCTTGAATGGAACATGAAAGAGGGATGGATTAAGGATTAAACAAACAAAAAATTGCTAACCACATGTAGGTCCAGTAATATTTATAATTATGGGGCCTAGCACCATGGATTTTATACTTCTTCAGCAGCCTAAGAGCAAGAGGGCAAAAAAGATGATTGAGTGGATCCAGAAGTGGAATTTACAAGAAAGAAAGATAAAATAGAGAGTAATTTTACATTGCTAATGGTAGTGTGGGAGATGTGATGGACTTTGAGGGTCCAAGCTGGGGCTATAAGAAATAAAACGTTCATTGGGGCTAGTGTACTTGGAGAATAAGGAGATAATCAGAAAGGTAGTTGAAGACTAGGTTTTGTAAGAGATACAAAATGAGAAAGCTGTGAGTTCAATATAAATATAGTTTCAAGGTAAAAACTAAAAACAAGATGTAACTGTCTCAATGCTGTTGAAGGGGAATAAAGATTATTGAACTAGTGGGAGGATAAGGGACATGACAGATATTATGTCATCAATATGGATGTCGTAGTTGCTCACTATGAAGCAGGAAGTGGAACAGAGGAGATGCTGGGTCCTATATGTGGGGCTGCTCATAATTAAAGGGAAAGTCGCTCAGTCGTGTCCGACTCTTTGCGACTCCATGGACTGTAGCCTACCAGGCTTCTCAGGCCATGGGATTTTGTAGGCTCACTGGAGTGGGTTGCCATTTCCTTCTCCAGGGGATCTTCCTGACCTAGGGATCCAACCTGGGTCTCCCGCATTGCAGGCAGACGCTTTACCCACTGAGCCACCAGGGAAGCCCTAAGGGACCCAAAATTGAGTTAGACATTCCTTGTCACTTGTTCAAAAGAAGTACTAGGTGGTACAAGTACTTGCGTGCCTGTGTGTGAATTAATGTTGAGATCCTCAGATACTTGATACACTCGATGTATGATGTATTCTCTCACACAGGTATATATATATTTGGGATGGTGGTCTCAAACAGTCTTTTGTAATTTGGAATATTTTAGGCCTGGCATGCTGCAGTCCATGGGGTCGCAAAGAATCGGACATGACTGAGGGATTGAACTCAGGCCTGTTTAGTTCTGTTTAAAAGTGTGTATGTTGAGAAGCTAGGCTAGGACTCTCCAACCCATTATCCCCAATAACGTTTTGTACTTATTTGTAAAACCAAAGTTACACATTTTCATATTTATATGTACTCATCCTCCAGCTTATTTAGAGTAGAAAGCTGACTTGCTTTAATGATTCTTTCTCCATGTGAAAGTTTTTACGAATATAATTCCTGTGTCGTATATTTCATTTTTCTGCAAATTGAATGTTGTACTGGAATTTGAAACCTATGATAAGGGCTTTTATGAGAATTTCGTCTTCCAGGAAATGAAGCCCAATTATTGCACTGAATAGTGTAGGTGATGGTGAATATTTTAGACTCACATTGTTATATATATTTTCCAAGTCATCATATGGAGATGACTTCAGTGTGGTCACACTGGTGTTACTTTTGTTGAGGGAGTGGTTGTTTCAGAGAAAAACTTCCTTGTGATAATTTTTATTTTTATTTTAAAAAACTTCATCATCATTATTATTATTTTATAGCCACACCGTGCGGCATATGGAATGCTAGTTCCCTGTGCAGTGGAAATGCAGAATCTTACTCACTGAACCACCAGGGAAGTCTCACTTGTGACTATTTTTTTTTGATGTTTGATTGCAGTGGGTCTTTTTTACGTTTGCGCGGGCTTTCTCTAGTTGCTGCGGCTGGGGGCTACTCTTCTTGTGGTGCTCGGACTTACTGCAGTGGCTTCTCTTGTGGTGGCACACAGACTTCAGTAGTTGTAGTGCATGGGCTTAGTTCCTAGACCTGGGATTGAACCTGTGCCCCTGAATTGGCTAGCAGAGTCTTATCTAGTGTACCACCAGGGGAGTCCTGTGATAATTTTTAAATCTTACATTCTTGAAAATTTCAGAAAGACAGTGTGAAAAAATTGTAATTCATCCTGTTATAATTAACAGATGCTTGTAGGCAGAGTTTGTATGCTCTGAGCTTTTTTTAAAATTAATTTTTGAAAAGGTAATACATTCAAATAGTTAGTTGCCCATTTATATATTTTATGTAAGCAGCAAAATTCTCACTCCTATGCCTAGTCCTCCCATGCTCCCTTCCTGACTGCTTTTACTAGTTTCTTTACATTTTTTGAGACTTTCTTTAGGCAAATGCTTACAAATATGAATATGTAATCTAATTTTTTCTACATTTCATGCAGAAGTTAATCCATGGTCCCCACTGTTCTGCACCTTCAAACTGTTACCCCCAAACTACTTTTTTACTTAATATATCTTAGAGATCTTTCCAGTTCAGTACATAGTTTCTGCTTTTTTAATTTTTAAAATGTAATTTATTTTTACGGTTTTTGCTCTTACCCTTTGTTTATTTTTTGGCCACATCTTTCACCTTGCATGATCTCAGTTCCTCAACCAGGGATTGAACCTGGGACATGGCAGTGAAAGCCCAGATTCCTAACCACTAGGTCATTGGGGAACTCCTGCTTTTTAAAAGAAAATTTTTTTTGCATAGTATTTCATTGAATGGATGTATCATAATTTATTTCTAGTCAAATAGCTCCTTACTGTGTTGCTTCTAGTCTTTTGATATTATAAGTAGTTCTGTGATGGAGACCGTTGAACGTATGCCTGCCATCTTACATGTGTGTAAGGCCACTTGTGGGATAACTTTGTAGAAAGTGGGATTTCTAAGTTAAACGATGTATGCATTTATAACTATGAAATATATTGCCGAATTGCTTTCCTTTGGGGTTGCTCCAAAATGTACGTTGCCTGTTCACTCACCAACATTAACTGTTATCACAGTTACATGGTGCTTTCTGTGTTCCAGATACTAAGTGCTCTATATACATTACTTCATTTTATCTTAATAACCTCCTTTGGGTTAGGTACAATTATTATCTCCATTTTTCAGAAGAATGCTTAATGAGTAGAAAATTTAAATGCCTTGCCCAAATCACACAGCTACTGTGGCAGAAACTCAAGCTAAGTACTCTGGCTCTAGGATCAGTGTGATCAGTGTTATCAGTGTTATGTCAGTTTTGCTGTTATCAGACTTGAATTTTTGCCAGTGTGATAGAGAAAAATGATAGCTCACAGTAGTTTTAAGTTTTAAAATATTATGTTATTAAGATCAAGGATTTTTTTTTATTGTTTGATCACTCATATTTCTGTAATATGTGTCTAAATTCTTTACCTATTTTTCCTTTGAGTCATAGATCTCTTTCCTACTGTTCTGTAAGTCTCTCTTGATTCGTAATATATGCGTATTTGTATATGTATATGGGCTTGCCTGGTAGCTCAGACAGTAAAGAATCTGCCTACAAAAAAAAAAAAAAGAATCTGCCTACAATGCGGGAGACCTGGGTTTGATTCCTGGATTGGGAAATTCCCGCCAGTATTCTTGCCTGGAGGATTCCATGGACAGAGGCTACAGTCCATGGGGTCCGAAGAGTCGGACATGACTGAATGACTAATACTATGTGTACTATGTACTGTGTATCATATATATGTATGATAAGATGATAAAATAAATTTTTTTTTGTCTGAAGTATTGCAGATATTTTCCCATTTTGACAGTTGTCTTCTGACTTCTTTTATTCCCATGCAGAACTTTTAGATTTTTATGTAGATAAGCTTATCAGTCCTTTCTTTTATGACTTTTGGTTTTGAATCATAGTTAGAAAGACCTTCTTCATCTCAACCCTTAGTTTTTTAATCTGTCCAGTGGGAATAAGAAAACAGAATTGTTGTAAAGGTCAAAGTGCTTAGTGAACTGTAAACTGTAAATCATTATACAGATGAAATATGGTGTTTGTTAATTTGTCTTCTGAACAAATTGTATGGAGGATGTCACCTCTTCTGCATTGAATGGAATGTGCTTAGTCGTTCAGTCATGTCTGATTCTTTGCACCTTTGTGGACTATAGCCCGTCAGGCTACTCTGTCCATGGGATCTTCAGGCAAGAATACTGGAATGGGTTACCATTTCCTCCTCCAATTAAATGGAATAGGATGACAATTTTTTTTTTTCTACCGTGTGGGAAACTAGGATGGTATTGATCTTGTGGTCAGTGTTTTTCTTGGACAGTTTGCATGGTTTTTTTTTTTTTTCAAAAGTAGGCACTGTGGAAATCATGAAGTATTTTTGCGTACTTAATCTTGTTTTTTTGTATTAGGTATAACTGGAATCTGACTAAAAGGTGTTAAAAATTGTTTTGCTTTTGCATTAGCTATGGTTCGCAAATTTGCACATTATTTACTTTGGGCGTTATATTCTTACTGATTGGTAGGAATTTGTAATTTGGGAGGACCTTTCACTTTGTATGTGTGTGAGATTATAAAACTAATGCATGTTCGTTAAGAAGGAATTGGGAAATAGAGATGATTTTAAATTATTCATATCTTCCCCAAATTCAAAGACTCTCAGGATTCTTTTTGTGTATGTGTCTATATTGTCATCACTAGCTCTGTATGGCTTGGCATAGTGCCTGGCCCTTAAGGTGCTAAATAAATATTTGTTGACTGAATGAACGAATGGATGAATATGTTTTTATATAGAAGGTATGAAATTTCAATGACATAATTATTTATTTTAGTTTATTCCCACTGTAAATTTTTATTCATACAGTAATATTAATATTTTTATGCCATACTCATTTGGAGGTGAGTAAGTTCAAGTCTAAGTCCTCATGGAGCTCATAGTCCAATGAAAGGGATAGATAAGCAGCCATTAAAATACTGTATGATAACTATTATAACAGAGCTTTGTGCAAGGCATTACCAAGAGATTGCAAGGCACTAGCAGAGATTGAAGACTCAGAGAACACTTCCCATATGAGATGATCCCCAGAGAGCCACGTAGAAGAGCTCAAGAAAAACACGCCAGAAAGAAGGAATATTCCTTCTAGGCACTGAAGTATGAGTAGGGCACTACAAATAGTTCTCTATGTTTGTAGTAGACTGTGTCTGTGGGTAAAGGAATACAGATAAGATGAGGCTGGAGATGTGGGGAGGGGCCAAATAAGAGCCTTTGTGTCACACATGAAGAATTCTCAGATTTACTTGTTTTGGAGAGTAAATTGGGAGAGGTGTGACAGTAAAGTTAGGAAGACCAAGAAGATGTTGAATACAACAGCTGAATGAGGTGAACATCATTTAAGCCGAGTTAGGAGGGGAAAGCTACACTTGAAAGAAGGGTTAAATCTGGGGTATAACAATTAGGCCAGTTTTAGCAGAGCAAAGGCTTTGAATACTAAGCTAAGAAATTTTATATGCAACAGATGTCAATGAATTTCTTTTAACTATCATAAATGTTGACTTTTTTAAACTGTCATGTGTTGTGTGAACTGTTACAGGTTGAAGTTTGCTTCCGTTTCAGTTCAGTTCAGTTCAGTTGCTCAGTTGTGTCCGACTCTTTGCGACCCCATGAACCGCAGCACGCCAGGCCTCCCTGTCCATTACCAACTCCTGGAGTTCACCCAGACCCATGTCCATTGAGTCGGTGATGCCATCCAACCATCTCATCCTCTGTCATCCCCTCCTCCTCCTGCCCTCAATCTTTCTCAGCATCAGGGTCTTTTCAAATGAGTCAGCCTTTCGCATCAGGTGACCAGAGTATTGGAGTTTGAGCTTCAACATCAGTCCTTCCAATGAACACCCAGGACTGATCTCCTTTAGAATGGACTGGTTGGATCTCCTTGCAGTCCAAGGAACACTCAAGAGTCTTCTCCAGCACCACAGTTCAAAAGCATCAATTCTTCGGTGCTCAGCTTTCTTTATAGTCCAACTCTCACATCCATACATGACCACTGGAAAAACCATAGCCTTGACTAGACGGACCTTTGTTGGCAAAGTAATGTCTCTGCTTTTTAATATGCTGTCTAGGTTGGTCATAACTTTCCTTCCGAGGAGTAAGCATCTTTTAATTTCATGGCTGGAGTCACCATCTGCAGTGATTTTGGAGCCCCCAAAAATAAAGTCAGCCACTCTTTCCACTGTTTCCCCATCTGTTTGCCATGGATAATACTGGATCCCATGATCTTAGTGTTCTGAATGTTGAGCTTTAAGCTTTTTCACTCTCCTCTTTCACTTTCATAATGAGGCTCTTTAGTTCTTCTTCACTTTCTGCCATAAGGGTGGTGTCATCTCCATATCTGAGGTTATTGATATTTTTCCCAGCAATCTTGATTCCAGCTTGTGCTTCCTCCAGCCCTGCGTTTCTCATGATGTACTCTGCATATAAGTTAAATAAGCAAGGTGACAATATAAAGCCTTGACGTACTCTTTTTCCTATTTGGAACCAGTCTGTTGTTTCATGTCCAGTTCTAACTGTTGCTTCCTGACCTGCATACAGATTTCTCAAAGGGCAGGTCAGGTGGCCTGGTATTCCCATCTCTTTCAGAATTTTCCACAATTTATTGTGATCCACACACTCAAAGGCTTTGGCATAGTCAATAAAGCAGAAATAGATGCCTTTCTGGAACTCTCTGTTTTTTGATGATCTGGTGGATGTTGGCAATTTGAGCTCTGGTTCCTCTGCCTTATCTAAAACCAGCTTGAACATCTGGAAGTTCACAGTTCACATATTGTTGAAGCCTGGCTTGGAGAATTTTGAGCGTTACTTTACTAACGTGTGAGATGAGTACAATTGTGTGGTAGTTTGAGCATTCTTTGGCATTGCCTTTCTTTGGGATTGGAATGAAAACTGACCTTTTCCAGTCCTGTGGTTACTGCTCAGTTTTCCAAATTTGCTGACATATTGAGTGCAGCACCTTCACAGCATCATCTTTCAGGATTTGAAAGAGCTCAACTGGAATTCCATCACCTCCACTAGCTTTGTTTGTAGTGATGCCCACTTGACTTCACATTCCAGGATGTCTGGCTTTAGGTGGGTGATCACACCATCGTGATTATCTGGGTTGTGAAGATCTTTTCTGTACAGTTCTTCTGTGTATTCTTGCCACCTCTTCTTAATATCTTCTGCTTCTGTTAGGTCCATACCATTTCTGTCCTTTATTGAGCCCATCTTTGCATGAAATGTTCCCTTGGTATCTCTAATTTTCTTGAAGAGCTCTCTAGTCTTTCCCATTCTGTTGTTTTCCTCTCTTTCTTTGCATTGATTGCTGAGGAAGGCTTTCTTATCTCTCCTTGCTATTCTTTGGAACTCTGCATTCAGATGCTTCTATCTTTCCTTTTCTGCTTTGGTTTTCACTTCTCTTCTTTTCACAGCTATTTGTAAGGCCTCCTCAGACAGCCATTTTGCTTTTTTGCATTTCTTTTTCTTGGGGATGGTCTTGATGCCTGTCTCGTGTACAGTGTCACGATCCTCCGTCCATAGTTCATCAGGCACTCTGTCAGATCTAATCTCTTAAATCTATTTGTCACTTCTACTGTATAATCATAAGGGATTTGATTTAGGTCATACCTGAATGGTCTAGTGGTTTTCCCCGCTTTCTTCAGTGCTTCCTTCTGGCTAGTCTGAAATGATATTGAAATCTTTTATGCCTGTGAAATAATAGAAATGTTATCAAAATTGTATCTAAACAAATAACATTTCAGACTGGAATATGACCCTTTATTTGGAAAGTATGCACACACACACAGAGTGAAGACCCATGAAAACAGGCATTGTTTGCAAATACCTTTTGTTAATAGTTATCCAGTGATTAGGACTTATTTTTCTGTGCAGGGCACTCTGTTTGATGTTTGTTGGGGGAAGCTGCATGGCATGGTCAAAAAAACCCTCCCGAAACAAACCAAAAACACCCTGCAAAAGTCCTCTTAAAGCTCCATAATTACATTAAAGAATACATTTTTATTTTTGAACTGGAATTTTTTTCCTGAATTTAAATCATAAAGAAAATCTTTTAAGGAAGCAAATCCCTATCAGAAAGTAGAAGAAATGCCAGGTAGTGTGCTGTAGTTGGGCTTCCCAGGTGGCTCAGTGGGTGAAGAATCTGCCTGCAATGCAGGAGATGCAGCTGTGATCCCTGGGTAGGGAAGAGCCCCTGGAGGAGGGCATGGCAACCCACTCCAGTATTCTTGTCTGCAGAATCTCATGGACAGAGAAGCCTGCTGGGTTGCAGAGTCGAACACAACTGAAGCAACTGAGCATGCATGCATGCATGCTGTAGTTAATATGAACTTAACTGAATTACTACTTCTTTTATATTTGTATTTCTGTACACTCATAATTGAGTGTTTTCAGAGACTCAGGTTCATTATACATTGATTGTGAAATTATTTACATTTTGCTATATTTATTATCAGTATAGTATTACAGATAGTTTAGAGTAAGAGTAAAGAATAAGTCATATATTTCTACCCAAAACAACATTATCACTTTGCTATAATTCCTTTTTTCCAGTGCATAATTTTATATAATTATTGGTTATTCAGTTTTGTATTTTTGCCCTTCCCTCTTCCCATTTAACATATATCATAAATATCGTCTCATGTCATTTAAGCTCCTGTGGTGGTAGGGATAAAAGGGTGATTTTTAGTTCTAACCTTTTAATCTAAATTTTTTTTTAAATTTTATTTTTACTTTATTTTACTTTACAATACTGTTAATCTAAATTTTTAAAAGCAAAATTAATGCAAGATAATTGTGGGAAAAAAAAAAACTGAACAGAAATGTATTCCATACAAAAATGAGTCTTATATAATCATATCTTCCACCAAGATGACAGTTTAATATATGAGTGCCTCTAAATTGTTTTTTGGATATATATTAATGTTTACTATTATATTTAAAAAATAAAAATAAGATTGCACTATACATTTTGTTTTGCAACATACTATGGTCACTGGACAGTGAAACTGAACATCTCCCCATGTTAGTATATATAGAACTTATCTCATTCTTTGAATGACTATATAATACATTATTTGGATATACTACTGTTTATTTAACCTAACCCATTGATGGATATTTGGATTGTCTTCATTTTTTTTTTTTTTTTCTGTTACTGACAGCATGTAAGGTAATACATTCTTGTATATGTATATTTTATGTGCTTATAGTTAAGTGTCACTTTTAATGGCTGTAAAGTATTCCCTTTAGTAGAAATGATACATTTGGGAGAGAAATAAGATTGAATATAAAATATTTTTGGTGAATACTTTTTGACAATATTTCATATTACTAATTTTGTTTTGCCTTTTATCAGATTTTTCCTTTGACATCAACTTTGTGATGTAAACTATAGAAGAGCCTGCCCTAACCCCAGGAACCTAACTTCCTCTTTTATCTTGACTTTTTTCCCAGTCTCTTAAATAGCCTTCTAACTCAAAAGAAGAGGTGAGTTGCCTAACTGACCTAAGTGGTCTTCTTAAATTCAAATAGGAAAATTTATCAGGAAATTTCCTGGCAGTTCAGTGGTTAAGACTCTGTGTTCTCACTGCCAGGGGCCCCACTTCAGTCCCTGGTGGTGAATGAAGATCCCACAAGCTGAGTGGCCAAAAAAAAAAAAGAGAGAGAAATTTTATCAAAATAGAGATTATTCTGCATATTCATATATCCTCTTAGTACTTTAGCATGCAGGTTATTTAAATAGGGTCCAATATGAGTTTATCCTGTGTCAAGCTTCATGTTCCAGCATACAAAATTTTAGATACATTTGGTGTACTTAGAAGATGAGCCTCTTGCCCATCATGCACCGCATGTTTGTGGGGAACCTGGTGCTAAACCATTCGTAGATGACTTGCTTCTGGGTCGGGATTTTGTGGGTAGCAGAGCAGCTCTCTCACTGCAGTCTATTGAAAGTTGGTCCATGACACAAGGATTTGAAAAAAATAAATTAAAAAAAAAAAAAGGAAAATCAGAAGGAATTTCTTGGCAGTCCAGGGATTAGAACTCCATGGTCTCGTTGCTGAGGGCCCAGGTTCAGTCCCTGGTTGGGGCACTAAAATCCCACAAGCCATATGGTGCAGCCAAAAAAAAAGATTGGAAACAAAGCTTTTTATATCCAGATTACAGGTTATTGGAAATAATAGTTCTCAATTCTCTCCTAGTTGGATCACATATGTAATATCATGTACATTTTTTGCTATTGTGTTTTAGAGAGGCTTTGATGGTTTGGAGGGTAATTAAGGCTCTACTTTAAAGAAGGTGACCAGGAAGCTCCTGATGCCCTGTTCCATAGGAGACCTGAAAGGCTTGTATGCATCTGCCCTGGAGAAAACTTGGTAACTGAAAAGGTATCATAAAGAAGAAAACCAGACTTAATTTGTTATATACTTGCAGCATCCAGAACTAGGATTAAGGTTGGAGTTGGGGAGAGAGAGGAAAGGAAACTCATTTTTATTGAATGCTTATTGTGTGTTAGGACTTTGCCTTGTGCTTCATATATACATTAAAAAAAATTTTATATTAGTGGCACTGGGTCTTAGCTGCGGCATGCAGGATCTTTAGTTGCAGCATACACGTTCTTAGTTGTGGCATGTGGGAATTAGTTCCCTGACCAGGGATTGAACCTATGCCCCCTGCATTGGGAGCTCAAAGTCTTAACCACTGGACCACCAGGAAAGTCCCTTCATATATGCATTTTTAGAATTCCTTAGTATGTTCTCATTTAATTTTCATAACAACTCAGTTCAGTTCAGGTCAGTTGCACAGTCGTGTCCGACTCTTTGCGACCCCATGAATCGCAGGCACGCCAGGCCTCCCTGTCCATCACCAACTCCCGGAGTTCACTCAGACTCAGTCCATCGAGTCAGTGATGCCATCCAGCCATCTCATCCTCGGTCGTCCCCTTCTTCTCCTGTTCCCAATCCCTCCCAGCATCAGAGTCTTTTCCAATGAGTCAACCCTTCGCCTGAGGTGGCCAAAGTGTTGGAGTTTCAACTTTAACATCATTCCTTCCAAAGAAATCCCAGGGCTGATCTCCTTCAAAATGGAGTGGTTGGATCTTCTTGCAGTCCAAGGGACTCTCAAGAGTCTTCTCCAACACCACAGTTCAAAAGCATCAATTCTTCGGCACTCAGCCTTCTTCACAGTCCAACTCACACCCATACATGACCACTGAAAAAACCATAGCCTTGACTAGACGGACCTTAGTTGTGAAATATAGTTAATATTTACCTTTAATTTGTAAATTAGGGGAGAAGTTAATTAATATCCCTAAGATCATTCACCTACTAAGTTAGAGTCAGAATTTTTTAAACTTGTTTTAATTTGGTCACATACATATGTTTTAAATAATACGTAACAGTATGCTATTTTAGAAAAATTGTCATCCCCCCCGACTGCTCTCATTTCATGAAATTTTATCTATCTTTACATGCTTTTTCAATCTCAGTATCTTTGCTGTCACTGGGTCATTTTTTAATTATCTAGCACAGTTTGCATTGTATATTTTCTGCTCTTTCCTCTTTTATTTTTTAAATTAATTTTTATTAGAGTATAGTGGATTAACAATATTATGTTAAATTGTTACAGTATGGTGTTAGTTTCTGCTGTACATGAAAGTGAATCAGTAATACATATGCATATAATCACTCTTTTTTTAGAGTCTTTTCTCATTTAAACCATTATAGAATATTGAATAGAGGTCCCTGTGCTATACATTAGGTTCTTTATTAGTTTCTAAGCTGTTTTAGAAAGCACATTTTTTGAATATGTATATGGTACTTTATTAGAAGTTTTATTCTAAGCAGCAAGAAGTCATTCACACAAGACCATTTGGTTTTTCCATTTCTGTTGTTGGTGTTTGTGAGCTCTGTGCTTCATTCATTTGCTTGATTTTTTTTTTTAATTGACAAAAAGTTTATCATCTTTTGTTTCTGAAGCCTTTTTTGTTTTTGTTATTATCATGATAAAAATATAACAAAACCCCCATTTACCTGTCACCAGTATCTTAACAATTATTAACATTTTGTAAAATTTGGTACATCTTTTTTTCTGATGTATTTTAGCACAAATATAGACATGATATTTCACTTCTATTTCTGTGTGTATTTCACTTCTATTTCTGTGTGTATCTCCAAAAATAGGTCTTATATAATCTTAATATCTTTATCACACTTAAGTTAATAATAACTTTCTGTTAACAGCTAATAGTAGTCCTTATTAAAAATTCCCCAGTTGTCTTTTATACCTACTTTGTTCAAATCAAGATTCAATCAAGTATCATTGTTTTGGTTGTTAATATTCTTAATTCTCCTTCAGAGTTGGAATTTGAATATCGTGGCATGCTTTTTCTTTCTTTCTTTCTTTCTTTTTTTTTTAACATTTATTTAACTGTGCCTGGTCTTGGTTGTGGCCTGTGGGATCTAGTTCCCTGACCAGGAGCGAACCTGTGCCCCGTGCATTGGGAGCTCAGAGTCTTAACCATTAGACCACCAGGGAAGTCCCCATACTGTGCTTTTTCTATGCTTTTCTTTCCTTGGGGTGGGGAGGGGGAACTTTGTAACAATCAGAACTTTCCAGTAGTAGAACAGGCTGATGAAGGAATTAGTGAGCTCAAAGAGAGCTCACTAGTGGTAGTGTTTCAGTAGGCTGAGCTAACTCTGGCCTCTGTAGTTTCCAATCCAGTGGACACTTTTCTTCATTTTGTTTGACTGGTTTGTGACTTTTGATATGTTTGTCATTCCCACCTTTGGCCTGTGTGACATGCCTCCTTTTCATTTTATTCTTTTTGCCCTGTATGTGTTGATGGTCCCTTGACCTCTTAGTCTAATCTCAGCTAAGGAGGCAGGAAAGAGACTGGGCTTTGGAACATAGTAGCAATTCAGTAAATGGTTACATCTGACTCATTTTTCTAGTCTGGGAAACTGGAATATCCGTAGGTGCTAAGTCAATGAACATTTTCAGGTTGCTTCCATTGTCTTGGTTATTGTAAACAGGGCTGCTGAGGTGCATGTATCTTTTTGAATTATATAGTTTTCTCTGGATATATGCCCAGGAGTGAGATGGCAGGATCATTGGGTAGTTCTATTTTTAATTTTTGAAGGAACCTCCATACTCTTCTCCATAGTGGTTGTATCAGTTTGTATTCCCACAAACTGTGGGAGAGTTCCCTATCTCCACAGCCTCTGTAGCATTTGTTGTTTGCAGACTGTTTTTTGACTATGCTGCATGCCATGCCAGATCTTAGTGACCCTGACAGGGATTGAATCAGTGCCCCCTGCATTGGAAGCTCAGGGTCTTAATCATTGGACTACCAGGGAAGTCCCTATTTATAGACTTTTTGATGATGGCCATTCTGACCTGCATGAAGTGATACCTCATTGTAGTTTTGATTTGCATTTCTCTGATCATTAGTGATGTTGATCATCTTTTCATATGCTTGTTGGCCATCTATATGTCTTCTTTGGAGAAATGTCTGCTTAGATCTTCTGCCCATTTTCTGTTTTTTGGTGAGGTGGAGTTGGTGGTATGGGGCATGTGTGATCTTCCGTGACCAGGGACTGAACTCATGCCCCTGAAAAGGAAGCATGGAGTCTTAACCACTGGACCACCAGGGAAGTTCCCTGCCCATTTTCTGGTTGAGTTGTTTGTTTTTCTGTTATTGAGTTATATGAGATGTTTGTATACTTTGGAAATTAAGCCCTTATTGGTTGCATTGTTTGCAAATATTTTCTCTCAATTCGTAGGTTGTGTTTCTGTTTTGTTTATGATTTCCTTTTGCTGTGCAAAAGCTTATAAGTTTGATTAGGTCCCATTTGTTTACTTTGCTTTTATTTCTGTTAGCTTGGGAGACTGATCTAAGAACATTGGTATGATTTATGTCAGAGAATGTTTTGCCTATGTTCTTGTCTAAAAATTTAATGGTGGCATGTCTTATATTTAAGTCTTTATACCATTTTGAGTTTATTTTTGTGCATGGTGTGACAGAGTGTTCTAACTTCATTGATTCATACGTGGATGACCAACTTTCCTAACATCAGTTGCTGATGAGAATATCTTTTCTCTGTTGTATATTCTTGCCTCCTTTGTTGATTAATTAACTGAAAGTGTGTGGGTTTATTTCTGGGCTGTCTATTCTGTTCCACTAATCATAGGTCTGACTTTGTGCCAGTACCTTACTGTTTTGATTACTGTAGCTTTGCAGCATTGTCTAAAGTCTGGGAGGGTTATGCCTCCTGCTTTGTTCTTTTTCCTCAGGATTGCTTTGACTATTCTGGCTCTTTTGAGGATCTGTGTAAATTTTAGGATTATTCTAGTTCTGTGAAAAATGCCAGTGGTAATTTGATAGGAGTTGCATTAAATCGGTAGATTGCTTTGGGTTTTTTGTTTATCTTTTAATTTCATTTTATTTATGATTTTTATTAAAAAAATTTTTTGGCTGTACCATATGACTTGAGGGATTTTAGTTCCCCAACCAGGTATTGAACCCAGGCTACAGTGGATCTCCAGGGAATTCCTATTCTGTTCATCTTTAAAAAAAAATTTGGTTTAGTTATGGCTTCTCTGAGACTTTGTTGCTGTGCATGAGCTTTCCCTAGTTGCAGCAAGTTGGGGCTACTCTTTAGTTGCAATGCATGGGCTTCCCGCAGAGTGTGAGCTGATACAGTCTTCAGTAGCTGCAGCCTGTGGGCTCTAGAGCATGGGCTCAGTAGTTGTGGCACACAGGCTTAGTTGCCCCGTGGCATGTAGAATCTTCTTGGATCAGGGATGAACCTGTGTCTCCTACATTGGCAGGCAGATTTTTAACCAGTGGACCACTGGGAAAGTCCTTGTTCTCCTTTTTAAAATCACATATTTCCTTTCTTACTTCTTCACCCTCAAGTAAGAACAGTAAGTATTATGCCCTCCTTACTTCTAACCTGTCACTAACAATTAGTATGCTATATTGTACTTATTGATTTACATGTGTTTTCCTGAGAGACTAAGTTCCTGGAGGGATGGTCATGTTTTATTCAGTTTTCTATGTCCTCGCAGAGGTGTAATAGTATAGTGATTAATGACATAGGCTCTGAATTTCATAGGATTTGAATTTCTGGCTCTACCACTTCTTGGCTCTAACAATTTGGGCAAGTTAAGTAATTCCTTCATGTCATGTCTTTGTTTCCACATTTGTAGAACAGGGATACTAATACAGTTGACCCTTGAACAATATGAGTTTGAGCTGCATGGGTCCACTTATATGCATATTTTTTTCAATAGTAAATACTATGGTACACATGATCTGAGACTGGTTGGATGCGGAGGAACTTGGGGACCATATATATATATATATGTTTAACTGCATCGAGGGTCAGAGTTCCTAACCCCACCACTGTTCAAGAATCAACTGTAGTATCTGTTTTATAGGACTGATATGGATATTAAATATAAAGCACTTGGAAGAATATCTGGATTATAGTAAATGCTCTGTAAATATTATAGCACATATCTCAATGCCCTGTACCTAGTGGGTACCTAACATTTGATTTTTTTAATAGAGGGGATTGTTGAATTGGCTGAAAGATTGGACTCAGTTCAGTTTAGTTGCTCAGTCATGTCCGACTCTTTGCGACTCCATGGACTGCAGCATGCCAGGCTTCCCTGTCCTTCACCAACTCCTGGAGCTTGCTCAAACTTGTGTCCATTGAGTCAGTGATGCCATCCAACCATCTCATCTTCTGTCAACCCTTCTCCTCCTGTCTTCAATCTTTCCCAGCGAGTCAGTTCTTTGCATCGGGTGGCCAAAGTACTGGAGTTTCAGCTTCAGCATCAGTCCTTCCAATGAATATTGGAAAGATTGGACTAGTTAACCTCTAAATGCCTTTACAACTTTCAACCTAAGTTTCTGTTTTATGTCATGACCTAGGGCCTGGTGGATTGTAGTTACAACAGCATATAATATGCTTATCCAAAAGAGACAATACAGTTTTAAGAACTGGCTTTTTGATCTGTCTGGCAGTAATATATGCCATTGTGTATACTCATGACTAATTAAATAGGGGATGCCAGTTTTTATGTTAGATTGCTTTTGGTTTGAATGGAAACTGCAACTCATTATTTCACAGCAGGATGGCAAGTTCAGCAGTATTGCTTTTATTTTTAATTAGTCAGTCATCCTGAAATGTGTCTGTATTTGCTATGTTGGTTCATAGAAAGGATAGCAACTGAGTAGACCTGTGATATAGATTTGCCATGTGGTTGGTCTTGATATATAGCTAATGTGCTTATCAGTTTTCCATCTCTGGAAAATGGCCAGTTTTCTGGGCTCCATCTTACTCATGATGAATCCTTCATTTATTTTGAATCAGTTAGGGAATTTTTATGATGATAGAAAGAAAACAAAGTGTAATTAGGATAGCAGGATATTGTGTTTGCATTCTTTTTCCGCTTTTTATACCCAGGGTATAAAAGTTTCAGAAATCTTTTTTTACTCACTTTGTGGAACTTCATTACCAACTGTGTGCACATGATTCCATTTTTGGATGGATGTTGAAGATTATGGTTGCTGACTGACAGTTGGCCATATCCAGTTACCTGATGGTTGATAGCTGTTCAGTGTGTTACAAGATTTTATTTGCATCTGCGTTGTTGTGAAGTTTCATCTGCTTCATTTTTGTGGAATGAAAGGGTAAGAAACAACTAATACTGTACTTTAGAATGGAAAAGAAAGACTGATTGGGAGTTTGCATATCTTTCCTGTCAGCTTGGCCTCTTTTCTTTAAATAGTCTGTTTAAGCCAATGCTAATTTTTATGCCCGTGGAATGTGGTTAAATGACTGAAGGCTTTTGCTCCAGAGGCTAGTGAAGCTCTTGTCTGTATATTCTTTAGTCTCTGTTAAGTTAGGGTGGGGAATAATAGTAGCTTTGTACCTAGCTAATGAACAGTTTTTCATAGAAATTTAGTTATTTTTCTGGAGGAGACATGCTGTAGTGGAAGTGTTTGGTATTAGAACTCTGAATTTGAATACAGCCTGTTGCTGGTGGTGGTGGTGTAGTCACCAAGTTGTGCCTGACTCTTGTGACCCCATGAACGATAGCCAAGTGGGTTCTTCTGTCCATGGGATTTCCCAGGCAAGAATACTGGAGTGGGTTGCTGTTTTCTGTTGCAAGGGATCTTCCTGACTCAGGGATGGGACCCAGGTATCCTGCATTGCAGACATCTCTTGCATTGCAGGTAGTCTCTTGCATTGCAGACAGATCTTTTACCAGCTGAGCCATGTTTATTTGAATTTAATTTCTCAGTGTTGTAATTTCTTTTTTAAAAAACGGAGATGATAATACCTATCTTGCAGAGTTGTCATAAAGCTTCAGTTCAGTTCAGTTCAGTCACGCAGTCGTGTCTGACTTTTTGAGACCCCATGGACTGCAGCATGGCCAGGCTTCCCTGTCCATCACCAACTCCCAGAGTTCACTCAAACTCATATCCAATGAGTTGGTGATGCCATCCAACCATCTCATCTTCTGTCATCCCCTCTCCTCCTGCCCTCAATCTTTCCCAGCATCAGGGTCTTTTCCAATGAGTCAGTTCTTCACATCAGGTGGCCCAAGTATTGGAGTTGCAGCTTGAGCATCAGTCCTTCCAATGAATATTTAGGACTGATTTCCTTTAGGATGGACTGGTTGGATCTCTTTGCTGTCCAGAAGACTCTCAAGAGTCATAAAGCTTAGAGATAGCACATGCAAAAACACTTGGTAGAATCCATGACCTATGGTAAATGGTGATTGTGGTTATTATTTCCAGAAGCATTGTGGATGAGTGTATGGTCTACTTGGGAGTCCTAAGAAAGTTTCTTAATTCTCTGGAAAATGATTTGTGGAATTCCTACTTTGGAAAGATGTAATGTATCTTATAGGATATTTAGTTCACTGACTTTTTTTATTGACAGCTTTTCCAATTAGTTTCTCCAATAAAAGCTTTTAATTGTACTTTCTTTGTGAAAAAGAAATCAATCCCAAGATAAGTGAAAATTAGCCTTTGAAAAGACAAACCTGCTTATGGGAAAGGGAAAAAGTTCTGAACTTCCCAGTTTATAAGTATTGAAGTTGAGAACACACTAAAAAATTCTTTGTGTCCTTGTAAGCACATGATTTTGGCATTTTTGAAAGAGTGCTGAAGGCTGTTCCCTAGTTTAAGAACAAAACTGATTAAGCTTTTCTCACACAGTGCTTCTTAACAGGGGCACTATTGGCATTTAGGGCAAGACAATTCTTTGTTGTGCAGGACTGTTGTGTGCATTGTGGGACATTTAGCTTCCCTGGCCCTGCCCACTAAAATGCCAAAAGTGCCCACCCCACACCCCCGCCATTGTGACGATAGCGCCACCCTGAGAAGAGCTTCCTTCCCCCTAAATTTCACATGCCCTTAATGGAGAACCACTGGGAGTCTCGCTTGGATATATTTAGTGAAGCAGCTCACAGTATCATCAGCTTCCATTTAGGAATTTCAAGCTTTTACAAGCTAAAAATTCATTATTCTTGATCATCAGTGTGTCATCTCTTGAATCAAATAGCCTCGATAGCAAGAGTAACTGTAGTTGTTTTTTCTGTTCTACCCAAAATGTGTACTTTAAAGGGCACCATTAACATCAAAAGGTAATATTCCATAAATGACACCAAGAGAAATAATCCAGAGTCTGAAAATAGCATAAAATCTCACACATTTCAAAGAATGTATTGTCTCATTTTAAAATTAGTCATTTTCAGATTAAAAAAAAACAGCATATGGTTTTAGAGTCTGTTCATACATACCTTTGCTGTCTTTTATGGCTAAATTAAGATTTATTAGGTTAAATTGAAAGCTATTTGTAACTTGGTTGGTTTCATTTATTAAAATGTGGTCATTCAGTATGTTGGCTAGGGGAGCAGAAGGCATGGTTTGGAGGTTTTCCCATGTTCAGCACTTCTCCTAAATCGATTAATAAAGTTCTTACTCCCGTAAGGGGACTGTACTTTTTCCTACTCACCTCCCTCAACTGTCTAGTAATTAGTATTGCTTTAGCATATAATAAGGGCTCTACAACTAAATATCAGTGTTTTTCATGAGTGTTTTTATATTTTGAGTGTGTGGATTTGAATAAGGAAAGCTATCTAAAAATTCTCCCAGTGCTTTTGAGTTTTTAGCTTAAAATATAAATGCTCCTTGGACCAAGAACTACGGTTGAACTGTTGCAGAATAAAAGTTTGAGAATTGTGAGACTTGGCTTGCACATTGGGATGCTATTTATTTGCCAAATTATTGTCAATTGTTTTGGCCAGAGCATATGGCATAGCTGTTGTATTGGAAAACAAAACAAAACAAACTTAAAATTCTTTTTTTATTAGAAAAGTTAAATATAGAAAAAAGTACAATATAATATCACCCAGTATTAACAAATATTAGTTAGTGAAAACTGTGGAAAATTGTTAAAGAGATGGGAATATCAGATTACCTTACCTGCCTCCTGAGAAACGTATGCAGGTCAGGAAGCAACAGTCAGAACTGGACATGGGACAACAGACTGGTTGAAAATTGGGAAAGGAAACAAACAAAAAAAAAGGAAAATTGGGAAAGGAGTACGACAAGGCTGTATATTGTCACCCTGCTCTTTTAACTTATATGTAGAGTACATCATGTGAAATGCCAGGTTGGATGAGTCACAAGCTGGAATCAAGACTGCCGGGAGAAATATCAACACCCTCAGATATGCAGGTGATAACCACTCTAATGGCAGAAAATGAAAGGAAACTAAAGAGCCTCTTGATGAGGGTGAAAGAGGAGAGTGAAAAAACTGGCTTAAAACTCAACATTAAAAAAACTAATATCATAGCAGCCAATCCCATCAGATCATGGCAAATAGAAGAGGGAAAAGTGGGAAGCAGTGACTTTATTTTCTTGAACTCTAAAATCACTGAGGACGGTGACAGTAGCCATGAAATTAAAAGACATTTGCTCTTTGAAAGGAAAGCTGTGACAAACTTAGTGTATTAAAAAGCAGAGACATCACTGTGCCAACAAAGGTGCATATAGTCAAAGCTATGTTTTTTTCCATGTACGGATGTGAGACATGGACCATAAAGAAGGCTAAGTGCCAGAGAATTGATGGTTTTGAATTGTGCTGGCGAAGACTCTTCAGAGTCCTTTGGACAGAAAAGAGATCAATCCTAAAGGAAATCAACCCTAAATATTCACTGGAAGGACTGATGGTGAAGTTGAAAGGTCCAATACTTTGGCCACCTGATGCGAAGAACTAACTCATTAGAAAAGACTCTGATGTTGGGAAAGATTGAAGGCAGGAGGAGAAGGGGACAACAGAGGATGAGATAGTTGTATGGTGTCACTGACTCCATGGACATGATTGAGCAAGCTCCGGGAGTTGGTGATGGATGGGGAAGCTTGGCATGCTGCAGTCCTTAGGGTCCCAAAGAGTCGGACACAACTGAGCAACTGAACTGAGCTAACTCAATGGATATGACTTTAAGCAAACTCCGGGAGATAGTGAAGGACAAGGAAGCCTTGAGCACTGTAATATATGGGAAGTTGCAAAGAATCAGACACAACTTAGCGACTGAACAACAATAACAGCAAGTTAGTGAAAAAATAATAAAGTTAGCAAATGTATTTGTTCTGATATTTTAATAAAAACGCACAAAACGTTATTGCTATAATACAAGTCTCCTTTTTTCCTTTCCTTATTTCATTTTTCTTCTTTGCCACCAAGGCAACTACTACGATGAATTTAGTGACTGGCTTTCTACTTCTTGCTTTTAGACATTTACTATAAATATGTACCTTTAATAACTTAAAGAAGAACTATACAAAAAAACATCTTAATGACCCGGATAACTATGATGGATGGTATGGTCACTTACCTAGAGCCAGGCATCCTGGAATGTGAAGTCAAAGGGACCTTAAGAAGCATCACTATGAACAAAGCTAGTGAAGGTGATGGAATTCTAGTTGAGCTATTTCAAATCCTAAAAGATGATGCTGTGAAAGTGCTGCACTCAGTATGCCAGCAAGTTTGGAAAACTCAGCAGTGGTCGCAAGACTGGAAAAGGTGAGTTTTCATTCCAGTCCTAAAGATGGTCACTGCTAAAGAATGTTCAGACTACTGCACAATTGTACTCATTTCACATGCTAGCAAGGTCATGCTCAGAATCCTCCAAACTAGGCTTCAGTAGTCTATGAACTGAGAACTTTGAGATACACAAGCTGGATTTAGAAAAAGAGGAAGCAGAAACCAAACATCTGTTGGATCATAGAAAAAGCAAGAGAGTTCCAGAAAAACATCTACTTCTGCCTCATTGACTACACCAAAGCCTTTGACTGTGTGGATCACTGTGGAAAATTCTGAAAGAGATGGGAACACCAGACCACCTTACCTGCTTCTTGAGAAATCTGTATGCAGGTCAAGAAGCGACAGTTAGAAGATAATATGAAACAACAGACTGGTTCAAAATTGGGAGAGGAGTGCTTCAAGGCTGTATATTATTACCCTGTTTATTTAACTTATATGCAGAGTACATCATGCAGAATGCTGGGCTGGGTGAAGCAGAGCTGGAATCAAGATTGCTGGGAGAAATATCAATAACTTCAGATATGCAGATAACACCACCCTTATGGCAGAAAGCGAAGAGGAACTAAAGAGGCTCTTGATGAAAGTGAAAGAGGAGAGTGAAAATGCTGGCTTAAAACTCAACATTCAAAAAATGAAGATCATGGCATCTAGTCTCATCACTTCATAGCATATAGATGGGGAAACAATGGAAACAATGAAAGAGTTAATTTTCTTGGGCTCCAAAATCACTGCAGATGGTGACTGCAGCCATGAAATAAAAAAGACGCTTGTTCCTTGGAAGAAAAGCTATGACCAACCTAGACAGCATATTAAGAAGCAGAGATGTTACTTTGCTGACAGTAGTCAGTCTAGTCAAAGCTATGGTTTTTCCAGTAGTCATGTGTGGATGTGAGAGTTGGACCATAAAGAAGGCTGACCACCGAAGAATTGATGCTTTTGAACTGTGGTGTTGGAGAAGGATCTTGAGAGTCCCCTGGACTGCAAAGAGATCAAACCAGTCCATCCTAAAGGAGATCAGTCCTGAATATTCACTGGAAGGATGGATGCTGAAGCTCCAATCCTTTGGCGACCTGATTGGAAGAACTGACTTATTAGAAAAGACCCTGATGCTGGGAAAGATTGAAGGCAGGAGGAGAAGGGGGTGAAAGAGGACAAGATGGTTGGATGTCATCACCGACTCAATGGACATGAGTTTGAGCAAGCTCCAGGAGATGGTGAAGGACAGGGAAGCCTGGCATGCTGTGGTCCATGGGGTTACAAAAGGTCGGACTGGGCTGAGTGGCTCAACAGCAACAAAATAATAATTATAGTAACTAATGGGCTTGAATGCTTACTACTTGCCAGACACTATTCATTTAACCAATAACCTTATGGTGACTGTAATGAATTAATACATAGAAAATGTTACAGGAAGTATAAAGTGAAAGTGTTAGTTGCTCAGTCATGTTAGACTTTGAGACCCCATCGACTAGCCCATCAAGCTCCTCTATCCATGGAATTCTCCAGGTGAGAATACTGGAGTGGGTAGCCATTCCGTTCTCTAGAGGATTTTTCCGACCCGGGCATCAAACCGAGTCTTCTGCACTACAGACAGATTCTTTACCGTCTGAGCCACCGGAGAAGTCCATATAATGCAGGTACTAGTTTATTTCCATTTTTTAAATAATGTAGAGGTTTTAAAATAACTTGGCTGGGTTCATATAGCTGCAAGCTACAGATTGAGGATTTGAAGCCAGATTTGTCTGAAGGCTATACCTTTAATCATGTATACCTTTGCAGAAGGAAATGGCAACCCACTCCAGTATTTTTGCCTGGAAAATTCCATGGACAGAGGAGCCTGGTGAGCTATAGTTCATGGGGTTGCAAAGAGTCAGACAAGACTGAACACACATACATACACCAAGCCCCGTTTCCCACTCCCCGCCCTGCTTGTCTACTTTTATTCCTGATTAGAGTCTTAGCCTCTGCAGGGACTACTTTTGGAACCTCATCCTCAGGTTCATCAGGTCCCGGCCAGCAGGGAGGCCTCGGAGTCTGCTTTGGAGGTGTTGCTGGTACCCGCTTGGGAACCTGGATGCCTCTGCTTTACAGCGCTCTCCTGCCAGGGCACAGGGTAGCAGCAGGTGGCCATGCACTCCATTTGTTCCCTGAGCTGGCTCCCGTGTGATTACTACCTCTTCTCCATGTCACTTTCAGTGTGGAAGCCTCCTTGGCCTTTCCTCTAAGCTGAGGTTCACCTCTCTGAAAAGGAAGCTTGGGCATTGCTGCACTATGTTGATCTCTGCAAAAGCAAGATGCGTTTTCTCCTGAGGTCTGTGGCAATCAACTCCCAAATGAAGCAAGTGTGTACCTTTAGCAATCCTGCCTCTTTATAAATATATGTTATTTTATATGTATTTAAAAATTAATTAATTATTTTGGCCGTATCAGGTCTTGGTTGTGGCATGCCGGCTTCTCTCTAGCTGTGGTGTGAGAGCTTTGGAGTATGTGGGCTCTGGAGTATGTGGGCTCTCTAGTTGTGGCTCACCGGCTCAGTAGTTGAGGCATTCAGGCTTAGTCTAATAATTTTTATTTATTTATTTAATTTATTTGCTTTTGACTGTGCTGGGTCTTTGCTGCAACCCGGGCCTTGGTCTAATTGCCACAAGTGGGGGCCACTTTCTGGTTTCTGTTCGTGGGCTTCTCACTGTGGCGGCCTCTCTTGCTGTAAAGCAGGGGTTCCAGGGATGTGGGCCTTAGTAGATGCTGCCAGTGGGCTCATTAGCTGTGGCTCCCAGGCTCCAGAGCACGGGCTCAACAGTTGGCCCAGGCCCAGCTGCTCTGTGGCAGGTGGGAACCTTCTGGAGTAGGGATTGAGTCTGCATCTCCCATGTGGCTACTGAGCCACCGGGAAGCCCCATTGTATACTTTAAAAATATATTAAAAAATGAAAATGGTATCATTCTATAGGGATAGTCCTATAATTTTGGGGGTAACTTCTTAAAAATTGTTTTCAGTTCAGTTTTAATGATACCGTGAACTACAACTTGCTTCTTTCCACTTCCACTCAACATTGCTTTTTTAGCCCATTTTATTTTTTAAACTATTTCTTTTAATTGACGCTTAGTTAACTTAAAATATATCGCTTTTAGATGTAGAGCAAAGTGATCCAGTTTTACATATATATGTTTGTCTATTCTTTTCCATTATAGGTTATTATAAGATACTGAATATAGTTTCTGATGGAGGAGCCTGGTAGGCTGCAGTCCATGGGGTCGCTGAGGGTCGGATACGACTGAGCGACTTCACTTTCACTTTTCACTTCCCTGCATCGGAGAAGGAAATGCCAACCCACTCCAGTGTTCTTGCCTGGAGAATCCCAGGGACGGGGGAGCCTGGTGGGCTGCCGTCTATGGGGTCGCACAGAGTCGGACACGACTGAAGTGACTTAGCAGTAGCAGTAGCAGTGTTATACAGTAGTCCTTATTGTTTGTCTATTTTATATGATGTTGAAGCTGAAACTCCAATACTTTGGCCACCTGATGGCGAAGAGCTGACTCATTTGCAAAGACCCTGATGCTGGGAAAGATTGAGGGCAGGAGGAGAAGGGGACAACAGAGGATAAGATGGTTGGATGGCATCACCTACCCAATGGACATGGGTTTGGGTGGACTCTGGGAGTTGGTGATGGACAGGGAGGCCTGGCGTGCTGCGGTTCATGGGATCACAAAGAGCTGGACACGACTGAGTGACTGAACTGAACTGAACTGAAGTGTGTATCTGCTAATTTCAAACTCCTAATTTACCCTGCCCCTTCCATCCCCTTTGGTACTGTAAGTTTGTTTTCTATGTCTGTGAGTGTATTTCTATTGTGAAAGTAATTTCATTTATATCATTTTTTTTTAGATTCCCACATATGTGACATCATATATTTGTCTTTCTCTGACTTGCATCACTTAACATGATTATCTCTAGCTCCATCCATGTTGCTAAAAATGACATTACTTCAATTTTTATGGCTAATATTCCACTGTATGTGTGTATGTATCACACAGATACACCCCACCTCTTTTTTAAAAATTTTTATTGGAGTATAGTTGATTTACAATGTTGTATTAGTTTCTGCTGTACAACAAAGTGAATCAGTTATCCATATACATATATTCACTCTTTTTTAGATTCTTTTCCCATAGAGGTCATTACAGAGTATTGAATAGAGTCCCCTTATGCTATACTGCTAAGTCACTTCAGTCGTGTCCGACTCTGTGTGACCCCATAGACGGCAGCCCACCAGGCTCCCCCGTCCCTGGGATTCTCCAGCAAGAACACTGGAGTGGGTTGGCATTTCCTTCTCCGATGCAGGAAAGTGAAAAGTGAAAGTGAAGTCGCTCAGTCATATCCAACTCTTAGCGATCCCACGGACTGCAGCCTACCAGGCTCCTCCGTCCATGGGATTTTCCAGGCAAGAGTACTGGAGTGGGGTGCCACTGCCTTCTCCACTTACGCTATACAGGAGGTCCTTATTAGTTCCCTATTTTATATATAGTAGTGTGCATATATCAATCCACATCTCCCAATTTTCTCTCTCACCCTCTCCCCTCTAGTAACCGTAAGTTTGTTTTCTATATTTATGACTCTGTTTCTGTTTTGTAAAAAAGTTCCTTTATACCCTTTTTTAAAATTGCACATTATACCACATCATCTTTATCCATTGATCTGTTGAAGTCCGTAGATTTCTTCCATGTCTTGGCTATTGTAAATATTGCTGCAATGAACATTGGGGTATATATATCTTTTTTTTTCTTTAAAAAAATAATTGAAGTATAGCTGATTTACGGAGAAGGCAATGGCAACCCACTCTAGTACTCTTGCCTGGAAAATCCCATGGACAGGGGAGCCCCGTAGGCTGCAGTCTACGGGGTCGCTAGGTGTCAGACAGGACTGAGCTACTTCACTTTCACTTTTCACTTTCATGCATTGGAGAAAGAAATGGCAACCCACTCCAGTATTCTTGCCTGGAGAATCCCAGGGATGGGGGAGCCTGGTGGGCTGCCATCTATGGGGTCGCACAGAGTCGGACACGACTGATGCGACTTAGCAGCAGCTGAGTTACAGTATTGTGTTAGTTTCAGGAATACAGCACAGTGATTCCATTACACATGTATATATCTCTATTCTGTTTTGGAATCTTTCCCCTTATATGTTATTAAAAAGTGTTGAATATAAGTTCCCTGTGCTATACAATAGGCCCTTATTGGTTATCTGTTTTATATATCGCAGTGTATATCTGTTAATCCCAAGCTCCTAATTTATCCCTTCCCACCTTTCCCGTTTGATAATCATAAATTTGTTTTCTATATCTGTGCGTCTATTCTGTTTTATAAATAAGTTCATTTGTATCTTTCTCTCTTTTTTTTTTAGATTCCACATATAAGTGATATCATATTTGTCTTTCTCTGTCTGGCTTACTTCAGTTTGCGTGATATCTCCAGGTGCATCCATTTGCTGCAAATGGCATTCTTTCTTTCCTTTTTATGGCTAATACTTCTTTGTGTGTGTGTGTACATATGCTACATTTTCTTTATCCATCCCTCTGTCAGTGAACATTTAGGTTACTTCCATGTCTTGGCTATTATAAATAGTCTTTTAATGAACATTGGGGTGTGTATATCTTTTCAAAGTATAATTTTTTCTGGATTCAGGAGTGGGATTACAGGATCATATGGTAGTTCTATATTTAGTTTTTAAAGTAGCCTCCATACTGTTCTCCATAGTGGTTCTACCAATTTGTATTCCCACCAACAGGGTAGGGAAGGGTTCCCCTTTCTCTATATCCTCTCCAGCATTTATTGTTTGTAGATAGTTTGATGATGCCCATTCTGATTGGTGTGAGGTGATATCTCATTGTAGTTTTGATTTGCATTTCTCAAATAGTAATGTTGAGCATTTTTTCATGTGCTGTTGTCCATCTGTATGTCTTCTTTGGAGAAATGTCTATTTAGGTCTTCTGCCCACTTTTTGATTGAGTTTTTCTTTTTTTTGCTATTGAGTTGGATGAACTGTTTATATATTTTGGAGATTAATTTCTTGTCAGTTGCTTTGTTTTGAAAATATTTTCTTCCATTCTGTATTTTTGTAAAGTTTCTTTTAATTTCTTGTCAGTTGCCTTGTTTTGAAAATATTTCCTCCCATTCTGTATTTTTCTAAAGTTTCTTTTTCTTTTCCATCTCTGTCTAAATTGTAATCGGCCTGGCCGCCTTCTGCACTCAAGTCCTGATTTTCTTTTCTATGCAGATGACTAGCTGAACTTTTAACTCTCTTAGTGGAAAAAACACTGAACTAAGTAATAATGAAATGGAGAAAGCTTGAGCTTTGGTGCTAGGTGGACCTTGATTACAGTGCTGATTCTACTAGCTGTTTTTCCTTAGACAAGTTACTTTAACTCCTGAGCCTACATTTCTTTTTCTGTAACTTAGGGAAAATCCTCAAAAAAATCCTCAAAATACACCTACTTGGTGGTATATTTTGAGGATTAAATGAGAAAATGCTTGTGAAATTCTTGGTGGTTTTTTAAAAAAAGGTTTTTTTATAAGCTATTAATATTTTCCTTCCTTGCTGTAGAGGATCTTCAACTCTTAGTGCACATTAGAATTTCTGGGAAACTTGGTAAAATTTCCAGGCCTCACTCCAAGAGTGAGTAGTAGGTCAAGGTTGAGACCTAGGAATCTGAGTTTTAAACAAAATCCTTGGGTAATTTTGAAGCAGATGATCAACTTTTAGAGATGCGCTATCCTTGATTCCATGTCTAGCTTTGCTAGTAAATAACTTAGAGCTGTGGGCACATAATTTCCAGTTTCTGGTCCTTGTGTTTATTCAAGTATAAAATGAACTTTATGGTCTCTCTTGGCTGTAAAATTTTAAAAATGTTGATCTTATAATGTTAAATTTTTGAACTGGTGATCTGTTGCCACTTCTTGGCAGAAGTTCAGTAGAGGTACTTTAGGAACTTGGATTATGCTTCTTTCTATGAAGACTGGTGAAACTAGCCTAAGCAAAAGTAATTTAAAGATATGGGGATAGCTTGTGAAACCTTAACTGCCAGGATGCAGTTAGGCCTCAGGAATCAGGAACTAGATAGAACACATTAGGAAAATCAAGAAGTTCTTGCTGTCTCTTTTTTTCTTTACAAATTGGCCTCAGTCCCTTGGCTTTTTGTGCCTTCAAGGCTGCATGGTAGAAAATAGACATGGACAACATCTCCTGAGTTTACATTGCTTTCATTTTAGAAAGCAGCCAGACTGAGGCTGGAATATCTTAATTCCAATTCCAAATTGCCAGGAAAGGAAATGTGATAGGTCCATATTGGGTAGAAGGCCACCAGCTTTCACTACATCAGGGCATAGTATAAGGATGGTCTTGTGAGCCCTGCCACTAATTCTCCATGATTGGAGGTTGGTAGAGGTAGTCTGAGTTAGGTATTCATAACAGTTACAAAAGCATTTCACTAATTGTAGGATCACAATGTAGTATTTTGCATAGGACTCATAATTGATTCTTTTTAAAAAGTTTTTTTCAATACTAATTTAATTTTTATTATATTGGAATATAGTTGATTAATAATGTTGTGTTAGTTTCGGGTATACAGCAAAGTGATTCAGTTATACATATGTGTGTATGGTTTCTCAAATTCTTTTCCTGTTTAGGGAATTACAGAGTATTCTGTGCTATTCAGTATGTCCTTATTGGTTATCTATTTTAAACATAGCTGTGTGTACATGTCAATCCCAAATTCTCAATCTATCCCTCCCCCTCCCCCTTCTCCTCTGATAACCATAAGTTCATTGTCTGAGAGTCTGTTTCTATTTTGTAAATAAGTTTGTTTATATCATATATTTTTTAGATTCTGCATATAAGAGATACCACATGAAATTTGTCTTTTCTGTCTGATTTCACTTAGTATGATACCTCGAAGTCCATCCATGTTGCTGTAAATAGCACTGAGTTCAGTTCAGTTCAGTTGCTCAGTCGTGTCCGATTCTTTGCAACCCCATGAACTGCAGCATGCTAGGCCTCCCTGTCCATTACCAACTTCCGGAGTCCACCCAAACCCATGTCCATCGAGTTGATGATGCCATCCAAACATCTCATCCTCTGTCGTCCCCTTCTCCTCCTGCCCTCAATCTTTCCCAGCATCAGGATCTTTTCCAATGAGTCAACTCTTTGCATCAGGTGGCCAAAGTATTGGAGTTTGAGCTTCAATGTCAGTCCTTCCAATGAACACCCAGGACTGATCTCTAGGATGGACTGGTTGGATCTCCTTGCAGTCCAAGGGACTCTCAAGAGTCTTCTCCAACACCATAGTTCAAAAGCATCAATTCTTCGGTGCTCAGCTTTCTTTATAGTCCAACTCTCATACATGACTACTGGAAAAACCATAGCCTTGACTAGACAGACCTTTGATGACAAAGTAATGTCTCTGCTTTTTAATATGCTGTCTAGGTTGGTCCTAACTATTTCATTCTTTTTAGTTGCTGAGTAGTATTCCATTGAATATATGTATCACATCTTTATCCATTCATCTGTCAGTGGACATTTCGGTTGCTTCCATGTCTTGGCTACTGTAAATGGCACTGAAATGAACATTAGGGTGCATGTATCCTTTCGAACCATGGTTTTCTCAGGTTCGAGAAAAATCCCAGGAATGGAATTGTTGGATCATATGGTAGCTGTATTTTTAGTTTCTTGAGGAACCTCCATACTGTTCTGTGTAGTGACTGTACCATTTCCACCAACAGTACAGGAGAGTTCCCTTCTTTCTACACCCTGTCCAGTATTTATCTGACTGGTGTGAGGTGATACATATATATATTTTAAAAATTTATTTATTTTTGACTGTGCTGAGTCTTTGTTGCTGCACAGGTTTTCTCTAGTTGCAGCAGGCAGGGTCTGCTCTCTAGCTGCAGTGCAAGGGCTTCTCATTGTGGTGGCTTCACTTGTGGAATATGGGTTCTAGGGCACTTGGGCTTCATTAGTTGCAGCGCGTGGACTCAGTAGTTGCGGCTCCCAGACTCCAGAACACAGGCTCAGTAGTTGTAGCGAACAGCTATTAGTTGCTCCACAGCATATGAAATCTTCCTGGATCAGGGTTCAAACCCATGTCCCCTGCATTGGCAGGCAGATTCTTTACCATTGAGCCACAAGGGAAGCCTGATATCATGTAGCTTTGATTTGCATTTCTCTAATAAGTAGCAGTGTTGAGCATCTTTTCATGTGCTTTTCGGCCATCTGTATGTCTTTGGAGAAATGTCTGTCTAGATCTTCTGTTGATTTTTTTTTTTTTGAGCTGTATGAGCTGTTGTAAATTTTGGGGATTAATCACTTAGTCATTGCATTGTTGGCAAATATTTTCTTCCATTTTGTAGGTTGTCTTTTTTTTTTTTATGGTGTCCTTTGCTGTTTAAAAGCTTTTGAGTTTAACTTGGTCCCATTTGTTTATTTCCATTATTCTAGGAAATCGATTGAAAAAGTAATTCTGTAATTTATGTCAAGTGTTCTGCCTATATTTTCCTCTAAGAGTTTTATAAGTGCTGGGAAAGCTGGACAGCTAGATGTAAGAAAATTAAATTAGAACATTCTTTAACACCAAACACAAAACTAAACTCAAAATGGATTAATTAAACCTAAATATAATTGATTCTTGTGGGAAAAAGTAGTAGAGATGGACTAAAAGAAAAAGTGGGCGTTTGTTCTTATTGTTCATCAGGTACCAGAATGGTAGAGCCTTCTGTGGTCATTTCTGCTAGACTGGGTTGTTTAATCAAGAGTGACTTTTTAAATTGCCTTTGGATATAGTTTTTTTTCTTTTAAAATTATATAATTTTAAAATGTAAAATATTTATCATCCTTGTTTTATATATTTGAACTTGACTTTTTCACATGAAGAGAAAATTATGTGAGACTGTGAAGGGCATTGGCAAGAGTATAAGTTTTTGAATCAGACAGTCTGGCATTTTAGTGTTATCTCTGTCATTTAGTGACTGTATGATTATTTGACCTCTCTGCAAAATAAGCATTATAATCTTTGTATCATGGGTTACTTGAGAATCAAATGACATAACATATGTACAACTCTCATACTGTTTCCTAGATAGTAGGTGCTCAATAAATCATGGCTATATCATTGTTTTTTGAAGGTAAAGGCATAAGGTGTTTTTTAGATCTGAAAATCAGTAACTAGACTATAAGAGAGGCAGTACTTTTACATTAATATTATACTGTATGCATGTGTTTAATTTTTATTGATGGTTTTAATGAAATATTATTTTGATCTCTTGTTTAGTGTCAAGCCAGAAGAGAAGTAAAACTCAACAAAAACTTATTATGTATGGAATTCATTCTTAAAAGAAGAAACAAGTGATTATTGAAGACTATGGATCGGAGCAAACGGAATTCAATTGCAGGATTTCCTCCACGTGTGGAGCGTCTTGAGGATTTTGAAGGAGGTAGTGGAGGGGATGGGAACATGACCCAAGTGGGAAGAATTTGGCCCTCCTCATATCGAGCTCTTATAAGTGCCTTTTCCAGACTGACACGTTTAGATGACTTCACCTGTGAAAAAATAGGGTCTGGCTTCTTCTCTGAAGTGTTCAAGGTGAGTGATGCCACAGTTTTTCTCATATTGTCTTGTTGAGGGTCAGTTTCACTGCAGAGTTCACAGCCGTGTTTCATTAGGAAGTAGGCTTTGCCTTGTCAGGGGACTGTGGATCTTGAGTAGTATTGTAAACTCCTCTTGAGCTATCTGTTAACTTGCAAGATATTTTATTTATTTTAACTATAAAAATAATCCATACTGATCAAAAATTAAAATAACATAGGAGCCTCTTCCACTCCTCCAGAATTTTTCATCATCCAAAATGGACACTTTGTATGCATTAAAAAAAAACTCCCTCTAGTACCCTTAGCCCATGTTAATATTTGTTCTATCTAATGTCTCTATGAATATGTCTATCCTAGGAACCTCATATAATGGAATTATAATATTTGTTCTTTTGTGCCTGGAATTCCCTTGTCATCCAGTGGTTGCGACTTGGTGCTGTCACTGCCGGGCCTGTGTTTTATCTGTGGTTGGGGAACTGAGAACCCACCAGCCCTGTGGCATGGCCAAAAAAAAAATTTTTTTTTTCCATTCAATATTTATTTATTTATTTGGCTGCATTGGGTCTTAGTTGCTTCATTCAGGATCTTTCTTTGAGGTGCATAGACTCTCTAGTTGTGTCTTGTGGGCTCCAGAGCATGTTGGTTCATTAGTCGAGGAGAGCACGCTTAATTGCTTCACATTGTGTGGGATCTTTCCTTTCTTAAGTAATTTTTGTTAATTTTATTTTCTTAGGATATAATTAATCTTACTTAAATTTTTGGATTTGTGGGCATAAATACTTTATGTAATTGATGTGGCACAGGTTTTTTGTTTCCACAATAGCTGTGTTTTCCTTCTTCCATATTAATAGATCTTTTAGTTGGACACACTGATGCCATTTCCTAGCTTTCCTTATAGCTAGGTTTAACTATATGAGTAGTTCTGCCCAATAGGATATGAGCAGAATTGTCGTATGGGAGCTTTTGGAATTCTTCCTTTGCCACTTCTTATATCCATTTTTCCTTCATATTTGCTGTTGTACATTTTGATCATAGTGTAACCCTACAAATGGAGGCCATCTGTGGCAGAGCAACAGGACAGAGCCTGCATCTTCCATGCCTACATGGAAGAGAGCTGCCTGGTTCTGTACTATCTCCTGGAGTCTCTTTGTAAGAAAAAAAATCTTAAGACTTTTAATATTTGGTCCTCTGTTTGCAGCCAAACCTAAGTGTAATTAATACCATATCAATATCTGCCTCCTTCCTCTAATATGGTTTATTTGTGTCTTCTATTTTAAAAATAAAACAACACAAGTTTATTTTAGGTTTCTTCTGAAAGGATTTGCTTAAAAAAAAATTGAGCTAGTTGGGAATTCCCTGGCGATCCAATGGTTAGAACTTGGTGCTTTCACTACCAAGGTCTGGGTTCAGCCTCTGGCCAGGGAGCTAAGATACCATAAGCTACATGATGTGGCCAAAAATGGGGAAAAAAAAAGAGGTATTGTTTATTGATAAACTGAAGGCTTAAGAAATATAGGATTCCGGGACCTGTGGGGATAGCTATGAAGTCTCATTGGTCCTGCCTTTGCCCTTGTACCTGTCCCAGGGAAGTTTGTCTGTTTCCACACCTGTTGATAACTCCACCCTGGGCAGAACCTGGCAGTCAGAATATTACCTTTGATTCTTCTGATTATCTTCTGTTTGTGTTATGGTTCACTATTTTCTACTTATATCTGTATTACTTTCTTTCATTTACTTTCTTATTAGATCTAGTGATGTTTTGTTCTTTTTGTAGCTTTTTGAATTTTATTCTTATTTCAGTTTTTCCCAGTGTTTATTATTTTCTTGTATATACACTTAAGCTTTAAAGTTTCCTCTAGACTTGGCCATATCACAGGTTTTCAGTGTGGTCTCATCATTTCTAAATGTAGTTTGGTTTGATATGAGAATTATTTAAATGAAAATTTAAAAAGTCTACATGGTGAATTTTCTTTTTGGTAATTGTTTGATATTTAATTTCTAATTTTAGTGCATCATGATCACAGAAAATGGCTTGTATGAAATCTGTCCTTGGAGTATAATTTATTTTTTAAAATATTTACTTATTTGGCTGAGTTGGCTCTTTTTAATTATCTCATGTATTTTTTTTTGTTGCTCTGGCTCTGTTGCTGCCTGTGGGCTTTTTCTAGTTACAACGAGCAGGGGCTACTTGTTGTGGTGCACAGGCTTCTTAGTGTGGTGGCTTCTCTTGTGCAGAGCTCAGGCTCTACGCACATGGCCTTCAGTAGTTGTGGCCTGAAGTCCCTAGGAGGGCTCGTGGGCTCAGTAGTTGTGGTGCACGAGTTAAGTTGCTCCACAGCATGTAGAATCTTCCTGGACTACAGATCAAACCCATGTTTCCTGCATTGGGAGGCAGATTCTTATCCACTGCACTGCCAGGGAAGTCCTGTGTTGGGTCTTAATTGGATTATGCAGGATCTTTCATTGCATCGCAGGGACTCTTGAGTTGTGGCACAAGAGCTCAGTGGTTGTGGTCTACGGGGGGTTAGTTGATCCTCGGCATGTGGAATCTTAGTTCTGAGACCAGGGATTGCACCTGAGTCCTCTGCATTGCAAGGCACATTCTTTTTTTTTTTTTTAAACAAAGTTGTTTATATATTTATTTTTGGCCGTGTAGGGTCTTCATTGCTGCAGGCAGCCTTTCTCTAGTTGCAGTGTGCGGGCTTCTCTTTGCAGTGGCTTCTCTTGTTTTGGCTCAGGGACTCTAGAGCAGGTGGGCTCAGTAGTGAGTGGCAGCTTGCAAGGTCTGGAGCTCAGGCTCATTAGTTGTGGCACAAGGGCCTACCTGCCCTGTGTCATGTGGAATCTTCCTGGACCGAGGATCAAACCCATGTGCCCATGTGCAAGGCGAATTCTTAACCACTGAACCACCAGGGATGTCCAACAAGGCAGATTCTTCACCACTGGACCATCAAGAAAGCCTCTGGAATATAATTTAGATTTTGTTTTGATATAGCACAAGGTCAGATTTTCTTGAATGCCGCAAATATATTTGAAACAAATATGAATTTCTGTTTTGTTTGATCGCATGAAGTTCTGTGTACCTCTATTAGATTAAGCTTTTGTATTGTTATTCAAATGTTATATGACCTTATTTATTATAGTCTAATCTATTTCTTTGAAAAAAGTCTATTAATATTTCCTAATGTGTTTATAGATTCTCCTTGTGTTTCTGTCAGTGTGGTTATTTTTTTTATAGTCCATATTGTGAAGTATATATTAATAGAAATTCTTGTTTATTATTGGATTGTACACTGTAGATAGATTGTATATTTTATAAATGCTAGTTTTCTATTTTTGTCCCACTTTATGCTGTTAGCTTTGATTTCTACTTTATCTGATATCAATATTATGTACCTTCTTCCTCACTATATGCATTTATCTGTTGTTTTGGTTATTATTTTCCCAGGATGTCTTTTTCTATCTCTATTTTTATTCTGTCTGTGATAGTACATTTTTTATGTATGTCCTGTGAAATAGTTTTATATTTAATTTTTTTGATCCAAAATTAAATTTGCCCATAAAGAGACAGAGAAATTGTAATCTGTTTATATTTATTGTTATTCTATCTTTACACTGCATAAACTCTTAAATGATAATTTAATGAGTATAGAATTTAGGACAGTATTTTCTTCAGCACATTAAAATTATTCTTCCCTTTTTTCTTTTTTTAGTTCACCTCTGCTGTCGCTAAGTTAGTTGTTTGGTTGTTTACCCTTTTTAATCAGCCTTTAGAATTATTTTTTCTTCTTTGTTCAGTTTTGATTATATTGGTCTCAGAGCTGATTTATTGTTATTTATTCTGCTTAGAATGTGGTTTATTCCTTCATTTTAAGAACCATGTGTCTTAAATTCTAGAAAATTCTTGGACATTTTATCTTTTAAAATTCTGCTCTTTTCTTTGGCCTCTTAAGGTCCCATTACATGTATATTGGATTGTCTCGTGCTACCTTTCATGTCTCTTAATTTTTCTCTCATGTTTTTGTTTCTTTGCCTTTTTGTGCTAGTTTTTTTAGGGGGGAGTGTGGTGGTGATTTTCAGTCTGTTTTCCTATTTACTTTCTTTTCATTTGGGGCCTACTCTATTATTCAAACTGCTTTTGAGATTTTTAAATTTCAGTTGCTATGTTTTTCTTTTCTAGACTTTCTCTTTTTTTGGCTTTTTTCTTTTAGATTTTATTAAGATACAGTTGGCATATAACAGTGTATTAATTTTCAGTGTATAATATGATTTCATATGAATATATATTGTGAAATGATTACCATAATAGGTTTAGTTAACGTCCATCACGTCATGTATTTGCAGATTCTTTTTTTCTTGTGATGAGAGTTTTGTAGACTTTCTATTTGTGTTTCTTAAATGCACTTCTCTCTTGTTTCAAATATCCTGTTCCTGCTTTTCTTTGAACATCTAATTTTGTGTAATTTTAATTGAATTTATTTTAAAAATCACATAGTATAAACTTAAAAGGTGTAAAAGGTTATTCAGTGAAAAATAATTTGCTTTTTTCTGCCCCTCAGTTTTCTTCTCTCTAGGTAACTGGTATTTAGTGCTTTCTTACATGTCCTTCTAGAGATATTTTGTACTTATGTAGGCAAATACGTGTATAGTCTGTATGTGTATGTGTGTGTGCATGTTTATATATCAATTATCTATTATTTACCTACTTACTTACCTGCTCCATGGTAGAGGTAGTGTAAGTTCTATGAGGGCAGGTTTCTTTTTTAAATCTCTTTTTAACTCTGCACTGCTGTATCCTGAGTGCTTAGAATTCTACATGGCGTATAGTACTCATTCTTCTACAAGTATCTTAGTTTTGTAGAACTTCTTTTTATGTGTGCTATGAATTATATTTTCTAAGATTGTAGTGCTTTTTAAGTTAGTTTTTAACAATTTTTGCAATGTAGAAATAGTTCAGTTTATTTTTTATTGCCTTCTGTTTCTTTTATGATTAAAAAAGCTCTCTATACTCCTATGTTATAAATAACATTATAATTTTTTTCTTATCACTTTTATGGTATTACTACTTATGTTTAAATGTTTGATCTATCTGGAATTTGTTTTTTAAGATGTCTACTCAGTTGTACCAGCAACATTTAATGTATATTTAATATTTTTCTCACTGATTAGAAGTGTCACTTTTATTCTATCCTGAATTTTCCTCAGTATGTATTTTGGTGTCTTTCTAGACTTTATTCTGTTGCATTGGACTGTCTACCATAATACACTGTTATAATAATTTAATCATTTCAACTTTTTTCTTAATATCTGGTTAGTCTAGTCTTCTTCATCATTATTATTCCTTTTCAGAATTTTCTTGGCAATTCTTCCTTATTTTTATTGTGAGTTTTAAAATGCGTTTGTTGGTTTCTAAAAATATTCTGCTGCTGCTGCTCCTAAGTCGCTTCAGTCCTGTCTCACTCTGCATGACCCTATAGATAGCAGCCCACCAGGCTCCCCCATCCCTGGGATTCTCCAGTCAAGAACACTGGAGTGGGCTGCCATTTCCTTCTCCAAAAAAATCCTATTACCCTTTTATTGAGATTTGAGTAAATTTATAGATTAATTTAGAGAATTATTGTCTTTTTATATAAGCATATGGCATATCTTCTCATCCGTTCAAGTATTTTGTGTCTCTTTGTAGACATTAAAAATTTAAAAAAAAATTCCACATTTCTTCTGATGTTGGATATTCATTTTTTTCTGCTGCAATTGTAAATGTCAATTGCACTTCTGTTATATCTTCTGTTTGTTGTTTGCTTGTGAAGACTACTAATTTTTACACATTAATCTTTGATGCATCCAGTGTACTGAGTTTTTTTAATGTTTGCAATAGATTTTCAGTTGATTGACTTTGATTTCCCAGATATATAGTCATATCTGTGAATGATGATAAATTTATTTCCCATTTTTTATCTCACTTTTTCTCAATAAACAGCATTGACTAATACTTCCTAAAGTGTTAAATAATATTGGTATTTGACATCTTTGTCTTTGTTCCTGACTTTAATGGGAATACCTGTAGTGTTTTCTAATTAAATATGATATGATTTGGGGGCTGAAGTAGATATTTCTTTTTCTGTTCGATCTTCAAAATTGTAATAAAAAAACCCTCCTATTTGGTTAAGAACTATTTTTATGCAGTATGGATGATGACTTTTACTGTATGTCTTTTCAAAATCTCTAGCATGATGGTTAATTTTATATGTTGACTTAACTGGGCCAGATGATGCCTAGATATTTGGTCAAATTTTATTCTGAGTATGTCTCTGAGAGTACATGTTGAATAAGATTATCATTTGAATCAGTAGACTGAGTAAAGCAGATTGCCATCCCTAATGTGGACGTTAGTCACTCAGTCATGCCCAACTCTTTACAACCCCATGAACTGTGTAGCCTGCTAATTCTCCAGGCAAGAAAACTGGAGTGGGTTGCCACTCCCCTGTGTCAGGGGATCTTCCTGAGACAGAGATTGAACCCTGGTCTCCTACATTGCAGGGAGATTCTTTACCACCTGAGCAATCATTTAAAGGCCCAAAAGGAACTAAAAGGGTGACTTTCCTGTGATGAGGGAATTCCTACCTGACTACTTTAGGTGGGATATCTGTATTTCCCTGCCTTTGGATTGAAACTGAAATACTGCCTCTTCTTAGGCTTTGGGCTTGCCATGTTCACTCATCTCACATGCTGGTAAAGTAATGCTCAAAATTCTGCAAGCCAGGCTTCAACAGAATGTGAACGGTGAACTTCCAGATGTTCAAGCTGGATTTAGAAAAGGCAGAAGAACCAGAGATCAAATTGCCCACATCTGTTGGATCATTGAAAAAACAAGAGAGTTCCAGAAAAACATTTACTTTTGCTTTATTGATTATGCTAAAGCTTTTGACTGTGTGGATCACAACGAACAGCGGAAAATTCTTAAAGAGATGGGAATACAAGACCACCTGACTGCCCTTTGAGAAATCTGTATGCAAGTTAGGAAGCAACAGTTAGAACTGGACAAGGAACAACAGACTGGTTCCAAATAGGAAAAGGAGTACGTCAAGGCTGTATACTATCACCCTTCTTATTTAACTTATATGCAGAGTATATCATGAGAAATGCTGGAAGAAGCACAAGCTGGAATCAAGATTGCTGGGAGAAATATCAATAATTTCAGATACGTAGATGACACCACCCTTATGGCAGGAAGTGAAGAAGAACTAAAGAGCCTCTTGATGAAAGTGAAAGAGGAGAGTGAAATAGTTGGCCTAAAGCTCAACATTTAGAAAACTAAGATCATGGCATCCTGTCCCATCACTTCATGGCAAATAGATGGGGCAACAATGGAAACAGTGGCTGACTTTATTTTTTTGGGCTCCAATTCTCTGCGGATGGTGACTGCAGCCATGAAATTAAAAGACGCTTACTCCTTGGAAGAAAAGTTATGACCAACCTAGATAGCATATTCAAAAGCAGAGACATTACTTTGTCAACAAAGGTCCGTCTAGTCAAGGCTTGGTTTTTCCAGTGGTCATGTATGGATGTGAGAGTTGGATTATAAAGAAAACTGAGCTCTGAAGAATTGATGCTTTTGAACTGTGGTGTTGGAGAAGACTCTTGAGAGTCCTTTGGACAGCATGGAGATCCAACCAGTCCATCCTAAAGGAGATCAGTCTTGGGTGTTTATTGGAAGGACTGATGTTGAAACTGAAACTCCAGTACTTTGGCCACCTGATGTGAAGAGCTGACTCATTTGAAAAGACCTTGATGCAGGGAGGGATTGAGGGCAGGAGGAGAAGGGGATGACAGAGGATGAGATGGTTGGATGGCATTACCGACTCAATGGACATGGGTTTGGGTGAACTCCGGGAGTTGGTGATGGACAGGGAGGCCTGGCATGCTGCCATTCATGGGGTCGCAAAGAGTCAGGCATGTTGGAGTGACTGAACTGAACTGAAAGCTCAAATTCAGAAAACTAAGATCATGGCATCTGGTCCCATCATTTCATGGCAATAGATGGGGAAACAGTGGGAACAGTGAGACTTTATTTTTTTGGGCTCCAAAATCACTGCAGATGGTGACTGCAGCCATGAAATTAAAAGATGCTTACTCCTTGGAAGAAAAGCTATGAACAACCTAGATGGCATATTAAAAAGCAGAGACCTTTTATTAAAGATTTTATTGAAGGTTTATTAAAAAGCAGAGACCTTTGCCATCAAAGGTTCATTTAGTGAAAGCTATAGTTTTTCCAGTAGTCATGTATGGATGTGAGAGTTGGACTATAAAGAAAGCTGAGTACTGAAGAATTGATGCTTTTGAACTGTGATGTTGGAGAAGACTCTTGAGAGTCCCTTGGACTGCAAGGAGATCCAACCAATTCGTCCTAAAGGAAATACAGTCCTGAATATTCATTGGAAGGACTGATGTTGAAGCTCAAACTCCAATACTTTGGCCATCTGATGCGAAGAACTGACTCATTTGAAAATACTCTGATGCTGGGAAGGATTGAAGGCCAGAGGAGAAGGGAACAACAGAGGATGAGATGGTTGGATGCCATCATCGACTCAATGGACATGAGTTTGAGTAAACTCTGGGAGTCGGTGATGGACAGGGAGGCCTGGCATGCTGTAGTCCATGGGTTCACAAAGAGCTGGACAGGACTGAGTGACTGAACTGAACTGAACTGCCATGCCATGTTTTGGTCTGGAATTTATCCCATTGGCTCTCCTGGTTCTCAGGGCTTCAGAATTACACCTTTGGCTTTCCTGGGTCTCCATGTTACCAACTGCAGATCTTGGAACTTATCAGGCTCTATAACTGTGTGAGCCAATTCCTTGTGATAAATCTTTTTGTCTCTGTAAATATCCTATTGGTTCTGTTTCTCTGAAGAACTGTAATACGTATGATGATGCATGTATTTTTGTCTTTTGCTATCAGTAAAGTGAATTATATTAGTAAGTAGTCTAATAGTAAACTATCTTTGCATTCCTGGTATATTATTCTTTAATGAGCTGCTAACTTCTTTTTGCTGGGGTATTTATATCCAAATATTTATGAGAATAGGTTGTGTTTTTCTCTTTCATGCTTCTGTTTTTAGGTTTTGATAGGAATGTTGTGCTTGTTTCATAAAAATAATTCAGAAGTTTTTTCCCCTATGCTTTGTAACAATTGAAATATTATTGGAATAATTTACTCCTTGAATATTTGATTGAATTCTTCTGTCAAATCTTGGCCAAGTACTTTGAAAAATTTTTCTATCCTTTTAGTTTAACTGATCTGTACAAATTTTTGTTTCTTCTATGTCAATTTCAGTAATTATATTTTACCAGAAAATTATTGTTGAGATTTCCCTGCTGGTCCAGTGGCTAAGAATCTGTCTGCCAATGTAGGGGACACAGGTTTGATCCCTGATCTGGGAAGATCCCACATGCTGCAGAGCAACTAAGCCCGTGAATCACAACTACTGAGCCCACATGCTGCAGCTGCTAAAGCCTGTGCCCAGAGAGCTCACGCTCCGCAACAAGAGGAGCCACCGCAGTGAGAAGCCTGTGCGCTGCAATGAAGAGTAGCCCCTGCTTGCTGCAGCTGAAGAAAGCCTGTTCACAGCAACGAAGACCCAATGCAACCAAAAAAAAATAAAAATTTGAAAAAAGAGAATGTTATTATTATAGGTTTTCTAGTAGATTTGCATAGAGATGAGTAAATTTTGACCATTAAACTGTTTTGTTTGTTTTTAGTCCCTTTCAGATTAGTTGCAAATCTTAGGGTATGAATATCTTATTATTTGGTCTTTTGACCTGCTGGTATTTCATTTTTTCTGTGATTTATAATTTTATATTGAGAGCCTATATTCAGGGAGATAGGTTTTACCTTGCAGTTTTCAAGGTTGTGGGTGTATTTTAATATACAGGTCTGACATTGCTTCTGCTGGGTTTGTTTAGGTTCTGGATCTGAACCTAAAGGATTTATTTTAATTTCTTGGGTCAGGCTTCTGTATACTGGTATAGTACAAATCTCAGTCCTGAGCCTGATTTCATAGTTGGCTCTTTTTCCTCATTTAAAGCAATAGGGTCCAGCATTATCCCACTGTGAATGCCTGTTACTAAAGGAGAAAGCAGCTTGTTAATTGAAGAAAGCTAGTTAAACGGGGAAAAAGTGGAAGCAGTGACAGATTTTATTTTCTTGAATTCCAATATTACTGTGAACAGTGACTGCAACCATGAAATTAAAAGATACTGTTCATTGGAAGGAAAACTATGACAAACTTAGCATATTAGAAATAATGTTGCTTATGAAAGTCTGTATAGTCAAAAGTATGGATTTTCTAGAAGTCATGTATGGATGTGAGAGTTGGACTATAAAGAAAGCTGAGTACCGAAGAACTGATGCTTTTGAACTGTGGTGCTAGAGAAGACTCTTGAGAGTGCCCTGGACTGTAAGAAGATCAAACCAGTCAATCTTAAAGGAACTCAATCCTGAATATTCATTGGAAGGATTGATGCTGAAGTCCCAATACTTTGGCCCCCTGATGCCAGCTGAGTCAATTCATTGGAAAAGAACCTGATGCTGGGAAAGATTGAAGGCCAAAGGAGAAGGCAGTGGCAGAGAATGAGATAGTTAGATAGCATCACAGACTCAATAGACATAAATTTGAACAAACACTGGGAGATAGTGGAGGACAGAGGACCTTGGTGTGCTGCAGTCCATGGGGTCACAAAGAGTCGGACATGACTTAGCAACTGAACAGCAACAACAAAACTTAATTGTATTTTATGGTATTTTAGAAAGTTATTAGTTTAATTTGATGATGAAAACATCATTGGGAAAGAGAGGGATCAATATTTTTATTTTTTCTTACATGTAGTATTCTGATACAGGGTTTTGGACCAATCTTGCCTGCCTTTTGCATTGGTAAATAAGTTTTATTGGAACACATCTACACTTATTTGGTAATGTATGTTCTACGGCTGCTTTTGTGCTACAGTGACAGAATTGAGTAGTTACAGCAGAGACTATATAACTTCAAAGCCCAAGATATTTATTGTCTGTCCTTTTACAGAAAAAGTTTTCCAACCTCTGGTCTAATAGCTCTGTAGTGCACAGCTAGGTGATGGTTAGTTTTTATCTTTGATTACCAAAGTACAGATGATTACAGAGCTTTAAAGGTCAGGTTAAATAAAAAATGTATCAGTAGCAATAAAAGAAAATATTTAACTTCTGGTGTGGGAGGTATAAATTATGCAGGTAGCTTAAGGACGTTTAGTTGCCTTAGATAGCAAAAGAAAACTGGCTGATGGATGACTTCATATTAAAGAATGTGAACTTTTTATTTTTTATTTTGTGGCTGCACCACATGGCATGTAGGATCTTAGTTTCCTGACCAGGGATCAAGCCTGTGCCCCCTGCAGCAGCAGCAAGGAGCCCTAGACACTGGACCGCCAGGAAAGTCCCAAGAATGTGGATTTATGCAGCTTATTTATGTTCCTTTGAAATAGTTCAGTTTTAGGATTTAGCACCTTCTGGTCATTCCTCCTTAAGAATAGATTTTAGTTATATTATCTGTTCAATTTAGTTCTGAAGCCTGTCTTTAGATAAGTAACAAAGACTACTAGGCTATATTTTATGAAGGATAGAAAGCCATGACTATCAAACTTCATGGTATTTATTGTATACTTTGTGATTCGTTAACCCCATGAGTCACAATTAGATAATTTGTCATTTTCCTTATTTTTTGCCACAACATGTGGCATGTGGGATTTTCCCCAACCAGGGATTGAATCCAGGCCCACTACATTGAAAGTGTGGATGCCACTGGCCCACCAGGGAAGTCCGGAAATAATTAAGACTGATGAACTAGGGCAGTTGTTCTCAACTGGGGTCAGTTTTGCTTTCCTAAGAGATATTTAGCAATGTCTGGAGATATTGTCAAAACTGGGCAGGGGGTACTACTGGTATCTAGTGGGTAGAGGATACCACTAACAGTTCTACAATGCACAGGATAGCCATCCACCACCAAAAATTGTCTGGCCCAAAATGTTAATAGTGCGGAGGTTATAAAGCCCTGACCTAAAAGTACTAGGAAAGATATATAAAACATCTGTTACTGAAATTAGAAAAAACACCCTTTTAGAAGCAAAATAGGTTGGATTTACACTTAAAACAATTTGTGAGCTTCAGAGAGTTCTTTTGACTGTTAATCTTCTTATTTTAAAAATACTATAAAACAGATTAATTTCAGTTGTTTCTAAGAAAATGACTTAGATATTTTGGATGTTAGTGAAATCTGTTTAGGGAAGAACTGTGGTATGTGTAAACAGAGGTGACATGAGTGTTTGTATGTACATTTGTAAAGAGAAAAGAAGGTAAAACCAAATGGCACAATGGCCCCAATCTCTTACCTCTGGTAAGTGGAAAATCTATTCAGCTCCAGTGTGGCAGTGGCTGACAACCTTTTCAGTTTCACATTAAGAGTATTTCTGTTGGGCTACAGGAGAAGGCTCTTAATTTCTTCTTATGCTAGTCCTTGTTTTGTTTGGAAATATAATTGAAAGGAAGATTTGTAGGCTGATGACTTTTCCAGTCTCTTGAGATAACTAAAGTACCCCCATGAGATAGTTCTGTATTTTAGTGTATATTGTGAAACCTATAAAACCTGGAATCCTATTCCAGAACAAAGTATCAGGGTACTTTTTTTTTTTTTAATAAGCACTTTACTGAGAAATAGTTCAGGTAATATAAAATTCTCCTTTTTAAAATACAAAATTCAGTGGGTTTTAGTATATTTACATGGCTGTACATCTCTCACCATTAATTTAAAAATATTTTTATCATTCTAAACAGAAATCCTGTACTTATTAATAGTCATTGTCCGTTCCTCCCTTCCCCCATCTCCAGGCAAACACTGTTCTACTTCATATCTCTATAGACTTGCCTGTTCTGGAGGTTTCATATAAATGGAATCATACAATATGTGACTTTTATGACTGACTTCTTTTATTTAGCATAGTGTTTTCAGCATTGATTCATGTTATAGTATGTATTAACATTTCATCCCTTTTTATAGCCCAATAATGTTCCAGTGTATGAAATACCACATTTTGTCTATATAGTCATTTGTTGATAGACATTAGGATTGTTTCCTTCTTTTGGCTATTGTGAATAGTACTGTTGTGAACATTTGTATACAAGTATTTGTTTGAGCACTTGTTTTAATTCTTTTGCTGTCTATCTAGAAGTGGAATTTCTGGATCATATAGTAATTTCATTTTACTTTTTGAGGTACTGAGGTTCTCCACAGTGGCTGTTTCATTTTACATGCTTGCAAGCAATGTGTAAGGGTTCCAGTTTCTCTACATCTCACCAACACTTACTATTCTGTTTATTATTAAAAATTTTTTCATTATTATAGTCATCCTCGTGGGTGTGAAGTAGTATCTCATGAGCTTTTTTTTTGAGATAATAATTGATTTAAAATATAATATTAGTTTCAGGTGTACCACATAGAGATTTACAATTTTTATAGATTATAGTCCATGTATAGTTATTATAAAAATTGGCTATATTGCCTGTGCTATAGATAATGTGCTTGTAGTTTATTTTGTACATGGTGATTGTACCTCTTAATTCCCTGCCCCTATTTTGCACCTTTTCTTTGCTTCATTGGTAGTCACTAACTTGTTCTCTCTATCTGTGTCTGTTTTGCTTTTTTTGTGTGTTCTATTCACTAGTTTTTTTTTTTAGATGCCACAAGTAAGTGATAAAATATAGTATTTGTCTTTTTTTCTCTCTGACTTATTTCACTAAGCATGATACTAAGTGAGTATTTTTGTGTATAGTGTGAGGGAGTATTCTAATTTTATTGATTTATATGTAGCTGTCCAGCTTTCCCAACCCCAGTTGCTGAAGAGATTGTCTTTAATCTGTTGCATATTCCTTCCTTTCTTTCGTTTTTTTTTAAACTTGGGTTGTTTTCGTTGAGTTGTAGTTCTTTATGTAATGTCCTTTGATGCACAAAAGTTCTTAATTTTGTTGAGATTCAGTTTATAGCTTTCCTTTTGTTGTTTGTGCTTATGATGTCATATCCATGAAATTGTTGCCAAATGCAATGTGGTGAAGATTTCCCCTAATGTTTTCTTCTAATAGTTCTGTCATTTCAGCTCTTAACTTTTGGTGCTATTGTAAGTGTGATTGTCTTGTTTCCTTTCTTCTCTTCCTTTCTTTCTGTGTTCCTCCCTTCCTTCCTAGGTCTTAAAAAAAAGGAATATTTTATTAAAACAAAAGTTATTACAGTGAAAGGGGGTTTAAAAAGAAAACTAAGAGTGATGTTTCACTTGGGAGGATTTTTATACTCAAGCAATGAGGACCCTTTCTTTAACTTCAGGAGTGTAAGTGTTGGAAGGATGCAGTGCCTGAGATCAAACTGAGAATGTCAGTGTCAGGCAAAAGTCAGTTGGTGTCTTCCAGAGTGACAGCAAGGGATACTGTAGGGAAAAACCCAGGCAGAGCAGCAACCTTTTTGCCTCCTCTAGAAGAGAACTTTATGTGCTATAAGGATAATGCTCCAGCTACCTTGGGTTCAAAGTCCTAAGGTTCTCAGTCTTTGTTTCTAGCAGTTTTGTTGTAGGAAAATTATGTCCTTAATTTCATTTTCTGATTGCTTATTCTTAGTGTAGAAAACTGGCTTCCCTGGTAGTTCAGATGATAAAGAATCTACCTGCAGTGTAGGAGACCTGGGTTTGATCTCTGGGTTGGGAAGATCCCCTGGAGGAGGGCATGGGCAACCCACTTCAGTGGGTTGCCTAGAGAGTCCTCTTGGACCAAGGAGCCTGGCGGGCTGCAATCCATGGGGTTGCAAAGGGTCTGACATGTAACTAAGCAACTATGGACGCACACAGCACAGTATAGAAAACAATTGATTTTTATATATTTATCTTGTATCCTATAACCTTGCTGAACTCTTCTATTAATTCTAATAGTTTTTGTAGTTTTTTTTTATAATTTTCTATACATAAGATCATGTTGCCTGATCAATAGAAATCTTGATTTTATTGATCTATTGAGAATCCCCAAACATTCCTTTAGAAGATTAATTGAATTTCTTTGATATCAGATTTTCTTGTAACTAATACAGTACCTAAAATGTGTCTTCTCACATTGTAAGAGGTGTGGCTCCTTGTTTTTAATCCCGCTATACCAAATACTCGGGAGAAGGCAATGGCAACCCACTCCAGTACTCTTGCCTGGAAAATCCCATGGACGGAGGAGCCTAGTGGGCTGCAGTCCATGTGGTTGCTAAGAGTTGGACATGACTAAAGCAGTGCAGCAGCAGCAGCATACCGAATACTTTGTCATTTTGGGACTAGATTATATTCTGAAGACGTTATTGATAATGATGTCAGTCTTGAGAGAGTAGTACTCGTAGTGCACTGATTTGATCATACCCCCACAACCTTGTTTGTAGAAGATTTTCTCCTCTCGCGTACCTGGACCCATGCAGTCTGAGTTAAAAGCCCATGTTCTGTGTCTTCACAGAAGCCTTTATTACTTTTAACATAGTCTTTTGAAATCATCTGATTAAGTGTCTTGTCATCCTACTTAGCTTCAAACTCCATAAGAACAGGGACTACGTCTTAATTACCTTTGGTTTCTCTAAGATATAGCATTATGCCTGGAACAGAGTAGGCATTTATTCATCCATCTATCCATCTGTTCACACCAGACACTGTGTTAAGTGCTGAGATACAGAGATGATTAAAACTTGTTAATCCTGACCTTGTAGAAATTATAATCTAATGGTAATCACTTATATTTAACATTAAGTACAAGGGTAATTGCCACACAAAGGGAAGGATAGTATATTAGTTATTTATTGCTACATAACAATTTTACCACTGATGCAGTGGTTTAAAAAGAACACATATTATTATACCTGTTTCTGTAGTTCAGGAGTCGAGGTATGACTTAGCTGGGTCCCCTGCCTCAGAAGCTCACAAAGCTGCAATCGAGGCGTCAGTTAGGGCAGCTGTCTTACATGAGGCTCAACTGGGGAAGGATCTGCTGCTAAGCTTATGTGGTTGTTGGCATCATTCAATTCCTGTCAGATTGCTGAATGGAAGGCTGTAGGTCCTTGCTATTTCCTTTTCCATGTTGCAGCTTGATTCTTCAAAGCCAGCAAACATGGGAGTCTCCTAGCAAGTTATGGGTTAGAGTCTTATCTATCATCATTATATTTAGGTTGCAGTTAACTATTCTTTTAAAAATTATTTATTTTTATTTATTTGGCTGCACCCAATGTTAGTTGCAGGATGCAGGATCTTTGATCTTCTTTGTCACATGCAGACTCTTAGTTGCGGCATGTGGGATCTAATTTCCTGATCAGGGGTTGAACTTGGGGCCTCTGCCTTGGGAGCATGGAGTCTTAGCTACTGACCCACCAGAATTCTTCTTTAATTTTTCTTTAATTGTTAATTCTTCTTTAATTTTTTAAAAATAATTTTATTTATTTTTTTGCCTGTGCTGAATCCAAGGGGCTAACAATGTATTACAGAGATTTACAAAAGAGAATAGAGAGGAAAGAAGTTCCTTCCCATCTCCCACCACCTTTTGAAAAGGAGTTTAGCATTGAGAACCCTGGGAGAAAGGATGATAGCAGTCCAAGGCTTCTTAGGGCTCTGCACCTTGGAAATGGTCCTTGTTACATATCCTTGCTGTCTGTCAAAACTGCTTCTTGCTAAATTTCCTGCTGTTTTTCTTGTTGCATTTATCTCGTTTTGCAACCTCTTTGAGGTACAGTGAGGTTTCAGAGAGGGAGCATTCTTGGGGAGGTTCAGGGTTTTGGGGTAAAATGATATGTTTTAAAGGAGACTATTTGTATCACATGTATTCTTAAGGTTCACTCACAGTAATGTATGATTGTAGCTTTTGGCCATATTCCATCCATTTACTGTTTCCTCCAGGGCTGATGTGGAAAGTTGGGCTACTGATTAGTAAAGAACTTTGCAGATGTCTCTGGGGGATGAACTTAGCACTAGTTAATGTCAGGGGATAATTTATCAGATTGAGAGTTTTACTGTGTGTGTACTGCTATGTTCCCAAGATCCTTCACCTTAATTGATAATCCAGCTAGAAAAACAAAAACTGGAAGCACAGAAGTTGTATGTACAGCTTGGATTCACTCAGTGTATGGGTGTATTTTTGTTGACGTTGATATATGCGAAGGCATGTGAGAGATATAAAACACTGATCTTAGAATTTCCTTGGGGGTCCAGTGGTTAGAAACTGTGTTCTGTTTCGAACTGAGCCAGAGGCCCAGGGTTTGATTCCTGGTTGGGGAACTTAGGGTCCTGCAGGCCTTATGGTGTAGCCAGAAAAAAAAAAAGTTTATCTTAAAGCATATTATTTTTGCAATAAGGAAGGTGAGAGGGTTGGTTGCTTCCTCTTTGAGATCTCATAAGGCTGATACTTCGAGCATGTAATAAATATTGCAGTTATTTGCTATCTTAATCATTCATTCATTTACTCAGCAAATATATAGTTAGTATTCATTAGGTATCGGAGAAGGCAATGGCAACCCACTCCAGTACTCTTGCCTGGAAAATCCCATGGACGGAGCAGCCTGGTGGGCTGCAGTTCATGGGGTCGCGAAGAGTCGGACATGACTGAGCGACTTCACTTTCACTCTTCACTTTCATGCATTGGAGAAGGAAATGGCAACCCACTCCAGTGTTCTTGCCTGGCTAATCCCAGGGACGGCGGTGCCTGGTGGACTGCCGTTCATGGGGTCGCACAGAGTCGGACATGACTGAAGTGACTTAGCAGCAGCAGCAGCTCATTAGGTATAGGACATTGAGCTAGTGTTAGGGATAGAGAAATGAATAAAATCTCACCCTAAATGAGCTCTTTGCTTAAGGGTGAAAAGAAATATATTTAAAATATAGTACTTGCTAAAACAGAGCCTGTAGCAAGAGCCTCAAATTACTTAATATATAGTTAATAAGTGTGTGAAAGTATGCAAAGGGTGCCAAGGAATTTAATATGGGCCACCAGTACAAACTTTGTTTAAAGGAGTCAGAGAAGGCTTCTCAGAGGAGGCCACCAGTGAGTTTCTTAGAAGAAAGAGCTTGTTAGGAAGACAACCAGGGAAAAGGGTATTTCAAGCAAGAAGAAAAGCATTTGTGGAGGCACAGGGGAATAAGAGCATGGAGTATTCTCAGAGTGGTGAGTGAAAAATTGGGTTTAGTTCATGTCTGCTGCGTGCATGGAAAGAAGTGGCAAGCCTGTAATGAGTCTAGAAAGGTAAGCAGTGACCTGAAAATGAAAGATTTCTGGAGATATGTTTTCTTTTTTGAATAATTTTATTATTTATTTATTTTGGCTGTGTTGGGTCTTTGCTTCCGCATGGGCTTTTCTCTAATTTTGGCCAGTGGGGACAGGGGGTCTATTTGTGGTGATGTGCAGGCTTCTCACTGTGGCTTCTCTTGCTGCCAAGCATGGACTCTAGGCGCTTGGGCTTCAGTAGTTGCAGCATGTGGGCTCAGTAGTTGCGGCTACTAGAACACAGGCTCAGTAGTTGTGGTGCATGGACTTAGTTGCTCCTTGGCATGTAGGATCTTCCCAGACTAGGGGTTGAACCCGTGTTTCCTGCATTGGCAGGTGGATTCTTTACCGCTGAGCCACCAGGGAAGCCCCTGGAGATATGTTTCTGTATATATTTTTTTTCTTCTCCCAAATCAGCTTTTGGTTTGTTGACCCTCTTTATTATTTTTTCATTTTCTGTTTCATTAACTTTTGCTTTTATCTTTATTATTATCCTTTCTTTTTTCCTTAGAATCTTTATTTTTATTATTATTTTTTTAATATTTGGCTGTCTGGGTCTTCATTGCTACTCACAGGCCTTTATCTAGTTACAGCAGGCAGGAGCTACTGTCTAGTTCGGGTGTGTGGGCTTCTCACTGCAGTGGCTTCTCTTATTGCAGAGCACAGGCTCTAGAACATGGGCTTAGTAGTTGCTAAGCTTGGGCCCCTGCAGCATGCGCAATCTTCCCAGACCAGGGATTGAACCCATGCCCACTGCACTGGCAGGTGGATGCCTAAGCACTGGACCACCAGGGAAGTCCTCCTAGAATATTTAGGTTGAACTCTAAATTATTTATTTTTAATATTTTACAGATGAGTTAGGATTGTCTTTGGTAGTATGTTACAGAAATCAGAACACCACTATCTTATTCAAATAAGATATTAATTTTTATCAGGAAATCTTGAGAAATTCCTGTGCTTTATAACTGCCTGAGGAGGTCATCAACAATCTAGGCTTCCACTAGCTCTCTTTAGTGGGTGGCTTTTGTCCTCTTGCTCTTGATGCAAGCACTACATCTGTGCTTCAGCAGATAAAAAGAACAATTGCATCAGGAAAACATTAGCATTCCCAGAATCCTCCACCAAGCAATTCCCACTTCCATGTCCTCACTAGGACTAGGACATCTGTCCATCCTAGCTGCAGGGAAGGGAAGATTGAATAGTTTAATTAATTAAGCCACCTAACTGGAGTTACGTTAGTCAAGAAAAGGGGACGTTAGATGTTGGGTAAACAATTAGTATTGCCCACTATGCTTATTTTTAATGATCTCTTTACTGTTGATTTTAAATTTTATTTCATGGTGGTCTGAGAATGTGACTCAGTCATTATGATGTAGTATCCATGCATTTGGTAAATTGTTTTCTCGTGCATGCAGTGCTTTTTTTCTTAGACCACTTGTTTTGAACACTTTCAGGTCCACTGTTCTTTGCATTATCGGAATTAAGATGCTGGCTCTGCCATTTGCTGGAGCTCTGAAAAAGTCTTATTTAATCTCTCTTTGCCTCAGTTTCCATAGCTGTAATATAGGAAATGTTAGTAATATCTCATAGAATTATTTTGAGGATTAGCTGAGTTAAAATATATAAAGCAGTTACACAACGGAACCTAGTATATAGCAAGTGGTATAAATTTAGCTGTTATAACAATTTTTTAAAACCTAACTCTTAACTACCCTGACATGAAATTGATAGGGAACAGTGGTTCTGTTGTTTATAATTATACTTATATAAGATCAATGGTAAACATCATTATTAAAATTGTATGATAAAAGAAGAGTAAAATTAAATTAGTAAAAATACAGATTTCAGTATGCACATTTTGGGGCCTGACTATGCTGGAATACATATTAAAATAGTTAGATGCTTTTACCTTCTTAAGCATGACTAGTTCTAGTTTTAAGAGAAGACAGAAACCACTCCATGCAAAAAAAAAAAAAGAACAGAGATGCCATAGAATATTAGAATAAAAGTATAATAATAGACCAGACTTACTTGTGTGTGATAAAGGAAAGAGGAACTTCAGTTGAAATAGGAATAGCTTGCCAAGACAAATTACAGATTGATTAAGGAGGTATAATATATCTTTGCCAGGTTTATCAGATGTTCATTTAATCTGGAATGTTTCATTAGAGAAAAAAGTTGGCAGAATAGGCACAATGATAAATTTGTAGGCAAAGCAAAAATACACTTTATACATATATACTTTTGAAATTGTATTTATTTATTTATGGCTGTGCTGGGTCATGGTTGCTGTGCGCAGGCTTTCTCTAGCTTTGGTAAGAGGGCGCTACTCTAGATGTGGTGCACGGACTTCTCGTTGTGGCGGCTTCTCGTGTTGCAGAGCTTGAGCTCTAGGGCGGGCAGGCTTCACTAGCTGCAGCACACAGGCTTAGCAGTTGTGGCACACATGCCCTGCATGTTGAATCTTCCTGGACCAGGGACCAGATCTGTGTCCTCTGCACTGACAGGAGGATTCTTAACCACTGGACCACCAGGAAAGTCCTATGTATGTTTGATATTTTTAAAAAGGCTAAATAAATAACATGGAACTCTGCTCAATGTTATGTGGCAGCCTGGATGGGAGGGGGGTTTGGGGAAAAATGAATAGATATTTATGTATGACTGAGTCTCTGCACTCACTATTCACCGAAAACTGTTATGACATTGTTAATTGGCTATGGTGTTGCTGTTGTTTAGTCACTAAGTAGTCTTTGACTCTCCGTGACCCCATGGACTGCAACTCATCAGGTTCCTCTGCCCATGTGATTTCCCATGAAACTGGAGTGGGTTGCTGTTTTCTTCTCCAGTTAATTGGCTACACCCCAATACAAAATAAAAAGTGTTTTTTTTTTTCAAGGCTAAATAAATCACCATAAATATAAAAACTGCAAATTGATCTGATACAGATGTGTTATATTGGGATTCAGGAGCAGCACTGTCATTGGTGGTCTGATTTTCTGAAATGAGGACCAATTCTTAATGATATTCTCAACAAAACAAAAAGCAATTTTCCTTAATTTACAGGTAGTTAGTTGCATTCCTAGGAAGTTCAGTATATACTAATACCATGCAAAGTGACTTTGTTTTTAATGTAAAATGGAGTTAGAACCCAAGCGTAGATAATAATAAATATTTTCTTTATTTGCATGAATATCTGGTAAGACATTTGCATTTTCTACAGCACATGGAACAATGCTTCCTTGTGCATTACAGTCCTGTAGCTGCAGGATGTCTTAGCATCTCAGGCCTGCAGCAGTCCCTGCCCCCAGTCATTGTTAGAACCAAAACATTTCACCTGAAAACTTCAAAAACACTTCTGAAGTGAGGTGTTATAGCCTCCTTTGAAGACTGCTGTTTAAACTTTATTTGCCTAATATTAATGCTGCTATACCAGCTTACTCTATACTGTACGCTCACTGTGACTTCTTGGCTGGAAGTCCTAAGCCACTCATCTAATAGTTAACTTTATGATTAATTACTTTGTTACAGTTCTTACACTGTTGTTGTTTTTATTACTTAATTCTCCCTCTAGTATTTCTGTGAGCTGGTCAGAGGCTTATGCTTTTCTTCCCCTCTAGAAAATAAGTGTCCTGACTCAAGTTAACCATTTAAATTCAACAAACAGTTTTTGAGTAGTCAGCTACTAGATGCTAGGCACTGTGCCAGAGAAGAATTTCTCAATTTGGTCTCATACCACATTGCTAAAGCTGAAGTTATTGCATGTAGTTTGTTATTTTAAATGATTGAAGTACCAGCATATGCAAATAATTTAATTTGAAAAATATAAATTAGAGCTGAATTAGAGGCACCCCTGGAGAGAAAATGGCAACCCACTCCAGTAGTCTTGCCTGGAGAATCCCATGGAGGAGCCTGGCAGGCTACAGTCTATGGGGTCATAAGAGTTGGACATGACTGAGCGACTAAGCGCACACACACACACACACAGAGCCACCCCAATTGAGGTTTCCTTGGTAGCTCAGTGGTAACAAATCCACCAGCCAATGCAGGAGACACGGGTTTGAACCCCGGGTTGGAAAGGTCGCCTGGAGAAGGAAATGGCAACCCACTCCAGTACTCTTGCCTGAAGAATCCCATAGACAGACGAGTCTGGCGGGTTGCAGTCCATGGGGTCACAAAGAGTCAGACACAACTGAGTGACTAAACAACAGCAACTATGTTTCCTGTCATTCTCACTTGCGTGTTAATATGCTTACTTGAATGGGATAAAAATGGGTAGAGTAATAACTAGTGGCCGTAAGATTGTGTATAACCGGTAATCTGCCTTTTCAGTCTACAGTTTGCAATCTACTAGTGTCTGTTGATAGTTATATAATAATTGCATGCTTTTCTTTCCTGATTAGCTTTTAATGAATTTTGACGAAAATCTAGGTTTGTCCATATGAAAAGTCTTGCTTGTCAGGTGTGTATTGCTGGTGGATGGTGGGAGGAGCTGAATAGCTATTCTTGGAATAAAGAAATGAATAATGAATAAGGCAGTTCTGGACACGACTGAGCGACTGAACTGAGCTGAACTCCCCTTAAGCATATAGGAAGTTGTTGCATATGCAAATGTAGATTCTGTGTCTTTGGGAGGAGGTAAGTTCTGGATCTTCCTAGTTGCCTCCTTGAACCAGAACTGCCCTTAGATATATTGGAGATAAGTAGACAGACTAAGAGCATACAATATGCAAGTGCTGATACTTCCCTGGTGGTCCAGTGACTAAGACTCTGCTCTTCCAATGCAGGGGGTCCAGGTTTGATCCCTGGTAAGGGAATTAGATCCAGTATGCCTCAACGATCCTGTGTGCTGCAACGAAAATGGACCTCCTGAGTGCCACAACTAAGACTGGCACAGCCAAATAAGCGTTTTGAAAAAATATGCAAGTTCTGTAACAGAGATAAATAAGAACAGAGTATTAAGAAAACAGAGTAGAGCCATCTAACTTTTCTTGAAGTGAGATTTTTCTCAGGGAAAATGATGTTTCTTATAACTTGAATAATTGAAAGGAATTTGGAAGGGAGATTAGGATAGGGCTTAGGGGGTTGAGGATTACATCAGGACAAGGAGAATAGAATGTGTCAAGGAAAGGAAAAGTGGAGAGGGTGATGCATTTAGACATAATTACAAGTATTAGTATATAATAACTAAAGGTAAGGGGAGAAGAGGGCTTCCTAGGTAGCACAGTGGTAAAGAATCTGCCTACCATGCAGGAGACTCGGGTTTGATCCTTGGGTCAGGAGGATCCCCTAGGGGAGGAAATGGCAACCCATTCCAGTATTCTTGCTGGGAAAATTCCATGGACAGAAGAACTTGGTGGGCTGCAGCCCATGGGGTCACAAAGAATCAGACATGATTGAGCACACACTGAGCACTGAAGGGGAGAGGATGGTGGGAATATACAGGGAGAAGTCGATGGATTTAGTTTTGCTAAAAGGAGTTTGGACTTTATTCTCCAGGTAGTGGTGAGCCACTGAAGAATTTTAAGCTGGAGAGCAACAAGATAACTTTGCAATTGGGAAACAAGGATTGCTGGGAGATCTGACAAACTGATGTCTCATGTTGATATGTAAAAGCCTTCTCAGCAGCTAGCATGGTGATTTATATATGGAAGATGATAGTATGACAAAATGCGGTCCACTGGAGAAGGGAATGGCAAACCACTTCAGTATTCTTGCCTTGAGAACCCCGTGAACAGTATGAAAAGGCAAAATGATAGGACATTGAAAGAGGAACTCCTTAGGTCAGTAGGTGCCCAGTATGCTACTGGAGACCAGTGGAGAAATAACTCCAGAAAGAATGAAGAGATAGAGCCAAAGCAAAAACAACATCCAGTTGTGGATGTGACTGGTGATAGAAGCAAAGTCCGATGCTATAGAGAGCAATACTGCATAAGAACCTGGAGTGTTAGGTCCATCAATCAAGGCAAATTGGAAGTGGTCAAACAGGATATGGCAAGAGTGAACATTGACATTCTAGGACTCAGCGAACTAAAATGGACTGGAATGGGTGAATTTAACTCAGATGACCATCATATCTACTACTGTGGGCAAGAATCCCTTAAAAGAAATGGAGTAGCCATCATAGTCAACAAAAGAGTCCAAAATGCAGTACTTGGATGCAGTCTCGAAAACGACAGAATGATCTCTGTTCGTTTCCAAGGCAAACCATTCAGTATCATGGTAATTCAAGTCTATGCCCCTACCAGTAATGTTGAAGAAGCTGAAGTTGAACAGTTCTATGAAGACCTACAAGACCTTCTAGAACTAACACCCAAAAAAGATGTCTTTTTCATCATAGGGGACTGGAATGCAAAAGTAGGAAGTCAAGAAACACCTGGAATAACAGGCAAGTTTGGCCTTGGAGTACAGAATGAAGCAGGGCAAAGGCTAATAGAGTTCTGCCAAGAGAACGCACTGGTCATAGCAAACACGCTCTTCCAACAACACAAGAGAAGACTCTACACATGGACATCACCAGATGGTCAATGCTGGAAGCAGATTGATTATATTGTTTGCAGCCCAAAGATGGAGAAGCTATATACAGTCAGCAGAAACAAGACCGGGAGTTGACTGTAGCTCAGATCATGAATTCCTTATTGCCAAATTCAGACTTAAATTGAAGAAAGTAGGGAAGACCATTAGATCATTCAGATATGACCAAAATCAAATCCCTTGTGACTATACAGTGGAAGTGAGAAATAGATTCAAGGGAGTAGAGCTGATAGACAGAGTGCCTGAGAACTATGAACAGAGCTTCATGACATTGTACAGGAGACAGGAATCAAGACCACCGCATGAAAAAGAAATGCAAAAAAGCGAAATGTCTGTCTGAGGAGGCCTTACAAATAGCTGTGAAAAGAAGAGAAGAGAAAAGCAAAGGAGAAAGGGAAAGATATACACATCTGAATGCAGAGTTCCAAAGAATAGCAAGGAGAGATAAGAAAGCATTCCTCAGTGATCAATGCAAAGAAAGAGAGGAAAACAACAGAATGGGAAAGACTAGAGATCTCTTCAACAAAATTAGAGATACCAAGGGAACATTTCATGCAAAGATGGGCTCAATAAAGGACAGAAATGGTCTGGACCTAACAGCAGCAGAAGATATTAAGAGGTGGCAAGAATACACAGAAGAACTGTACAAAAAAGAGCTTCATGACTCATAATCACGATGGTATGATCACTGACCTAGAGCCAGACATACTGGAATGTGAAGTCAAGTGGGCCTTAGAAAGCATCGCTACGAACAAAGCTAGTGGAGGTGATGGAATTCCAGTTGAGCTAATTCAAATCCTGAAAGATAATGCTGTGAAAGTGCTGTACTCAATATGCCAGCAAATTTGGAAAACTCAGCAGTGGCCACAGGACTGGAAAAGGTCAGTTTTCATTCCAATCCCAAAGAAAGGCAATGCCAAAGAATGCTCAAACTACTGCACAATTGCACTCATCTCACACGCTAGTAAAGTAATGCTCAAAATTCTCCAGGCCAGGCCTCAACAGTATGTGAACAGTGAACTTCCAGATGGTTTTAGAAAAGGCAGAGGAACCACAGATCAAATTGCCAATATCCGTTGGATCATAGAAAAGGCAAGAGTTCCAGGAAAACATCTATTTCTGCTTTATTGACTATGCCAAAGCCTTTGACTGTGTGGATAAATTGTGGAAAATTCTGAAAGAGATGGGAATACCAGACCACCTGACCTGCCTTTTGAGAAATCTGTATGCAAGTCAGCAAGCAACAGTTAGAACTGGACATGGAACGACAGACTGGTTCCCAATAGGGAAAGGAGTACTTCAAGGCTGTATATTGTCACCCTGTTTATTTAACTTACATGCAGAAGACATCATGAGAAATGCTGGGCTGGAGGAAGCACAAGCTGGAATCAAGATTGCCTGGAGAAATATCAATAACCTCAGATATGCAGATGACACCACCCTTATGGCAGAAAGTGAAGATGAACTAAAAAAAGAGCCTCCTGATGAAAGTGAAAGAGGAAAGTGAAAAAGTTGGCTTAAAGCTCAACATTCAGAAAACTAAGATCATGGCATTCAGTCCCATCACTTCATGGCAAATAGATGGGGAAACAGTGGCTGACTTTATTTTGGGGGTTCCAAAATCACTGTAGATGGTGATTACAGCCATGAAATTAAAAGACGCTTACTCCTTGGAAGAAAAGTTATGACCAACCTAGACGCCATGTTAAAAAGCGGAGACATTATTTTGCCAACAAAGGTTCATCTAGTGAAAGCTATGGTTTTTCCAGTAGTCATATATGGATGTGAGAGTTGGACTAAAAAGAAAGCTGAATGCCAAAAAATTGATGCTTTTGAAGTGTGGTTTTGGAGAAGACTCTTGAGAGTCCCGTGGACTGCAAGGAGATCCAACTAGTCCATCCTCAAGGAAATCAGTCCTGAGTCATTGGAAGGACTGTTGAAAGTGAAACTCCAGTACTTTGGCCACCTGATGAGAAGAGCTGACTCATTTGGAGAGACTCGATCCTGGGAAATATTGAAGGCGGAAGGAGAAGGGGACGACAGAGGATGAGGTGGTTGGATAGCATCACCGACTCAATGGACATGATTTTGAGTAAGCTCCGGGAGTTGGTGATGGAGGCCTGGTGTGCTCAGTCCATGGGGGCTCAAAAGAGTTGGACATGACTAAGCGACTGAACTGGACTGATAGTATTTGCTATTTGAATGTGACTGAAAAGACTAATGAAAAATTATCAGTTACTTTCAAGCTGCATGCACACACTTGGCCAACTCTTAGTTCTTAGCTTAGTTTGTAGTTTTTGTTTGTGGATCATCTTTGTTTTTGTTTTTTTGATTTTAAAAAAATCATTATTATTTTAAAAAATCATTTAATTATTTTTTACTCTGCTATGTCTTCAGTGCTGGTCAGGCTTTTCACTAGTGGCAGTGAGCAGGGACTACTCTTTGTTTTGGTTCTCGGGTTTCTCATTGTGGTAATGGTATCTATGGCTTTTTTGTTTTTTTGTTTCAGCTTATTACTGAAATATTCTTAGGACTTAAGACATATAGGGTACTTGGAAAAAAAAAAGACATATAGGGTACTTGGACTTCCGAGCATGTTGAAAGAAGCCTCTGTTTTGTAGAGCTTTCATCTTCTGATACACATAATATATCCCTCATGTAGATCATGTGTATATACACATGATTATACACACCAGTGATTTGTTGTTGTTTTGCTCAGTGCATTCTGTAAAAGGCCCAGAAAGGTACTAGTTAAGCTTGCAATAATAACAGCTTCTGGGAATGAGCACAGAAGATTGGGATTAATGAATCTGATAGTCAAATGGGACTTTACTTATGCATATTGTTTAAATGTGTTACAAAGAAAATATATGCATGTATTACTTATTTAGCTAAAAATGAATATAAATTCAAGTTGAAAAGCTATGTTTTCTATTAGAAAATTAAGGCAAGTACATTATGGAAGAAAGTAGAAAATGAAGAAACAAAAGCAAGAAAAAAATCATTGATCTACTGTCAGTGACAAGCATCATTAATATTTTATAAACTTACTTCTACTTCTTTTTGTTTTGACATAAACTTAGGCATATGCCATATGCAGAATTTTTCTCCCTACAATTAACAGCGAATCTTTATTTCCTAATTTCCTAAATTCATGTAAGGAAATAAAATTCAGTTTTTACTTGTTTATTCCAACTTTTGAAAACTTTTTCAATCTATAGAAAATCGAAAGAATAATGCAATAAACTCCTGTAAGTCCCTTCATCTAGATTCATCAGTTGTTAATATTTTGCTACATTGCTTTATGTATCTGTATTTTTTTTGACAGACCACTTGAAAGCAAATTGCAGACATCATAACACTTAGATACTTTAGTATGTATCTTCTAAGAATACGTTCTTTTACAAAGTCACAATATCATTATTTATACATTAGGTAATTAACCTTAATTCAGTAAAATAATTTAATGTACAGTCTCTATTAAAATTTTCTGTTTGCCTCCAAAAAGTCTTATAACTTTTAGACCCTGAATTCAGTTAAGATTTCATCTGCTTCATTTCAGTGGTTATGAATGTTAATCTCTCTTAATCTAGAATATTCTAGGACTTCCCTGGTAGTCCAGTGCTTAAGACTCTGTGCTTCCACTGCAGGGGGTATGGGTTCGATCCCTGGTCAGGGAGCTAAGATCCCCCATGCCATGAGGTATGGCCAAAATTTTTTTTAATCTAAAATGTTCCCCCACATTTTGTTTGTTTGAAGAGTACTGTACAGTTGTCTTTTAGATATTCTGAATATGTCTAATTTTTTTCTTATGATTCAGTTCAGTTCAGTCGCTCAGTCATGTCCGACTCTTTGAGACCCCATGGACTGCAGCACGCCAGGCCTCCCTGTCCATCACCAACTCCCAAAATTTACTCAAACTCATGTCCATTGAGTTGGTGATGCCGTCTAACCATCTCATCCTGTCATCCCCTTCTCCTCCTGCCTTCAGTCTTTCTCAGCATCAGGGTCTTTTCTGATGAGTCAGTTTTCTTATGATTAGATTTGAGTAAACATTTGGCAAGTGTATTTCATTGCTTCAGAGGGTTGATAATGTTGCATGTCTCACTTTTGCTAATAACTGAATTTATAAACCCTTGATTAAGGTGCTAGCTGCCAGACCTCTCCATTGTAAAGGTTACCTTTTCCCCTTTGTGATAAATAAATCATCTTGGAGGCCAATACAGATTTGAATATTGCTCTTTTCACTTAAAATTACAGGTATACATTTTCTATATCATCTTAAAATCACCTGATATGCTAAACTATTATGAACATATAGTTTCTTATCTCTATTAAAAACAATACCTATTTATCTGAATACTATGTGCCAGGCACTATGTTAAGTACTTTATACACATTTTTTTGTTTCTTTAACATAACAACATCAGTTTATCCTCCAAATAAGATAGAGACTATCATTCTCTTTATTTTACAACAGAAAGCTTCAAAGAGGGATAGTAATTTTCTTACCTTGGTGATTCTCTTCTCTTCCCTCTCTATCTCTTCTTTCTTTCCTTCCTTCCTTTATTTATACTTGTGGTAAAGTATATATAAAATTTACCATCGTAACCATTTTTAAGTGTACAATTCAGTTCCTATTTTTGTGTCACCATTCTCCAGAACTGTTTTCATCTTGCAAGGCTAAAACTTTGTACCCATTAAACAATTCTGAATTCCTCCCCTCCCTGCAACCCCTAGCAACCACCATTCTACATTCTTTCTGTTTGAATTAAACTGTCCGAGGAACCTCATATAAGTGGAATCATAAGTATTTGCGTTTTCCTAACTGGCTTACTTCACTTAGCATAATATCTTCAAGGTTCATCCATGTGATAGCATATGTCAAGATTTCCTTCCTTTTTAAGGCTGAATAACATTCCCTCATGTGCCACATTTTGTTTATCTGTTCATCTATTGATGTACTCTTGGGTTGCTTCTGCTCTTGGTTATTATAAATAATGCTGTTTTGAACATGAGTGTACAAATATTTTTTTGAGACCCTTTTTCAATCCTTTTGGGTTTGTACCTAGAAGTAGAATTGCTGGATCGTATGGCAATTCTGTTTTTAATTTTTAAAAAAAAGATATTTAAAGATATCAGTCTCTTGGAAATCCTCTTAGTAGTAGTAACAATGATCTATGTATAGAGGACAAACTTAAGCAGAAATTGACCTTCCCTTTATTCTGAAAATCTAAGTAGGTTTGAGGGCTAACAAATTTTTGTGGTTTTGACAACGTGGAATGAAGATCCTTCTGGATTTAGACAGGTTCCCTATGTTTAGTGGATCTCTATGTTTGTTTGTTTTTTTTTCTTTTTGCCTTGCTCTGGGCATGTGGGATCTTAGTTCACTGACCAGGGATTGAACCCACATCCTCTGAATTGGAAATGTGGACTGGACTGGACTGCCAGGGAAGTCCTGTGGACCTCTGTATTGGATGATACCTTTTTCTTTATCGCCTGTAGTCAGTTTTGTGCTTCAAAAATCTGTCCAAATCTATTAATTCTTGGAAGTTTCACTGAGGTCCCATGAAGTTTTCGCGTAAGTGCATCAACATTCATATAAATACCTCTTGTGATATATTTGAGTCTTTATTCTGTTTCTTTACTGATTGGTCAAATTGCTTATTGTTTGTCCTTTTCTAGATGGCTAATTCCAGAAAATTTAAGCCACATCTTGTACTGCTTTTCTGTTTATATTCTCCCCCTGTACCTCTGCCACCAAAAAGAGAAAAAGAAAAAAGCACTACCCCGAAAGAAATTACCTGGATAAATGAATGATGCACTGGCCCTTAAAAACTATGTTAGAAGTATCATTTAACTAACCGTTCTTGCTGTTGTTTTCATTTTCATTGCACTCTTATGATGTGCCAGGCCTTTTATTTAGGTACTGCAAAATAAAAATTAATACAATATAGATCCTGGTCTCAAAATGCTTTGTAGCCTAGTGAGGATATATTTATGCACAGAACTATGTCTTGAGTGGTATACTGTTGTTCTGAGGCAGTATGAAGAAGGAAACCACAAACAGTTCCTAGAGACAGACAAGGAAGATGTCAGACAGGAAGGGGATATTTGAGTATGGCCTTCAAAGATAGGTAGAATTTGAAGGGGCTAGAAGAAAGAGGAAACTATTTTATGCACATGAAAGATATACAGTGTTATGAACATGTTCATATCCTTGTCCGATTGTTTAAGGAAGTAGAGTTTTTTTTATGATTAATTTGAAACCACTTTTTTATCCCTAAATTTCACACATTGTTTTATCAAAGTTTCTTAAAAGCAAACATTAAAAAAAAAAGACCTCAAGAGTGATAGTTTTCAGATGATGGAAAAAAAAAAAAAAGAGGAATGACTTTCAGAATGGAGAGCCCTTATGAAAAAACAGATGTCTTCTGTAAATAAAGCTTGAAAAATACTGTCAGTGTGTTCTTTGTATATAAATGTCTCTTTTAACTTATCCACCCAGGATCTGAAAAGGAAAGCCACTTCTCTTTCATCAGTCACGAGGTACATGACAACAGAATCATTGATGCACTAGGAAGAGAGTTGGGTTCCAAATCTCACTCAGGGATCTAGAAGAGGGGAGAGAAGCCAGTGTTGCGCTCAGTTCTTCTGATCAGGGTTCCTTTGGCTCTGAGTGTTTTAATTCTTCCTTCCCCTTCTTCTGTCTAGACACTCTGAAACATTGTTTCTTTGAGTTTTAAGATAAGCTTAAAACTGTGTTGTCTGTCCTATATTAATAGCTATACTAAACTTCTGAGGCTGTTGTCCTGTCAAAGAATTTCTGGAGATTGAAGAGTTAAGTAGATTTTTGTGTTTTCTATTGGAATTTCCACTTGGTGAAGTAGAAATAATATCCTGAAATGATACTCTGAAAGTCCATAAAATGATGACAGTTGTGCATGGCATGTCCCTGTTGTATATGATCTGAAATGAATTTTTTTTAAACTAGTAAGTAATGAGGTCTTTGGTACTTTGTAACTTTTCTACAGCCTCATTCATAATTGCCCAGTGGGAAACACATATCTAAGTGAATAATTGAGCTTCTTTTGGTTAAGACAAAATATTTTCTGTCATTTTGTTAGTCTCTCATTTTGATTCTCATTTTGATACTACTGAGACTCCTTTTGGAGACTGAAAACATAGTTAATTTTCTTGCAGGTGAAGTGTTGAGTTTTTTAAACCTGTGGAGTGTGCATTGAAATTATAAAATAATATTTTTACATGTAAAATAGATTGAGTTCTACAGTGGATGAATGTTTTAGAAGTAGACTTTGCTCTGTGTATATAGGTAATGGTGTAAGTGGTGTGGCTCAGGTTTTTTGTATCTGACTTGATTGTAAATGATTATAAGGAACTTTGGGTTGCATTACTCAATATTAGGTCCAGAAGATCCACTGCCTTCTTTCTATATTTAATATGCAATAATATTTTCTGTATAGATATACATTTTATGGTGCTTGGGAGAGATTTTGAAGATGTGGGTTTAGTGTCCTATAAAGACAGTTTTATAGTTCATTAAATGTTACATAAGCCTTGTGAATGAATCTTTTCTCCGCACAATTAAAACTCCACGAAAGAGACTTTCCGGTTAGTGTCCTAAGGCTCAGAAGCATTGGCCGTGAGGAACCAGCCTAATACATTTTCCCCATTTTTCTCTAAGGTATTTTTTTTAAGACATCATGATTTTTTCCTTTTTTTTTAAAGTAAACTTTTTATTTTGTATTGGAGTATAGCCAATTAACAATGTTGTGATAGTTTGAGGTGGAGAGCAAAGTAAGAAGTCATGATTTCTTGAGGTATAACCATGTATTTTCTAGCCAGCTTAATATGAAACAGTTTTGGTCTTCAAAGGAATAAATCCATCTTTGTTAACGGATGTGAAACCCTTATGTAATCAGAGTTTATAGAAAAACATCCCTTACCATGTCTGTTTTATCTGAATTGGCAGTAAAACATCTCAGCATGCTCTGCATGTGGAGACTTTGACCTCATATATAGCTGCTGTCCTTGAGTCTTTTGTTCTATTTTATTTTCTAGGTGCGCCACCGAGCTTCCGGCCAGGTGATGGCTCTTAAGATGAACACGTTGAGCAGTAACCGGGCAAACATGCTGAAAGAAGTGCAGCTCATGAATAGACTTTCCCATCCCAACATCCTTAGGTAATGGCTTTTCCTTCCTTCCAGAGATCAGTGAGAAAGCTAAAACATTATTGGAGACTTGTTAGAATAGTAGTAATATCTGAAAAGAGGGATTCCAGGTTTCATACTGAAGCTGTCTTGCTGGAATTTAGCTGTGCTGTAGGTCTTTTTCTACCTATTGAAACAATTTTCTGGTAATTAACTGAATTTAATAAGGCAACTTTGGGGACTTCCCTTGGTAGAGCCAGAAAGCTTTCTTGGAGGAGGTTGACTCAAATTGGAACGTGAAGTTTAATAGGATTTTAGAAGATAGGGAAGGAACTCAGAAAGGAACAAAATTGTTGTTGTTCAGTCGCTAAATTGTGTCTGACTCTTTGTGACCCCATGGACTGCAGCACACCAGGCTTCCCTGTCCTTCACTATCTCCTGGAGTTTGCTCAAACTCATGTCCATTGAGTTGGTGATGCCATCCAATCATCTCATCCTCTGTCTTCCCCTTCTTCTGCCTTCAATCTTTCCCAGCATCAGGGTCTTTTCCAGTGAGTTGGCTCTTTGCATCAGGTGGCCAGAGTATTGGAGCTTCAGCTTCAGCATGAGTCCTTCCATGAATATTCAGGGTTGATTTCCTTTAAGTCACTGGTTTGAGTTCCTGGCTGTCCAAGGAACTTTCACGAGTCTTCTAGAAACTCAGAAAGGAACAAAATAATAACAAATAAAGCATAAAGGTAAAAGTACAAAGCTTTTTAAGGAGTCAGTGAATTAAAAGCCCATTTGGCTCTGGAGTATGCAGAAGAGGAGAAAACTAATGCTCCTACTGAAACCCTTAAGAAAAAATGAAGGAATTTTGAGGACTTCACTGGTGGACAGTGGCTAAGACTCCTCGCTCCCTATGCAGGGGGCCTGGGCTTGATCTCTAGTTAGGGAATTAGATCCTGCATGCCACAACTAAAGATTCTATATTCTACAAGTAAAAGATCCCACATGCCGCAACAAAGATGGAAGATTGTGTGTGCTGCCACTATGACTGGCACAAAATAAATAAAATTAGAAAACAAATATATGTTTGAAATGGGAAGGAATTTTGCAGAGCTGAATATCAAGTGCCTATGAAAGAAATTTGCCCAAAAGATCCTTCAAAAGGTAAGGAATGAAGCTTATCTGTAAAGAAGCTAAGTGCTCTCACAAAGACTATAGGCAGATGTACAGAACTGAGATTCTGATGGCTAGAATGGCAAGAAAAGCTGGCAGCTTCTATGCACCTGCAGAGCCCAAACTGGCATTTGTCGTCAGGATCAGAGGCATCGGTGTTGTTCAGTTCACAGATCTGAAAGATGATGCAACCTCTTCACCTTTGTCAAGTCTTCAATGGCACCTTCGTTAAGATCAACTATGCTCCATTTAACATGCCAAGGACCATGGAACCATATATTGCGTGGGGGTAACCGAACCTGCAGTCAGTAGATGAATTGATCTGCAGATGTGGTTATGACAAAATCAACAAGAAGCAAATTTCCCTGACAGATAACACATGGATTGCCTGATGTCTTGGTAAATATAGCATTATCTACATGGAGGATCTGATTTATAAGACCCATACTGTTGGAAAATTCTTCAAAGAAGGAAACAACTTCCTTTGGCCATTCAAATTCTCTTCTCCATGAGGTGGAATGAAGAAAAAGACCACCCATTTTATTGAAGGTAGAGATGCTGGCCACAGGGAAGACTAGATCAACAGCTTGTTGTTCAAAGGATGAACTAAGATATCTACTATGATTATTTTTGTGATCTGGTCAGGAAGTAAATAGAGCAATTTATTGGACTGAAAGAACATTTTGTTAATAATAAAAGCAATGAGAAAACCATTTATTGAAGTCTTCCTTGTATGCTGGATGTTTTGCCTGTTTAAAGATTTAATTTTCACAATTTTTCTCCATTGAAGAAACTGAGGCCAAGAGATTATGTGTTGTCTGAGGTCTGTAACTTTGAGGTAGGACACTTTCTACCATGTTTCTCCTAGAAGAACTTTTTCTGTCATGTCTCTCTTAAAGGATTTGACAGGATAGCATTGGTAGATAAATGTGGAAAGGTAGAGCTGGGCCATTCTATGCAGAAATATTTTGCCCAAAGCCAAGAAGATTTTATTTTATGTTTTATGTGTTGAATTCTGAACAGGGATTAGATGACAGAGGGTAACTAATGGCAAATTCAAAATGGTTTAATGATGGGGAGACTGGTGGCCAAGAGATCAGTTAGGGGACATCTACAGTGTTTGAGATGGTTGAGTCTTTTTTTTTTTTTTTCTACTATTTAATGTATAGTATACAGTATATAGTATGTGTTGTTTAGTTGCTAAATTGTGTTCAACTCTTTGCAGCCCCATGGATTGTAGCCCATCAGGCTCCTCTGTCCATGGAATTTCCCAGGCAGGAATACTGGAGTGTGTTGCCATTTCCTCGAGATGGTTGAGTCTTGATTTGATGTTCAAATCAAGGAATTTTTAAGCTGATTATATTTTCATCTTGTTTAAAAAATAGTGTTTTATTATTATTGATACATCATCACTGTGGATCATTGAGAAAATAGTATTCTCAAAAACAGGAAAATAAAAAATGGTCCTTAATCTCAGCATCTGGGCATCAAGCTCGTATTAACATTTGATATATATTCTGCCAGTCTTCTTTATTCATCACTTCTGTTTTTATTGTCTTCACTATGAACTTGACTGGTAATTGCATGGGAAGATTAACTCTAAACAAATTTTATTTCCTGACAGCAAAGTTTAAAGATGTAGTTGTTATATAAAGAAGTAGAATACTATAGTGTACTGATTAAAAATAGAGGCTCTGGATTCCAGATCAAGCTGCCTGAATTCAAATCCTGGATCTTTGGAAAGTTATTTAACCTCTGACATCCTTAGTTTTCCCATCTATAATGAGGATAATGACCTTAAATCCCTCATAGAGTTGTTATTGAGGATCAATTTAATCCATATAAAGCACCTTGGAATAGTACTTGGTTTTTGTTATGTGTCCAGTAAATGTTAGCTATTATTAGTTTCTTTTCCTCTGGCTAGTTCTTTAAATGGCTCACTGCATCCCATCTGTCTTTTATCATTCATTCACTCACCAAACATTTGTTGAGGGTTTACTGCTGTTTCTAATACATTCAAGAGTTTTCTGCTAGAGTGATGCTATTGAATAGAATAGAACTTTCTAAAATGATGGAATGTTCTTTATCTGTGCTGTTCAATAGCTTCATGTGGTGATGAGCATTGAAATGTGGCTAGCACAAAGAAGGAACTAAATTTTTATTTGATTTTATTTAAATTGCCACAGGAAGCTTAGCAGCTACTATATTGGACAATCCTGGGCTTTCAGTCTATGTACATCTTTGCTCTTGTTGAATACCATTCCTATTCTGATGTCTCCTTGGTCTGCTTTCTCAGCCTATCTTTTTTTTGCCTCGTTGTTCAGGAATGACACACCCTTCCCTTTTAACTTACAAAAAATCACATTCTTTGCTGTGAGCTAAGTTTTCTAACATATAAAATGTAATGTTAGTTCTATCTTGATCTTCACAATAAGCCAACAAATGAGATAATATATATAAAGTCTATAGATCTGTTATAATCCACAGTAAGCATATAATACATGAAAATTATTATAATGATTATTAACCATGGTGGGTTTGCATTTTGATGGTGACATTTTTTGTCCTGCATAACCCGTCTGTCTCAAGTATAGTGCAGTTAAAAGCCTGGAAGTGGATTACTTTTTAAAAGAAATTCTAGTTGTTTTTATCTTTCATGTTTTCATGCCTTTACTCTCATTGTATATTTTGAATACAATAGAAGGAAATTATCCTATCAAGGGGGCCTAGAGCAAGCAGAGTCCTCTTGGCTTTTGTTAACCAGAGGAGTCCCATAGCAGTAGAAGCATTTATTATCAGTCCCTAGGACTGATGTTGAAGCTGAAACTCCAGTACTCTGGGCCACTTGATGCGAAGAGCTGACTCATTTGAAAAGACCCTGATGCTGGGAGGGATTGGGGGCAGGAGGAGAAGGGGATAACAGAGATGGCTGGATGGCATCACTGACTCGATGGACATGAGTTTGAGTGAACTCCAGGAGTTGGTGATGGACAGGGAGGCCTGGTGTGCTGCACTCCTTGGGGTCGCAAAGAGTTGGACACGACTGAGCAACTGAACTGAACTGAACTGAGGATGCATAACTGTGTTCCAGTCTCAAATTCTTAGAATTTTTATTTCCTTAATGCTTTTCTGTGTGGATCACAATAAACTGCGGAAAATTCTGAAAGAGATGGGAATACCAGACCACCTGACCTGCCTCTTGAGAAACCTATATGCAGGTCAGGAAGCAACAGTTAGAACTGGACATGGAACAACAAACTGGTTCCAAACAGGAAAAGGATACGTCAAGGCTGTATATTGTCACCCTGCTTCTTTAACATATATGCAGAGTACATCATGAGAAACACTGGGCTGGAGGAAGCATAAGCTGGAATCAAGATTGCCGGGAGAAATACAGTAACCTCAGATATGCAGATGACATCACCCTTATGGCAGAAAGTGAAGAAGAACTAAAGAGCCTCTTGATGAAAGTGAAAGAGAAGAGGGAAAAAGTTGGCTTAAAGCTCAACATTCAGAAAACTAATATCATGGCATTCAGTCCCATCACTTCCTGGCAAATAGATGGGTAAACAGTGGAAACAGTGGCTAACTTTATTTTGGGGGGCTCCAAAATCACTGCAGATGGTGATTGCAGTCATGAAATTAAAAGATGCTTACTCCTTGGAAGGGAAGTTATGACCAACCTAGACAGCATATTAAAAAACAGAGACATTACTTTGTCAACAAAGGTCCTTATAGTTAAGGTTTTTCCAGTAGTCATGTATGGATGTGAGAGTTGGACTATGAAGAAAGCTGCGTTCCAAAGAATTGATGCTTTTGAAGTGTGGTGTTGGAGAAGACTCTTGAGAGTCCCTTGGACTGCAAGGAGATCCAGCCAGTCCATCCTAAAGGAGATCAGACCTGGGTATTCGTTGGTAGGACTGATTTTGAAGCTGCAACTCTAATACTTTGGCCACCTGATGTGAAGAGCTGACTCATTTGAAAAGACCCTGACGCTGGGAACGATTGAGGGCAGGAGGAGAAGGGGACAACAGAGGATGAGATGGTTGGATGGCATCAGCAACTCAATGGACATGGTTTTGGGTGGACTCCGGCAGTTGGTGATGGACAGGGAGGCCTGGTGTGCTGCGATTCATGGGGTCACAAAGAGTCGGACACGACTGTACGACTGAACTGAACTGAATGCTTTTTTTTTGTTTGTTTGCTGAAGCAAGGAATACAACTTTATTGGAAAGCTAGGCATCCTAGAAGATGGCAGGCTAGTGCCCCCGCGTATCATCTTATCTGGGTCTGAATGCCAGTTTCTTTTATAGACAGAGAAGAGTAGGAGGTGAGGAAAGTGAAACTGATGCCGCTCAGTCGTGTCTGACTCTTTGCGACCCTATGGACTGGAGCCTACCAGGCTCCTCTGTCCATGGGATTTTCCATACTGGAGTGGGCTGCCATTTCCTTCTCTATGAATGCTTTTCTAGTTGTCTTAGAAATTTACTGTTCATACTTAATATTTTTTGTGATTCAAATTTTTTGTTCCTATTTGTTAGTATGGCTCTTAGCCTGTTTTCAAGCTGTTAGTATAGGTTAGTTTGTTTTTAGAGGTACAAAAGCTGAGACAGAAATATGCACCAAAGTTTTCCTTCAAGATGGGATTTAAATTGGGAAGAATCCATCTCTTGGAACCCTAGGATTTTCACCAACTTGCTTAACCCTCAGGGGCTTAACCTCAGGAGGGAGGTGGCTGAGCAGATGAGCCTTTCAGTTTCCATCTCTGCTTCATCCAGCCAGAGAAGCTGTTTTATACTGGACTTCCATCTAAGAGTTTTGCAGGAAAGATCTCCTACTTAAAAACAAAGAAAAAGTTGAAAATTGCTACATTAGTGATTTTGAGGGTGTACTTGGGGAAAAAAAGGCTATCTGCATGTGCTGCCAGATGGTGGGCATCTGATCCTCTGGGCATGAATTGGTCCTCTGCTGGCACAGCTATTCTGTGCCCAGCATGAGTGAATGAGCTGAACCTTCGCAGTTTTATTTCTCTCTGTTTCTTGACCCCAGCCTCCCTATTTCCTCTTTTCTTTTTATCTTTCTCCCTCCTAAGATTTCTAGTTGGAAGGAAGAGAGTGGCCCTGGTGAGACACAGAGGCAAGTAGATGTGTATATTTTGTTTGTGTGTATGTATTTTTTTAATACATGGATACGGTTAAGATTGTTTTATCATCAGTTGCTCTAACTTATCGGTTGAAAAAAAGAACAATAAAATGCTTTGTTGAGGGCAGGGACCGATAGTTTGGACCTCTTGTGAATAAGGTTGTTTATGCCAGGAAGTCTTATGCTCAAAGATCTGTAATCCAATTCTGTGCCCCGCTCACTTCCACTCCCCAATGGCCTTTTTGAGGACCTGTACCAAGATTTGTTCTCATACCTCTTTGTTATTCTTCACGCCATGAGAAATTTAATATTTCTTTTAGACTCCTTGTTGACAGTCTCATGTTTACTTCTTTTTAGGCCACATTCTCAGTTTATTTTCCTATCTACCTATTTTTATTCAGAATCCATATTCAACAATATGATTGCCATTTTGTTAAAATGAAGAATATGCTTTCAAATCACCAAATATTTATTTAGAACTACTCAGTCCAGCCCCATGCTAGGTAATACCATGGTGAATAGATGAAAAGTAGAGGGCTGTTATCTCCCAGATGGTCACCTTAGGAAGCAAACTGTATGCCTAGGAAACAGACTAATATCTGCTAATGCTATGAGGATGTGTCAGAGTATTTTCCCAACCTCATTATTAAGATAGCAGTCTTTCCAGTTACCCATTATGAAAATCCCAAACTCATCTCTAGTTATTCCTTTTATTCCTTGCTTTTAATCAGAAACTAAGCTCTTGATTTTAAACTTTCAAAGACTTTAGCATCTTCTTCTTCCCCTATGCATCTGTCAGTTCAATCCTCTTCACTTTTGCCTTGAATGAATTGCCCTCCTTTTTACTTTTCCTGATACATAGCTCTAACCGTATAGCTTATACAAAGACCTGGCTCATTGGGAAAGACCCTGATTCTGGGAAAGCAAAAGGAGAAGAGAAGGGAAGGCAAAAGGAGGAGAGAGCAGCAGAGGATGAGTGCGTTAGATAGAATCATTGACTCAATGGACATGAATTTGAGCAAACTCCAGGAGATAGTGAAGAACAAGGAAGCCTGGTGTGCTGCAATTCGTGGGGTTACAAAGAGTTGGATACAATTTAGCGACTGAACATTTCTTAAAAACTTTTTGCGGCTCCAATTTATTTCAGAATTGAATCAGAAATTCTTTAGACAGACAGCTAATGTCTGCTCTGTTTTTCTAGCCTTATCTTCAGCTAGTCTTATGCACATTCTTATGCACTCTGTGATTTCCTAATTGTGTTCTCTTGGACAAGTTATTTGACCTCTGGGCTTTGGTTTCCCCTAATATTGTTTTCTCTTCTCTGTACTAAGCTAGAAAGTCTGATAACGTATGAATTGAGTCTGAGTTCTAATTTCATATAACCAGAAAGTTTTTGTTTAAAATAAATGTGGAATAAGCTTCAGTACTATTTATGTCATTGTCTGTGGATAGTGAAGTAGTGTAACCCCAGAGAAAAGGTGATTTTTAACAAATTTATTGAGATATAATTGACATACAATGTAAGATGATTGTTAATATAAACAATGGGTACCAATTATTGAGCACCTGTTTTGGGCCACTGTTGATCATATTTCCTATCCCACTCACATGTTTTACTTTCTAGATGTCTCCCATTCTCAGCAAATGGAATTACCATTCATCTGTTACTTATGCCAAAACCCTAGGTGTCATCTTTAATATTTTTCCTTTATACCCTACTTCAAACCTTCAAGTAGTTTAGCATTATTTAAAAAATATTCCCTGAGTCTGATTACCACTTATTATCTTCATAGCCACCATCCTACTTCAACACTCTTAGTTGATCTCCCAGATCCCCTCTTGCTTCATGGTAGCCAGTTTGAACTTGAAGAAGGTAAGTCAGATCATACCATCCTCCTCTGCTGAATTTCCTTCTATGACTTCTTGTCACTCTTCAAATGAAGTCTAAACTCAGGGCTTTGATATTGAGATGTGTGCATAAAAGACCTTAAATGAGTTGACCTATCTGCTTCTCTGACCTTATTTTCTTCTTCTTTTTTTTAAATGTAGACCATTTTTAAGGTCTTTATTGAATTTGTTACAATATTGCTTCTGTTTTATGTTTTTTGGCTATGAGGTTATGTTTTTTTGGCCACGAGGCATGTGGGATCTTAGCTCCCCGACCAGGGGTTGAACCTGCACCCCTTGCATTGGAAGGCAAAGTCTTAACCACTGGACCGCTAGGGAAGTCCCTGGCCTTATTTCTGATCACTCTTTCCTAGCTTACACCATCCTAACCACCCTCACTGGCCTTTTTGTTTCTCAGATACACCAACGTCTTTCATACTTCAGGGTCTTTGTACTTTCTTTTCCCTTTTCCTATAATGTCTTTGTTCCAGAATCATTTAGCATGCTTCTTCTGAGATATCCCATCCTCAAAGAGACTTTTGTTGACTAGCCTGTCTAAAATAGCCATCCAGTATCACTCTTTACCCCCTCATTATTATGCTTTGTCTACATCATTCTTATCATCTTTGAAAATATCTTGTTTATTTGTTTACTTATTGTTTATAGCCTTCAGATAGCGTGAGTTCCCTGAAGGTAGTGTCTATAGAGGTAGATGCTAGATAGAAGCAAGCCAGTTTGCATCACAGAAACCTACAAAACCTACAGTTCACCTCTGGAACTGAAGGTGGATGTCAGGCTTGGGCTGAAAACAGGAGGACTATTAAGTCTTTTCAGGGGTAACTGGGCCTAAAAATCACCATCTCCATTCATTGCAATTGATCAGTTAAGTCTCACCTACCTCAACAAGAGGTGAATTTTTATTTTTGGAAAAAAATTGAACCATACATGCTTCATACTAGGTAAGCATCTAGTATGACAGCTGATGGAGAAGGAATGTTATCCTAAGAAGAGGGAAATGAAGGGACTGTCTATGTACTGAATGGTGAGGCTCTTGAGACTTCTAGTCCTCTTCTATCCTTTGATTCTTAAGCAGGTAGGAATTATCCCCATCCCACCCTCATCTGCCAGGAAACTGGTAGATTTGGAGAAATTGAAGAGCCCCAAGTAAAAGAAGAAAACATTGAAGTATAACCAGCAAAAAAACTAATGATTATCTTCTAAATATACTTCTTCTAGGAGAGGTTTGAGAAGGAGCTGCATCTATGAAATAATAATATACTGTAAAATAGGAGTAATTAACCATAAAGATTCTTGAAAATTTTAAAATATGATTATATGTTTATATATAGTTTTATATGATTCTTTGTTTATGGTTTTACATATTTGATTGGCCTGCCAAGGAGATAAAGAGGAAATCATCCATTAATGGTAAAAAACCGAAGACGGAAAATAAGAGAGAAAAGAATTAAAAAGTAAAGGATTAATCTAGGAAGTCTGTTTTTGACTAATACAAGAACATTTTCTGCAACCAAGGGGCATAAACTTCCAAAGTGAAAGGGCCTCCTAAGTGCCCAGCACAATGAATGACAAAAAGGCCCATCCCAGAGCATATAGTTGTGAAATTTTAGAATATGGGTAATAAAAATAAGATTCTAAGTACTTTGACAGCATAGGGATGGAGAGAATCAGAGGCCATATAAAGGACTGAAAATTCAAATGGTATCAGACTTCTCAAAACCAGCTCTGGGGGCTTCCCTGGTGGTCCAGTGGTTAAGAATCCTCCTTCCAAAGCAAGGGTCACAGGTTTGATTCCCCAGTCTGGTAAGATCCCACATGCTTTGGAGCAGCTAAGCCCATGGGCCACAACTGCTGAGCCCATATACTGCAACTGCTGAAGCCCTTGCACCTAGAGCCTGTGCTGCTCAACAAGAGAAGATGAGCAGCCTGCACACTGCAATGAAGAGTAGCCCTCACTTGTGGGAAACTAGAGAAAGTCCGCATGAAGCAACGAAGACTCACAGCCAAAAAATAAATAAATAAATCTAAAAAAAAAAAAAAAAAAACCAAAACCCAGCTCTGGAAGCTCTACGAGTAGAACAATGCTTTCTGAGAGAAAATTATTTCTTAGAATTCTTTATCCAGTCAAACTACCAGTCAGGCAGGAGAGTAAAGACATTTTCGGACATGCACGGTTTTGAAAATGTTACCTCTCGTGAGCTGTTTCTTATGAAGCTGCTGGACTATGACCCCCATCAAAAGTAAGGGGGCAAACAAAACAACACATAAAAATAAAAAGACATAAGATCTGGAAAGAAGAGTGATAGCAAGTCCCAGGGTGACTGCTGAGCAATAGTCTAGAGAAAAGCAGTTTAAACTGGAGTGGCAGGATCAAGAACTTCAGGAGAGATATTGGGGAGTGGAGTTTGAGGAAAGAATTTATAGATTCCCAGATGTGTTTGACAGGATGGACATTCATGTTCAGAAAAATTTTGCAGTTCTATCGGAGGATTTGGGGAAGAATTGAGGTCAGTCAGTTCAGTCGCTCAGTCATGTCCGACACTTTGCGACCCAATGGATTGCAGCACACCAGGCATCCCTGTCCATCACCAACTTCCAGAGATTACCCAAATACATGTCCATTGAGTCGGTGATGCCATCCAACCATCTCATCCTCTGTCATCCCCTTCTCCTCCTGCCCTCAATCTTTCCCAGCATCAGGGTCTTTTCAAATGAGTCAGCTCTTCGCATCAGGTGGCCAAAGTATTGGAGTTTCATCTTCAACATCAGTCCTTCGAATGAACACCCAGGACTGATCTCCTTTAGAATGGACTGGTTGGATCTCCTTGCAGTCCAAGGGACACTCAAGAGTCTTCTCCAATACCTCAGTTCAAAAGAAACAATTCTTTGGCACTCAGCTTTCTTCACAGTCCAACTCTCACATCCATACATGACAACTGGAAAAACCATAGCCTTGATTAGACGAACCTTTGTTGGCAAAGCAATGTCTCTGCTTTTCAATATGCTATCTAGGTTGATCATAACTTTCCTTCCAAGGAGTAAGTGTCTTTTAATTTCATGGCTGCAATCACCATCTGCAGTGATTTTGGAGCCCCCAAAATAAAGTCTGCCACTGTTTCCACTGTTTCCCCATCTATTTCCCATGAAGTGATGGGACCAGATGCCATATTAGTTTTCTGAATGTTGAGCTTTAAGCCAGCTTTTCCCCTCTCCTCTTTCACTTTCATCAAGAGGCTCTTTAGTTCTTCACTTTCTGCCATAAGGATGGTGTCATCTGCATATCTGAGGTTATTGATATTTGTCCCGGCAATCTTGATTCCAGCTTGTGCTTCCTCCAGCCCAGCATTTCTCATGATGTCCTCTGCATAGAAGTTAAAGAAGCAGGGTGACAATATACAGCCTTGACGTACTACTTTTCCCATTAGGAACCAGTCTGTTGTTCCATGTCCAGTTCTAACTGTTGCTTCCTGACCTGCATATAGATTTCTCAAGAGGCAGGTCAGGTGGTCTGGTATTCCCATCTCTTTCAGAATTTTCCACAGTTTATTGTGATCCACACAGTCAAAGGCTTTGGCATAATCAATAACGCAGAAATAGATGTTTTTCTGGAACTCTCTTGCTTTTTCGATGATCCAGTGGATGTTGGCAATTTGATCTCTGGTTCCTCTGCCTTTTCTAAAACCAGCTTGAACATCTGGAAGTTCGTGGTTCACGTGTTGCTGAAGCCTGGCTTGGAGAATTTTGAGCATTACTTTACTAGTGTGTTTGATGAGTGCAATTGTGTGGTAGTTTGAGCATTCTTTGGCATTGCATTGCCTTTCTTTGGATTGGAATGAAAACTGACCTTTTCCAGTCCTGTGGCCACTGCTGAGTTTTCCAAATTTGCTGGCATATTGAGTGCAGCACCTTCACAGCATCATCTTTCAGGATTTGAAAGAGCTCAACTGGAATTCCATTACCTCCACTAGCTTTGTTCGTAGTGATGCTTTCTAAGGCCCACTTGACTTCACATTCCAGGATGTCTGGCTCTAGGTGAGTGATCACACCATCGTGATTATCTGGGTCATGAAGATCTTTTTTGTAGAGTTCTCCTGTGTATTTTTGCCACCTCTTCTTAATATCTTCTGCTTCTGTTAGGTCCATACCATTTCTGTCCTTTATCGAGCCCATCTTTGCATGAAATGTTCCCTTGGTATGTCTAATTTTCTTGAAGAGATCTCTAGTCTTTCCCATTCTGTTGTTTTCCTCTCTTTCTTTGCATTGATTGCTGAGGAAGGCTTTCTCATCCCTCCTTGCTATTCTTTGGAACTCTGCATTCAGATGCTTATATCTTTCCTTTTCTCCTATGCTTTTCACTTTTCTTCTTTTCACAGCTACTTGTAGGGCCTCCTCAGACAGCCATTTTGCATTTTTGAATTTCTTTTCCATGGGGATGGTCTTGATCCCTATCTCCTGTACAATGTCGCGAACCTCTGTCCATAGTTCATCAGGCACTCTGTCTATCAGATTTAGTCCCTGAAATCTATTTCTCACTTCCACTGTAGTAGAAGATTAAGGGATTTGATTTAGGTCATACCTGAATGGTCTAGTGGTTTTCCCTACTTTCTTCAATTTAAGTCTGAATTAGGCAATAAGGAATTCATGATCTGAGCCACAGTCAGCTCCCAGTCTTGTTTTTGCTGACTGTATAGAGCTTCTCCATCTTTGGCTGTAAAGAATATAATCAATCTGATTTCAGTGTTGACCATCTGGTGATATCCATGTGTAGAGTCTTTTGTGTTGTTGGAAGAGGGTGTTTGCTATGACCAGTGCATTCTCTTGGGAAAACTCTATTAGCTTTTGCCCTGCTTCATTCCGTACTCCAAGGCCAAATTTGCCTGTTACTCCAGGTGTTTCTTGACTTCCTACTTTTGCATTCCAGTCCCCTATAATGAAAAGGACGTCTTTTGGGGGTGTTAGTTCTAGAAGGTCTTGTAGGTCTTCATAGAACTGTTCAACTTCAGCTTCTTCAGCGTTACTGGTTGGGGCATAGCCTTGGATTACCGTGATATTGAATGGTTTGCCTTGGAAACGATCAGAGATCATTCGTCGTTTTTGAGATTGCATCCAAGTACTGCATTTCAGACTCTTTTGTTGACCGTGATGGCTATTCCATTTCTTCTAAGGGATTCCTGCCCACAGTAGTCGATATAATGGTTATCTGAGGTAAATTCACCCATTCCAGTCCATTTTAGTTTGCTGGTTCCTAGAATGTCGACGTTCACTCTTGCCATCTCCTGTTTGACCACTTCCAATTTGCCTTGATTCATGGACCCGACATTCCAGGTTCCTATGCAATATTGCTCTTTTTACCATCGGACCTTGGTTCTGTCACTAGTCTCATCCACAACTGGGTATTGTTTTTGCTTTGGCTCCATCCCTTCATTCTTTCTGAAGTTATTTCTCCACTGGTCTCCAGTAGCATATTGGGCCCCTACTGACCCGGGGAGTTCCCCTTTCAGTATCCTATCATCTTGCCTTTTCATACTGTTCATGGGATCTCAAGGCAAGAATACTGAAATGGTTTGCCATTCCCTTCTCCAGTGGACCACATTCTGTCAGACCTCTCCACCATGACCCACCCATCTTGGGTGGTCCCACAGGGCATGGCTTAGCTTCATTGAGTTAGACAAGGCTGTGGTCTGTGTGATCAGATTGGCTAGTTTTCTATGATTATGGTTTCAGTGTGTCTGCCCTCTGATGCCCTCTGGCTGCACCTACTTGGGTTTCTCTTACTTTGGATGTGGGGCATGGCTGCACCAGCAAAGTGCTGCCGGTGCTCCTTACCTTGGATGAGGGGTATCTCCTCACGGCCACCCCTCCCGACCTTGAATGTGGAGTAGCTCCTCTCGGCCCTCCTGTGCCCGCCCAGCTGCCTCTCCCTGGATGTGGGGTTGCTCCTCTTGGAGCAAGTTGGGTAAACAAGTCTGGAATTTAGAGGAGAGGTTCAGGATGATTTTATCACTTAATAGTTAGGGGACCTTAGATAAGGTATATAACCTTCATAACCTCAGTTTTCTCATCTGTGAAGTAGAAAAGAATAGTATTACTACTGTACCAGGCTGGTGGTGCTCTTAAAAATTCAGCCTCTGTGCAGTGGTGCTGAATCAAATCTTGGAGACAGTTTTGGGAAAAAGGAATAGCTTTATTGCTTTGCCAGGCAAAGAGGGACACAGGAGGCTTATGCTCTAATAAAAGCTGTGTGTCCCAATCCAGGAGATTTGGTGAGATTTATAGCAATGGTTCAAGGACAGGGTTGCTGATAAGGATCAAGGTGTGTGCAGGGCTTGTCCTTCTTTTATCTGGCCTTAGGTGGTCTTCTCATGGTCTTCCTGAGATTAATCAAACTATGATCTCCTCTGGAATGAAGAATGCTAACATCTTCCACTTGTTGGAGATTTTAATTCTGTAGAAGGGCTCAAAGATACTATGTTTTATCTCTTGAGGAGGAACCAGGACCCTGCCCCCAAACTGCTCTTTGTTTCTCTCTCTCTCTTTTCTGGTTTAAAATAATTTTTTATTGCCCAGGATATTTTTTATTGTGTCTTCTTTTGTTTATTTTCTTTTTTAATAACTATAAATTCAAACTGGCCTTTGTCTTGAAAAACAACAAAGCTTTTATGTCACTTGCTAACCTGGTCTCATTTAAAAAGAAAGATGGAAATAATCTTGCAAGAGTAAAATTTCTATCACAAATGATAAAGGTCAACAACAGTAAACTTTGTTAAGAAATACCTAAGTGTTTTTTAGGTCAAAAAGAGAATGAGATTAGTTAAACTCAATGCCTCGAGTTTGAGTAAAATAATGGATTTGAGAATTACTGGAACTACTTGGATATATAAAAACAGGGTGTAGGTTGGGTCATGCCCGCAATGGTCTCAAGTTCAAATAAACTACTGACAATACACACTTCACAAGTCACACGCTTTCCCAGGGGCTCTTTTCCTTCAGTAGGTACTGGCAGTAATCGTGATGAGTCGTTTTCCAATGTAGGTGCCTACCTCCAAAGCCATAACGTGGCAAAGGAAGAGAGATGGAATGAATACCTTAAGAAATTGTGCGGAGAAAGAAAATCTCCCCTTTTTGCATGGACCCACTTTTCCTCATGCTTAAGGAAATGGAATATTTAGGGTGCCTGAGTGGGACTCCTCAGGCAAAATGTTTTCAGGTCTGCTAGACCAGCTGGACACCCAGTCTGCGATTTTCTTCAGTGCACCCACATCTCTCTCTTTGGCAGTTTCTTCTGACTGAGAGCTATGGTCCCTGCTGCTGTGTTTCCCATCAAACACGATCTCCCCCTCTTCTGGTGGGGAAGGGTTGTTGCAGTGCGAACTGTCTCTTGAACTACTCTGAATTCATGTTGTGCATCCAGAAGAATCTTCTCTATGTCTCCATTGTGGATAGAAGATGAGGAGGGTACCTGTTTTAGCCCCCTATTTTCCCCATTGTTATAACCATTGCCATTGCTGCTATTCCTGGGGAGCTGCGCCCAGGAACTGTTGAGGCTGGCTGGCAGAGGCAGAGACTGTTCACCTTCCACACAGTTGTTATTGTTGCGAGGGGGCAGCGGCTGTTGGGGCAGCTGGAAGAGCTGCAGCCGCCAAGAGGTTGGATAGCAACACTAGCCTTTGTTTCCTGACTGCTCCTTCCCTGTCTCAGCATCCCCTCCTTTCCCAGATTAGCAACTGTTAGAAAGGCTTGTGTGCCCAGGGTCCTGCTTGCTTTTATGGAGATGATTAAATGAAATAATGTCTACAAACAACTTATCACAATGCAAGGGACTAAATGTTAACTATTATATTTTTATTATTGTTGCTGTTATAATCATCTGAAGCATTATATATTGAGGCTGTATAGCATAAAGCTTAAGAGTTAAGGATTCAAACAACAATAAATAGATAACTTGTTAAGCAAAAAAAAAAAAAGATTAAGGATCTACTTCTGACTGCCATTTAATCAGTCTTCATGTCTGTAAAATGGAGAGAGTAATAGTACCTACTACATAATATCTTCATAAAGATTAAATGAGGTAAATCCTGTAAAATATTTAGAACAATGTCTGACACATAAGTGCTCAGTAAATGTTATCTACTATTATCATTATTTGTCTGTGAGCGCCTTAAAGAAGGATTTATTTATGTTTATTTCTATGGCCTCTCAGTTCAATTCAGTTGCTCAGTCGTATCTGACTCTTTGCGACCCCATGAATTGCAGCACACCAGGCCTCCCTGTCCATCACCAACTCCCGGAGTTCACTCAAACTCATGTCCATTGAGTCGGTGATGCCATCCAGCCATCTCCTCCTCTGTCGTCCCCTTCTCCTCCTGCCCCCAATCCCTCCCAGTATCCGAGTCTTTTCCAATGAGTCAGCTCTTCGCATGAGGTGGCCAAAGTATTGGAGTTTCAGCTTCCGCATCAGTCCTTCCAATGAACACCCAGGACTGATCTCCTTTAGGATGGACTGGTTGGATCTCCTTGCAGTCCAAGGGACTCTCAAGAGTCTTCTCCAACACCACAGTTCAAAAGCATCAATTCTTTGGTGCTCAGCTTTCTTCACAGTCCAACTCTCACATCCATACCTGACCAGTGGAAAAACCATAGCCTTGACTAGACGGATCTTACTTGATCCTTACTGCCTGGCACTGTGCTTATATATATGTGACAGGCAGTGAAAAAGAAAGTGTTCTGTTTATCAATGGAGAATACAAGTATTTGCACATAGTATTTCTTGATACATGCTTGTTGGATTGAATTGGGGAAGAAATAAATCATTGGGAGAGTATAGTTTCAAAAGTATGTTCACATAAATTGAAGTTTGTGTTTATATTTTGCTATTTTGGCGTGAGTTTATGAGTAATTGTAGGCTAAAAGATAATTTTGGGAAGGAGGAAGAAGCTTTTTCAGTGCTTGGGGAGACAATCTATATACTTGGGTTTGTGGATTTTAGTTCTCTTCTGAACTTCCTGGGTTTACAAACAGAAGCATGTTGGGGACATTTTGAAGTCACTGCCCATATATTTATTAATAGCTCTGCCTTTGGTGGGAGACTTGGTATTTTGCTGCTTGCATGGCTGTTTTGAGCAATCTGGTTTAAAATTTTCTATGAAATAAAATACAGAATGAATTCATTCTTAGTCTCATTTTATTTTCAATTGTTATTGAAGATAGAGGATATTTTTCTCTCAGAAATCTAGGATTTTATATTTATTATACTGGTATAATATTTATAAACAAGCAGATCTCATTTTAACTTTTTAGATATTTGTATTGTTTTACTAAGAAAAAGTAAAATTTGAACATGAACTTGATTCGTCCTTTTGTTATTATATGTAGTGCTATTGACATAATCTAGTGATGGCTGAGGCATATTTATTCTGCCTTTAGCAATCTTAAAATTGGACTATAAAAGCTATGGGCAGAAAAGAGAAAACCAGACTGAACCAGCTCTGCTCAGTGTCACCTGATGTGAGCTCTAGTGGTTAATGTCAGTTCAGCTGAGTTTTCCTTATGAGTTTTCATATCTAGGACCCAGTACAACCAGTGTTCCATGATGTAATACCTCTAAAACACGTTTGAACTCCAGCAAGCTTTAATTACCTAAGGATATTATTCCTTTTTTTATGGGTCTGGATTCATAGCTCTTTTGGGACTTAAGATTTGAGCCATTTCCGCCTCTTCTCCTTTTTGGTTATTGGTAATTTTTTCTAGTCCAAGAGAGTGTATTGGTATCTTTGCTTTATTTGGGAGTAAAATGCAAAGCAGTTCCTTTTAGTGCCACACATTACAGCTTAGTGGAATCTCATGGAGTATGTTCCAGGGCCTTGCCTTCCAAAATTATGTGAGGAAATAAGATAAAAATGTATTCAAACTTCTGGAAAACTTTGGTTTAAATCTAAGTAAGTTTCAAATGCAGACCTTTCAGGCCTCTTAATTGTTTTTACCAAACTTTGGAGTCAGACATTTTTCCAGAAAGACCAGTACAGGTCAGAAAAACTTTTATAATAAGAGTGCTATTTTTACTGCTCAAAGTTGGCAGTAGAAGGGCTTGTAAAGCAAACTAGTCAGATTTTCATTGGTTTGCAGATAGATAGTTCTTTTTTATGAATAAAAAATAAAATTATTCTTGATCTACTGGCCTTTTTCATACATACTGATTATCACAGAACAAAACATAGGCTTTTGAGCCAAATAGATCCAATTTCCAGTACCTTCTCTAGTCTTTGTCAAGTCACTTAAATACTCTGAATCTTATTTTCCTAGATGATAAAATAGGGGTAATTTCATATCAGGTAGTACCTATAAAACACCTAGCACAGTTTCCAGGTATATTGTAGGTGAGCAGTACAGAGTAATTTTCTTGACAGCTTTGATGCAGTGGCTGCATTTCTATTCCTAGGTCCTGTTATGCAGAATTGAAGAGGTCCCAGTCAAAATAGTAGTGTCAGTATTTTGTTTTGTTTTGTTTTTTAGAAGGATAGATGTGTTTTAGACTGTTACCATACCTCTCCCTTATTCTTTTATTTAGGTAATAAACTTTTGAGAAGGGATAACATTTGAACTTTAATGTTTAACTCTGAGCTTTATACATGACTGTGAGTTCAACAAATATTTGACCTACTAGATGTAAATGCCACTAAGGAAAATAACGTTATTATTTTCCTTATGCTTCTTTACAAAGAGTCAAAGCCCAAAGTCTATTTTAGATCTGTGAACATTATAACATAAAATAGCGACCCTTAGATTTTTCTGATAGTTTTCTAGGACCGCTGTAGCAAATTGCCACAAACCTAATGGCTTAAAATAACAGAAAATTATTATCTTACAGATCTTACTGGGCTAAATTCAAGGAGGGCTGTATTCCTTTCTGAAGGCTCTAGGGGAGAATCTATTCTCTTACTTTTTTCAACTTCTAGCGACTGTTTTGCATTCCTTGGCTTGTAGTCCCCTTCTATCGTCAAAGCCTGCAGTGACCCGTTGAGTCTTTTTCATATTATAGCCCTCTGATATTGACTTTTATGCCTCCCTGTTTCCACCTTTGAAGACCTTTTGTGGTTCCACTGCACCCACTTTGCTAATCCAGGATAATATCCCTAATTTAAAGTCAACTGATTAGCAGTGTCAATTCCACCTGCAGTTTTTAAAATTTATTCTACTTGCCATCTAACATAGTCACAGGTTCTAGGGATTAGGACATGAACATCTTTGGATATCTTCTGTCTACCGTAGAATCCCATTAGGAAAACATTTTTTAGCCCATCCCAGGTGCTACTATCAACTCATGTTAAATATTAGTAAACATTTCTCTTTTTTTGTATAAAAAAAGTAAAAATTTCAATTTTCTTCCCATACTTCAATGAATAATTTCTCTCATACCCCCAGTTTTGAAGACTGCTGGCTAATAGTAGAGTCTTGAAAGGTTCTGCCCTGCAATAAGAATTTTAACTTTTAATTGGACTCTAAATATTTACTGAACACTAATTATGAACAAGACAGTGTTTTGGGTATATATAGAGAAACAGAACTATAACATGTATTTAGTCCAGATGGGCTAACTTAAAATCTTATTGGCTTAAAAGCTGTTTCTTACTCATATTCTAATCCAGTGCATGTTGAGTGGAGGTTGAAGGGGGCTCCTTTTGACCTAGGACAGGGCCTCAGATTCCTCTATTGGATCCTGTGCATCTGCTGGCAGATGAAGGAAGCAAGCATGGAAGATGATGTTGAAGTTTTTAATGGGACAGGCCTGAAAATGATATAATCACTTCTATCCCTGTACCACTGGCCAGAACTCAGTGTTATGATCTTAACCATCTGGGAAATGTAGCCTACTTCAAGAGGAAAAGGGAAGTTAACAAGTAACCATCTCTTCCATACTCTTCCATCTCTGCCCTCAAGAATCCTCTAATTGAGTGGAAAAGATGGAGATAGCTAAAACATGTAGAAGGCAAGCCTGGTTAGTGTTACAGTAGAAGTTTAAATGGAGTAATTTGAGTGTATAGGGAAGAGAAAGATTAATTTTGATGAGAAAGATGGACTTATTCCAGCAACAGAATGGAAGTGGAAGGACATATTTAGGAGAAGCTGGTTATATAACTACAGTAAAACATAGAGAATGCAGATGGATGTAATAAAGAAAGAGAGGTTTGGGTCAGATCATTCAGACTGTTGAATAACATGCTAAGGAGTTTGGACTTATATCAGGAGCTCTGAGCTGCCACAATTATTTTGAGTAGCCAGTAGCTTCTTAAGTGAACAGGTTGTGTCTTACTCATTTTTATATCCTCTTTATAACTATACGGAGAGGTATTATAACATCATGGTTAAGAGCACAGACTTTGGGAATTCCCTGGTGGTCCAGGGGTTAGGACTCTATGCTTGTACTTCAGGGGCCCTGGATTCGATCCCTGGTAGGGGAAACTAAGATCCCTCAAGACACATGGTACACACCCGCCCCCTGCCCCCGGCCAAAAATACCCACAAAAACAACAAAACCACAGACTTTGGAACCCGCTGTTTAGATTTGACTCCTGACTCTGCCACTTATTAGCTGTGTGACTTTGGACAAGTTACTTAATTTCTCTGAGCCTCAGTTTCTTCATCAATGTGATCAGGTTAATGAAAGTATTACTTCTTTGGGTTATTATGAGGATTAAATGAATATAACATAAAGTGCTTAGAACAATGCCTAGATGGTAAGCACTCTTTGAGTTAGTTCTTATCATTGTTATGATTGTTACCGGTGCCTGGCACATAACTGGCACTCAGAAATATCAGAGTTGTGTTTTAAATTATCCAGCAAGTGTTTATATACTATCGTATGCCACTCAAGAGAATGCTTTAAGAAGCTTATGGTCTCCTAAGGGAAACATAAGGCATATTATAAAAGTTAAAGGTAGGAAATTATGATGATGTGGCAGTGTGGTGTAGATGGAGTGCCTTGGTAATTCAGAAGCATGCTAGTTCAGAAATACTTCTACTTAGAGCCAGATTTGTTTTGGGGAAAGGAAATGAGCTTTGGGGCAGAATATAACTCTGTGGAAATGAAGGGTGGGGCATTCTAAACATTGGAAACAGTCTGAGGAAAAAAGCTAAGTTATGGAAAAGTGTGGTTATGATACTTTATGGGGAATGGTAAATCATTCTACAGGAAAGACAGGAAATTTTCTTTCAAACTCTAGTTTACCAGTAGTATCAGAGTTGGGAGTTTCCTGTTATAGTCTTAGTAACTTTAGAGTAGTGATCTGCTACTGAAATTCAAAATTTCAGTTCCCCCCTGACTTATAGAATCAAAGTCTGCAGTTTATATAACTTCTGGGTGATCTGTTTCCATATTAAAATTTAGGAAGCACTGGTGTAAAAGACAATGCAAATGTGTGTGTAATATGAAATTAAAAATAACAAATTTGAGTAATCTGTCACTCACTCTCAAGCATATCCATTAAGAAAATGCCCTCTTTCTGAGCTAAATAATTTAAGCTTACATGATTTTGGGTGTTGGTAGTGGAGAATTAGAATCATTCATAATGTAATTTTTTTTAAGATCCTATCTCTTACCAAGAAAGATTTTCAGCTTCGGCTACAGTTTAGATTTTGATTAAAGTAGCAATAAAAATATCAGTGGAAACTTACTGTTGATATATTAAATGCCTTTTTAGGCGTAAATCACTTCCCTATTAAGGATGAGTAATATTTCCCTTTTAAAAGTATATGCTTTTTATAGCAACTCGAATGATTAGCTCTGCTCAAGCTCTTCTTCCAATAGAAAGCTAATGCCTGTTTCAGCTTGCCAGCTCTTTAATACCATTTTCGATGCGGTGGTGGTGGTGGTAGAAAGGAAATGAGGTTGAGAAGGTCTAGCAGAAAAGTTTCACGTAGAAGTAGAATTGTGCGACACCACTATGATGTGGTGATGAGAGTGGGGGGGTGGAGACTGTCATATGAAGCCATGCCTGCCTGAACATGTCCTCTGTGACATCTCTGTGGGTGGTGTGGTAATAGTGATGGTGGGTCTGAGGGCATGGGAAGCAAGGGTAAATCACCCTCAAACCAAGTACTTTCAGTTTCTAGACGACTCTTAACTTTAGAATGTAGCCATTGTTTTGCTAATAGAATCCTATTGCCTCCCTTCTATACAAATATTTGATGAAATAAAATAAATACCTCTTGGTTTTCTAGCCTTGTACCTGCCTCTAAATGTTCTTTCTTATAAAATGAGTTTACGTTGTGAAACTAATCTGGTGATTATTGCCTTTTCATTCAAGAAATACTTGTTTAGCATCTTATGTGCAAAGCACTGTATGTATATAGAAATAAACTAGATGAGTTCTGTACTCTTAAAAGCCTTCCTTATATTCCAATCTGGAGAAGTCAGAAAGGTTAAAAAGAAGAATAGCTAACATTCTCTAGTGCATATTATGTTCTAAGAGCTCAAGTTATTTTAATCATCACAATAACCATATAGATTAGATAATACCAACATTTCCATTTTGCATGTGGAAAAAACCTGAAATACAGAGCGGTCATCAGTAAGCAGAGCCAGGATTCAAATCCAAGCAGACTCCAGACCTTGGACCTCTTGACTTATGCTAATGAGCAATCTTGCAAAGAAGGATGTTAGCACTGCTTGGAGCCAGGAAGAAAGAGAGAGAGTACTAATGTTAACTGAAGGCATCCTAAAGATGATTGCAGAGAAAATGAAATTTTAGCTGATCCTAGGATAATTTTCTGTAAGTAAATGAAGTCTTCCAGCTCAAGGAGGAGCTTGAAGTTAAGTTTCTAGGTCATAAAAATCATTCATGGCCTTCAACAAATCTATACTGAGATCTTGCTTACTGTGTGTAAGATACTATACTAGTTACTAGAAATGCAGAGACAAATAAAACTCTGAATCTTCCACAGTAAGGAAAGTTTCAAAAACAGTTATGTGGGCAGAAGGCAGGTTATAATGAGTCTAGGAACAAAGGAAGGTTAAAGATATGTAGATAGTGTATGTAAAGTGAAAGTGTTAGTCACTTAGGCGTTAGGCGTGTCCGCATGAACTGTAGCCATGAAGATCTCCAGGGGAGCTTCCCAATGCAGGGATTGAACCCAGGTCTCCTGCATTGCAGGCAGATTCTTTACCAGCTGAGCCACCAGGGAATCCCAAGAATATAGGAGTGGGTAGCCTATCCCTTCTCCAGCAGATCTTCCTGACCCAGGAATCAAACCAGGGTCTCTTGCGTTGCAGGCAAATTCTTTACCAGCTGAGCTACCAGGGAAGCCAGATAGTGCAAAGATATGTATGTAAAGTGAAACTGTTAAGTCACCCAGTTGTGTCCGACTTGACTCTTTGCAACCACATGGACTGTCACCCGCCAGCCTTCTCTGTCCATGGAATTCTCCAGGCAAGAATACTGGAGTGGGTTGCCATTTTCTCCTCCAGGGGATCTTCCCAACCTAGGGATTGAACCCCTGTCCTGCATTGCAGGCAGATTCTTTACTGTCTTAACCACTAGGGAAGCTGTATAGTGTATGTAACCTACTCTTAAAGGTTGGGTACAAATGCAAAGAATGACTTAGGATCATATTTTAGGGAGGGGGCTTTGTTTTTGTTGTTGTTTTGGTCGCTCAGTCCTGTCCGACTCTTTTGCAACCCCATGGACTGTAGCCCATCAGGCTCCTCTGTCCATGAGATTTTCCAGGCAAGAATACTGGAGTGCCATTAGAAATTTATTTCTTCCTCCAGGAGATCTTCCTGACCCAAGGATCAAACCCACAGAGCTCCACGTCTCCACATCTCCTACATTGCAGGCAGATTCTTTACTGTTGAACCATTAGAGAGAGGGCAAGGGAAGCATTTTTTAAGATGAGTAAATTTAAATATATTTGTAGGATAGAAGCAGAAGAAAGGGAGAAATGGGTGAAGAGTAAGGCTCATGGGAAAGTGTGAGCTTCCAAAGATAAGCTAGAACACATCATGGAAAGTTTCAAATGCTGTGGTAAGGAATTTTGACTTTATTCTATAGGCAGAAGGGAGCCATTGAAGGCTTATAAAGAAGGAAATTACATAGTTCAGGTTTTGAAAAGGTAACTCTAATAGTCATATAAGAGATGGTATAATTTAGAATTGTTAATAATAATAAAATAAAAAAAATTTAACCTTTATTTGATTACAGGGTAGATATTGTACCTGAAATATCCCATTTTATCTTTCTAACAGTCTTTTAAAGTAGTATGAGCAAACTCTTTTGGTAAAGGACGAGATAGTAAATGTTTCAGTATTTGCAAGCCATACAGTCTCTGTCACAACTATTTAAGTCTGCTGTTGTAGCACAAAAGCAGCCCCAGAAAATACCATGGTTGCTGCTGCTGCTGCTTATGTTCTGATAAAATTTTTATAAAAACAAGTAGTAGGCCTTAGTTATTAACCCCTGCTAGTGCCCTTTATAGTTTAGAAAGCTGTAGTGAAGCTTTTATATGTTACTTATTGTAATATTGTAATAAAATTTTTGTAATAAAAGCTTATTGTATAATTGTAAAAAAAGCACATTGTGTGTTATTTACCTCTTTTTGCTATGGTGGAATAATGAGAATAGAATCATCCTTAGGCAGAAATACCATGTAATCTCAGGGAAGCATCCTTCCTGTAAGAGGTTCACTAGATACAGCTATTTATGCACAACAATTTAACTGCATTCTGCAAAACATCCATTTAACTTTTTATTACAATTGCTTTCCAATAGAATGATCCCTGGAATGAAACTGCTTTGAGAGCAGGGACTTTGTTTTATTCACTGTTCTGTCCGTAATGTCTTACACATAGTGACCACTCAACAAATAGTTGTTAAATAAATGAATAGAATACTGACTCTCATAATTCTGGTGACTGAGGAACTGTACAAACACTTAAAGAACACTGACCTTTTTAAAAGATACCTCTACAGTAAAGAAGATGTGATATATACACACAGTGGAATATTACTCAGCCATAAAAGGAATGAAATAATGCCATTTTCAGTAACATGAATGGACGTAGATATTATCATAAGTGAAGTAAGTCAGACAAAGGCAAATATCATATGATATCACTTATATGTGGACTCTTAAAAAATACAAAATGAACTTATCTATAAAATAGAAATGGACTCACAGACATAGAAAACCAATCTATGGTTGCCAAAAGGGAAAGTGGGAGATAAATTAGGAGTTTGGAATTAACAGATACCCACTACTGTACACAAAATAGGTAATTACCAAGGAGCCACTGTATAGTACTGGGAACTATGTTCAATATCTTGTCATAACCTATAATGGAAGAGAATCTGAAAATGGATATATATGTGCATACATACACACACACACACACACACACACACATATGACACTGAATAGAAATAGACCCTCAGACATAGAAAACAATCTTATCATTACCAAAAGAGAAAGGTGGGAAGGGGATAAATTAGGAGTTTGGGTTTAACTTATACATGCTGCTGCTGCTGAAGCTGCTGCTAAGTCGCTTCAGTCGTGTCTGACTCTGTGCGACCCCATAGACGGTAGCCCACCAGGCTCCCCCGTCCCTGGGATTCTCCAGGCAAGAACACTGGAGTGGGTTGCCATTTCCTTCTCCAATGCAGGAAAGTGAAAAGTAAAAGTGAAGTCACTCAGTCGTGTCCGACTCCTAGCGACCCCATGGACTGCAGCCTACCAGGCTCCTCCATTCATGGGATTTTCCAGGCAAGAGTACTGAAGTGGGGTGCCGTTGCCTTCTCTGATACATGCTGCTATATATCAAATAGATAACCAAGAAGGACCTACTATATAGCTATGGAACTATACTCAATATATTGTAATAACCTATAAGGGAAAAGAATCTGAAAAAGAATATATATATATAACTGAATCACTGTGCTGTACACCTGAAGTGAATATAGTATTGTAATCAACTGTCCTTCAATAAAAACATTATTACCAAAAAAAAAAAAAAGTGTCTTTAATAAGGGGGAAAAAAGATACCTCTAAAACTTCAGCTCCCCCAGATTGATTGTTTTTTCATTTATCTTGCCCGGATTTCCTTTGTTCTAGTACAGCTTCCTCTCTTTTACTCAACTGGTTTCTGATGTTAAACTGAATCAGATGCTGTTTATTTGCAAAGACACTATGCCATGCTGCCCAGAAACATTCAGCATTCCAGATTCAGTCTTCCAGCACTCTGTGTTACTTACGTTAATTATTCTTTAAACTTTTACCTGTCTACATTCCTCACCTCATTCTCTTCCATATTATGTAGTGAGTTTCACAGTAAAGAAACTGACTGGTGAATAAAGTTGTTTCATTTAGTCTTTCCAACAACCTTACGTTGTGGACACTATTATCCTATAAGAGGGAAACTAATGCTTGCCTAGTAACAAGTAGAGATGAGATTTGAACCTACACCTTCTAACTTCAGAGCTCTTTTTTAAATCGTTATCTAGATTGTCAATTATCTTCTTTCTGTACTTTTAATTTTTTTAATTATTTTTGGCTGTGCTGGGGCTTCATCGCTGTGTGGACTTTCTCTAGTTGCAGCAAACAGGGGCTACTCTTGGTTGTGGTGTGCAAACTTCTCATTGTGGTGGCTTCTCTTGTTGCAGAGCACGAGTTCTAGGTGTGCTGGACTTCAGTACTTGCAGCATGAGGGCTCAGTAGTTGGGCCTCGTGGGTACTAAAATGTGTGGGCTTCAGTAGTTGTGGCACATGGCATGTGGAATCTTCCTGGATCAGGGATCCCGCTCATGTCCCCTGCATTGGCAGGTGGATTCTTATCCACTGTACCACCAGGGAGATCCAGGACCTCTTTTTTTTTTTTTCCAGAACTCTTTTAATTACTCTCACTTCCTTTTTATTCCTAAGCCTGTTTATTCCCAAGAGGTAAGTTTTAGCCTGTCATTGAAACCTGCATCTTATTTTCAGTACTACCTAAATATTTCCTTGGGTTTTTTTCCTTTCTCAAGTCCCCATCGTGTCTCTGGATGCCCTTAGAGAAAACCAGTGGTCTAGATAACACCTCTTGGAGAAACTGTGAAATTTTCACACTAGTAATTTTGGTTAGAGCAGCATGTCTTTAAAACCGCTGTGATGTTACAGCTGGCCTTCTCCCTCACTCAGTTCCTTTTCACTCAGCAATTATTCACTGAGTAAGCAAACTATTTGCTAGGCACTGTTAGGTGCTATGACCTGGACTCTGCCTTCATAGAGCTTTATGGTCCTTTTGAGCACAGTCACTGCTATGCCTTCACTATCACTTTAGTCAATCTCTTCCCTTTTCTTTTCTCTTCTAAACTAGAACTTACTTGGGCCTTGTGGGTATTGTTAATGAGACTTTTCTTGACAACCTAAGCCCTGAGTGTCACTGGCTTTATATCATTTATCTTCTGTCACTTAATGATTATCATCAGTCATAATAATTGATTTGTGATTTTTGTTTAAAAATTATTTTTACCTAAAAATTTAAGCTGATGTTTGAAGAAACTTCAAATATAACATAAGTTGTGCACTAAAAAATAAAAATCACCCTTTACCCCCTCAGTACCATTTATTATTAATGCTTCTAGATACTTTCTATTAATGTATAAAAATTTTTTTACACAAATGGTATTTTAAAGCTTGACATTTTCATTTAGCAGTATATTTTGTGTATATTGTCATGTCAATGCATAAGGAGTACTTCATTCTTTTTAATGCCTGTATAGTATTCTAATGTATGAATTATACTGTAAATATTTAACAAGTCTTTTATATGATGGGTATTTAGATTCACATATGCTGGTGAAGTAGATGTCCTTTTATGTGAATTTTTGCTCACCCAAATTGATTATACTTGTAAGATAAATTTCTAGAAGTGGATTGTTGGAGTAATGAAAATTTTTGCCAGGATGATCAATTAATTACCCTTTGAAAAAGTTGTACTGAGAACTCAGCAGTATTTCCTATTCTTGTTTCCTTCCCTTCTGGACAACACTGAGCATTATCACTCTTTTCTGGGGGTTGGGGGGTGCTGCCCTGTTGGGCTTGCGTTCCTAAGCAACATCCTAGTTCCCTAACCAAGGATTGCACCTTCACCCTCTGCAGTGAGAGCAGAGTCCTAACCACTGGATCCATCTTGAGGAATTCTCCCAATCATTATCATTCTTAATCTTCATTCATTGATAGATTTAAAAAGTAATAGCTCCTTGTTTTAGTATACATTTCTCTCATTATGAGAGAGAGCGCATTTTTATATGATTAGCCCTTTATTCTTAGTTTTCTTTGTATTTTTTTTTAATGTACATACTTTTTGCTTATTTTTCTATTGGGTTCTTTTTAAAGTTACATATTTAGAAGAGTTCTTTTTATGTTAAGGAAGTTAGCTCTCTGTCCTCTAGTTAATGTGGGTATTCCCAACCCCAGTTCATTGACTGTAAATTACAGACCTTCATATTGGGCAGTTCAACCTACTTACTTCCTAGATGAGCAAACTGAGGAAACCATAGGGTTAGTGACCTTTTTGTGTGTGTGAGCATGTAAACAGATAATGGCCAAGCTAAACCAGTATCAAGTTTCCTTGGTTCCAGCTTGGTGCTTGTCTCATTATACCATGCTGTTTTTAAAGGCTTGCTCACCTCCCTCTTCCACCAATGCTTTTTACCACTGGGTCTTGCCACAGCCAGATATTTCATGATAAAGTTAGAGTTTACAAGAGTGGTATTAAAGTTTGAGAAGCTACAGTGTTATTCAGGACAGTAGACTTTACAGGTGTTGGACTGTCTCTAATGCATGCACAACTACACTAGTTAAGTTCATGTCCTTTTCATTTGTTTAAAAAAAAATCTGTTTATTTTGTAGGTTCATGGGTGTGTGTGTACATCAAGGACAGTTGCATGCACTCACAGAGGTAAGACTCCAATACGCATGTTAAAGTGACTTCTTTGCCTTAGTTTCAGCATTTATGGTTCCACTCTAATTGTTACTCGCATACGTATGCAAAATATGTATTCATTTATGTTTATGCAAAAGAGGCATTGTTAACAAAGCTTTCTTCTGTAGCCTTGGGACAGTTTGCCATATCTCTTAATACTCTCGGATTCCCTGATAGCACTTGGTGAGTACTCTGGGAATGAGTCAAGGAGGCCTGGAGTGCTGCGGTTCATGGGATCGCAAAGAGTCGGACACTGAGCGACTGAACTGAACTGAACTGGGAATGAGTGCTCAAATATTATATTGGTTGTTGCTGCCTGGATGACCCCCTCCTAAACTAAGGGATGATGTCACTTGGCTGCATGCTGTATCATGACAACAAATTCCCAGACTATTAAGAAATGTGTGGGGTCCTGATCTAAAATTCCACTGTTGCTGCTCTAGTTTCCTGACTGGAGGAAAGTACTCCTTGTAGAGTTTACATCTCTATTCTCATTTCATTTTCAGTCTCTTCTAGGCAGGTAAATATGTAGTGGTCACTACTTAGCCTCTGAGGACCAGGGAATCCCCTCTCAAACAAATGCTTCCCAAATTCAGGTACTAGGTTACCAGCTTCATAATTTGCTTGGGTCGCTTCTTAGAAATTTGGATTCCTAGAATATTCTAGGTTTAGTAGGTCTTCATAAGGCTCCTAGGTATTCTTGAAAACTCTTCAGATTCTATCTTCTAGAATGCTTTCACATTTCTCTTTGAGAAGCACCAGAATAAAAAGTGAAGAATTTAAGAAGGAAAATTGTTCAACAGAATTTGCAAGAGCATTAGTTTCCTACTGGCGTGGTACCTGGAATTAATCCTTAATATATTATCAAGGAGGGTCCCATGTGCCTCACTCAGTGTCTTTTTTCTCAATTACTGAGAACACCGAAATGTGGAATGTGTATAGCTATGTCCTGCCTCTTGTATGGAAGGCCAAAGAAAGTGGGTTAGTGAGGTAGTGAAGAGTACGGGCTCTGTAGTGTTGATTGCCATATCTCTTAGTATTTTTGGATTCCCTAATAACTAATTGAATCTAATAACTGAATCTCCCTGTGCTACAGTGTTTTCATTTGTGAGACAGGAATAATAATAGTAATGCCTATCCCAAGGAGTCCAGATAGAGAAGAGGACTGTAGCTGAGTGTTAAAGTACTTGCATTTTTAAAGTCTGGTGGGAAAGGCAGATTAAGGAGTAGCTAGGGAAATAGGAAGAACACCAGGAGTGTGTTGGCCTGTAATGGAAAGGAAAGGGTTTCAAGGAGGAAGAAATAATTACGTAGTTGTGACAAATGCTGTTGGTAAGATTATGACCACACTGAATACTATGCGGATGTAAAATGCTTATTTAACACAGTAGGTGGCATACAGTAATTGCTTAATACATTTTAACTATTATAGCATTAACAGTGACCAGTCCCTCCTGAACTCCTCGAATTGTCAGTAGTTTTCATTTAGTACTTAATTCTGTACTGCTGTTTATGTCATTAAACTTTTAAAACCTTTTACAAAGTATAAAGAAAAGCACACATATGGAAATGTGTGTCTCACTAGGTTTTCACAAATGAACACACCCATAACCAGCATCCTGAATCAAGAAATATTTTCTGTGTATTTCTTTTCTCAGAAGTGAGTATATATATTCCTCAAAGACAAAACTCTCTCCTCTCAAGCCTTCTATCCATTAGAGCTCTGACACTAATGATAAACACTTGTAAAAGTATTTGTTACACTCCCTGTTTATATCATTGTTTTCTGAAATGTGAGTTCACTGGAAGAGCTTGTGTGTTGGTTTTACTGACAAATAAGAATATGCTTTAAAACCTGTGACCATGGTTCAAATTTGAAAGTAGATGTAGTAGAAAGGGCAGAAATGGATGATTGTAGTGCAACATTCTTTTGGCCATGTTGCACTTAAATAATATTTTCTGTTGCTTAGTAGCTTGTTTATAGTCATATGCAAGATACAGTAAGTGCTTTGTGAGTGTATTTCTGTATAATTAATGAGATATTGATACAACTTATCATATTAATAATTTTATTATGATATTAATAGGCCACAGGTCATGAAGCCCAAATATCCAAATGTTCTTGCTTGTTTTCATAAGGGACTCAATAAAGGCCTTCATGGCATAGATTTCTGGTTTAATGGCCTAATAATTTGACTTGACAGCACAGCTCTTGGTTTCACTAAGGATCATAAAGAAAATTACTAATAACATCAAGCACACTGCTTAGAACTTGGATGATATTTAGTAAATATTTCTTGGTTGGTGGAATGCCTGTCCTCCACAGTAACGTGAGCACCATTCCTTATTTCTCTCAAAATAGTTTGTCAATAATTATAGTAGAGAAGCACAGCTCTTATTGATGCCTATAAAGTATTGTTATTATTAAGAAGAATATTTCTCACATACAATGCTGATACAGACTTTTCTGGGCCTCAGCTACTTCTACAAGTGTTCATTGTAATTGTAAACATTAATTGAACTTGGAACAGTCAGACATTTACGAGTGTTTTTTTTTAACTACTTATAGTAAGCATAGACTTCTAATTTTTTAACAAATTAGTATTTGTTAAAGAGAAAGCAGTTTGATGGAAGATCAGGCACTTTCGAGTTTAATGAGTTGAATTAAGAATCCCAAAGTATGTCTTTGACTCAGATGACCTAACCTTGTCTTTCATTTAGTCACGAGTATCAAGGAGGTGGAAATCTTTGGTTTTTAAAGACAGAAATATAACCGTATGGTCAGTTAGTTATTGCTATGTAATAGTCAACAACAAAACCATGCAACAATAAACATTTATTTCTCATACCTCTGGAGGCTCTGCTAAGCTGAACTGGGCCCAGGGGCCCAGTTGGGCAGTTTTGCTGCTCTCTCTCTTGCTCAGTCATCTATCTGCAGGTCTGCTGGTGGTCTGCTGTAGGGTGAGCTTTGTGTGGGCACTTTGCTTCAGCTGTTTCTCATTGTCTTCTGGGACTGTTGGGCTAACTTGGACTTGTCCTTCTTAAGATGATACCAGAATAGCAAGAGTGTGCCAGCACATTTGTACAAGTGTTTTTCATGACTCTGCTTATGTTCCAGTTTGGTTGGCTAATATCTGATTGGACAAAGCAAATCACATGCCTGAATCCACACTGGGAGCATACTGCAAAGTTCTTTGTGTCAAAGAACATTGATTCAGTAAGGGGTGAAGAATTGGGACCTTTGTTGCAATATCTCATACCCTATAAACATCCCAGTTAGCACATTATAATTATTTGTCTTTTCTACCCTACTTGAGGGTAAAGACTTGCTCTCATTTTAAAAATCATAACTACTAGTTATTAAGCACCCACTGTGGGCTGAGTGCTATGCTTGGTGCTTTATATATTAGCTATAGTTCTCACAATTCTGTAGTTCTGTTTCTTCTATTTTATAGATGAGATAACTAAGGCTTGAGAAATTAAGTGACTTCCTCAAAGTAGGATGTGGATTTAGGTTCATCTGACCTCAAAGTCGATACTCTTTTCATTGCAACATGCCATCCTTAATTTACTTATGTATTCCCCATAGTCCTGAGCACAGGTTCTTGTATGTGTAACACATGTAGTATTTGTAGAATTCATTTTTGATTAACTTTGTATATTTTCTGTTGTTTGGGAAAGCTGTTTTCTGGTTATTGGATATATTATAATGTATTTGGGTGCAAGAAACAAAATAGTTAAATGGCCTTAAACAACAAAAGGACTCATATAAACTGAAATTCTAGCAGCTTATTAGGTTAGAGCTTGGTTTAATTCAGCAGCTAAATAGATGTTATCCAGAGACCCCCCACCTCTCCCCATTTCTTTGTTCTGTGCTTACATTGTCAGCTTCGTCCTAAGGTTGGCTCTCATTCATAATCAAAAAGTAGCTGCCACCAACTTACATGCTGTTTTCTATTCCATATTCAGGTAGGAGGGATGTCAAAGAAAGAGAGGAGAGAGAGATGCTTACAGACAGATTACATGTCATCTCATAATGGTTTTTATGGTTTGTTTTTGTTTGGGGATATTTTTCGTTTTTTACTTTGTTAAGCACAAGGAGGGAAATATTCTCATATCAAACAGTTCGGGGAACTTCTTTTTTGGGGGGGACCTCTTTGTATAGAACGTTTTAGTGCCTAGAAGATTGGGAATTTGGTGGATGAATGGAGTATAAGGTTGTGGGTAGGGGCCTCAAGTGACAATACTCTGGTCAAGGGAGTCAGCAAAAGAATTGGTAGGATGTTTTGGGGTCGGTCTTGCCATTTCTGCCATGGAAAAACTTCTTTTTTCCACTGTGGCTATAAGAGCCCTTTAGCTATAAAAAGGGGGCTTCCCTGGTGGCTCAGTGATAAAGAATCTGCCTGCAGTGCAGGAGATGTAGATTGAATCCCTGGGTTGGGAAGATCCTCTGGAATGGCAGCCCATTTCAGTATTCTTGCCTGGAGAGTCCCCTGGACAGGGGAGCCTGGTAGGCTACAGTCTGTGATGTCGCAGTCGACACGACTGAAGCAACTGAACACGGCATGGCAGCTATAAACAGAGCAATTGCTTGGCCTCTTTACAGCAAAGTCACCTCAGCCAGTCAGATACTTGGTACTGAAAGAAATGCTCTTCACTCATGAGGGAGTGTTTAGCCCTGCAAGTGGCTGAAGAGAATTTTTAATTCACAAAGCCCTCATCCTCTTCTCACTCACCATTTCTACCCCCTTCCCCACCTGCTTTATTAAAGAAGAGTTACTTTGGAAATTTCCTTGTTTATGTGGGTTGATATGTGTTGTTTCTGAGTCGGTTTCTGTCAGACCTCTAAGAAGCCTTATATAATGAGAGAGCTTACAATGAAAGGAAACTCTGTGGGTTCGGTAACCAAACTCATGCATTATTTATAAAAACGAGCAGCCAGACCCTGATTCCAGTTTCTTGGTGTGCTGTGATATTGCCATTGGTTTTGCCTACTGCTTTTCTTATTTTTGTGTGACCCAGGACAGAGTATTCTCCTGGTCTAACTTACCTTGAGCCAAATGCAAAGTTGTCTGGTGCCTGCCTTGAGTTAACTTTGGCAGCATAGCCATGCCCTCTATCTTTAAAGCATGTGGCTGCTTTTCTTGTCCCTGGTCTGCCTTTGTTTCAGTTTGATATGTTACTACATAAGTAATCTTCATTAGGCATACTTTGATAATGTGATGCTTCTGTTTAAAAACTTCTGTTTAGTATTCTAGACTTTCTCTAATCGGATTTCAAAATTCAAATTGCTCCCTTTAGTTAGGTGGGTCACTTTGCTATCTTCTACACGTGCCGGCCTTAGATATGCCTTCCAGGACCTGGGATGCCCTTGTCTCTCTTCTCCCTTCCACTTTCCAAGTTATGTCAAATTCCAAGTTCTCTAGTGAAGGTCAGTCTCTTAAATAGGGTCTGTATAATGATACCTTGTGTGACTGGGTCCATAGTACATGTAGAAGCTGCATTAACTCCAGTGGAAAGAGCCAGCAATCAAAAATAGTGTGAAATGTTACATCCAAGTCCTTTCACAATTAGAAGTTCATTCCATTTATACATGTAAAAATAGCTAAAGCATTCCTATGAATACATGTTGGCGTCTTCTTTACTTCTGAAAAAAATGTAGCTTTTATTTCACTTTTGGTTTGGTCATTTAGTAACTTTAAAAATCTCTAAATAAATTGTGGTACATGTTTTCTGCCCTTATTTTTAGTAACTCCCTAAGACATTTGAGAAACAAGAATTTGAGGTTGGCAGCCTAACCTACAAATAATAGAAGAGTTCATTTAATTTACTTTTTTCTTAAAGAAGTTTCCCCCTGATTTGCTAGCATGCCTCTAGCTCATTAAAGAAACAAATTTACTGGCTCCCACTATGTGTCTTTCACTATTCCAGGTACTGGGAATATAGTGCAGTGTTAGTTGCTCAGTTGTGTCCAACTCTTTGAGACCCCGTGGACTATAGCCTGCCAGGCTCCTCTGTGCATGGGGTTTCCGAGGCAAGAATACTGGAGTGGGTTGCCATTTCCTTCTCCAGGGGATCTTTCTGACCCAGGGATCAAACCCAGGTCTCCTGCATTGCAGGCAGATTCTTTACCATTTAAGCTACGGGAAGACTGTAGAATATAATAATGAACAAATGATGATCTCTGCCCTCATGGAAATTACATTGTAATCATCAGGGGTGGGAGAGGAGTTAGACTAAACAAGAAACAAATTGTATATATGATGTTATGTGCTCTGGGGTTTACAATTTTCAATGTGTGGATAGAGAAGATATCACAGAAGAGATAAAAATTAAGGAGGTAATGGAACTAGGTATGTGAATATCTGGGGGAAAAGTGTTCTAGGCAGTGGAAACAGCAAGTGTAAAGATATGGAGGGAGAAATGCCTGGTGCTGGGTGTGGTCAAAGAACTCTGAAGACGGTGATGTGGCTGCAGGAAGAAAAAGGAAGTAGGAAGAAAAAGGATCGTAGTAGACGGAAGTCAGAGAAGAAACATGGGCCAGAGCCCGCAAAGTGCCTTATAGACCATTGTAAGAGTTTCCTCTTTTACTCAGGATGAATTGAGAAGTCTTTGGAGGTTTTTGAGTAGAATTACAACATGATATGACTTACCTTTTAACAGGATCACCCTGGCAACTGTGTGGTGAATAGACTGAAAAGGAGGCAAAGGTGAAAGCAGAAAGACTAGTTTAAAGAGAGACTATTGCAACAGAGTCCATGCAATAAATAAAGACTATGCAAAAAAGGTGAGAGGTAATGGCTCCAAAATCACTGCAGATGGTGACTGCAGCCATGAAATTAAAAGACGCTTACTCCTTGGAAGAAAAGTTATGACCAACCTAGATAGTATATTCAAAAGCAGAGACATTACTTTGCCGACTAAGGTCTATCTAGTCAAGGCTATGGTTTTTCCTGTGGTCATGTATGGATGTGAGAGTTGGACTGTGAGGAAGGCTAAGCGCCGAAGAATTGATGCTTTTGAACTGTGGTGTTGGAGAAGACTCTTGAGGGTCCCTTGGACTGCAAGGAGATCCAACCAGTCCATTCTGAAGGAGATCAGCCCTGGGATTTCTTTGGAAGGAATGATGCTAAAGCTGAAGCTCCAGTACTTTGGCCACCTCATGCGAAGAGTTGACTCATTGGAAATGACTCTGATGCTGGAAGGGATTGGGGGCAGGAGAAGGGGACGACAGAGGATGAGATGGCTGGATGGCATCACTGACTCGATGGACATGAGTCTGAGTGAACTCCTGGAGATGGTGATGGACAAGGAGGCCTGGTGTGGTGCGATTCATGGGGTCGCAAAGAGTCAGACACGACTCAGCGACTGAACTGAACTGAACTGAACTGAATGGTGACTTGGACCAGAGTGGTAGCAGTGAACCTTGTGATTTTAGATCTATTTTGAAAGTAGAGAAAACAAACTTTCCTGATGCAGTAGGTGAAGGAAGTGAGAAGATGAAATAATTCAAGGATAACTGAAGTTTTGGGCCTGAACATCGGAAAGATAGAGTTTCTGTTAATGGAGATGGGAAGACTTCAGGAGGTACAAGATGGAAGATAATCAAGAGGCCAATTTTGAACAGATTGAGTTTGTGGTATTTACTGAACATCGAAGTGGAGATAACTTGATAAAGCATCAGGATTTCAAGGAGTGCTCTGAAAGATACCTTCCTTGTACAGATCCTGTTTATCAGCTTTTTCACTAGAAAACATTTTATTGATTTAGAAGGAGGTGTTTTTCAACTGCTTGTATTACTTTCTGAGTGATAATAATGAAAATCATTAAGCTATTTTTCTTATTATAAGAAAAATAATTTATTTTCTGTTACTAGTATTTCTGTTATTCTTCTTATAAGAAGAACATTAAGCTGTTCTGAAGAACATTAAGTTGTTCTTCTTATAAGTGTCCCAGGTCCTATAAGCCTCTCCTTTGGGGTGGAGGGGATACATTAGCATACAATCCCATGGAATATGTGGTATTTTCCCATTTTACAGGTGAGAAATCTGAGGCTCAAAAAGAAGTTAATTTACCTGAGATCTCTTAGCTAAGTAGTGGACCTGGGATTGAGTCAAGTTCTACCTGACTGTAATTCCATTTACTCAACTTTAAGCTCGTTGATCCTGGCTATTTTGTTCACTGTTGAATCTCACATAACTGGCATGCAATAAATATTTGTTGGGTGAATGGATAAATAGGTGAATGAGTGGACACTGCTTCCCAACACTTGAACTTCCAGCCATTAAGCTGTTACCCACAGACATCTGCCTTAAGGGTTGTTTTGGGCAACTGATGAATCTTTTCAGTGGTTAATAGTGATAGGACAGAGAATTTACAAAATGTTTCAGGAGACTTCTAGCTAATCTTTCTTTTAATCCTCTCCATGACTGTGAAACTAGTGTGGCATTTGAATTCATAGAGCCCCTTGTGAGTTTAGGCTAAACCTGTTTCTAACAGAAATTTTGACAAGTATGTTTTTCTTAATTTGATAGGTGGTATCATTCATCAGAGTTGGATCTGTGTTGACTCAAGAGCTTCTCCTACTTTGGATTCTGTAGCAAATAGGACAATGGTGGGAGGATGTATCTCTCACACATTTTTACTACTTCAGGGCATTTCAGCATTCCTACACTTGATACCTAATCACTCTACTCTGTGTTTCCTTGCTGTTTATGTTGGTCTTCTCTTGTTATCACAGTCACTGTTGCTTGCTTATATAGTAGGTTCTTAGATCAATGATTTCCAAAATGAATCATAAGCTTTTCTTTCCTCAACATGCTCATTTTAATACACTTGACCTTCTCATAGTAATTGCTCGTGTCTATATCCTTTTCAACAAATAGTTATTAAGGAGACAGTTTGTGTCAAGGGCTAGTTTAGATGAACTTCCAAGAGGAGAAGCTGCTCTGTGAAGGTGGCAGAACAATTGTCTAAAGCCTTCTGAAGTACTTGGCACAAGTAGCTCCTTAATAACGTTTATTAAATTAATTAATAACTTGTAAAAATATTAGTATAATGCTTAGCTTTTCTAAAACTAGTTCTCTTTCCCTTCCTCCTTGACCTCTCCCATTTTTTACATCTCATCAATTATCATGTCCTGACCATTTTGCCTCCTATCTTGAATCCGTTCACCTCAGGCAAGTTCCTTCTGCTATCATCATCTTTTGCCACAACCTTCTAAATTAGTCTCCCTATCAGTCTTGTTCCTTGCCTTGCATCCATATTGTCCATATTGCCAGCCAGAGTTCCTGTTAAAATACAAATCTATTTTTTAACAATATGAGCAATTTTTAAGTCTACAATTCAGTAGTTAGTATTCAGTTCAGTTCAGTTGCTCAGTCATGTCTGACTCTGCAACCCCATGAATCACAGCACACCAGGCCTCCCTGTCCATCACCAACTCCCGGAGTTCACTCAAACTCATGTCCATCTAGTCGGTGATGCCATCCAGCCATCTCATCCTCTGTTGTCCCCTTCTCCTGCCCCCAATCCCTCCCAGCATCATCTTTTCCAGTAAGTCAGCTCTTCACATGAGGTGGCCAAAGTATTGGAGTTAAATATGTTTATATTGTCGTGCAACAGGTTTTTGGATCTTTTTCGTCTTGCAGAATTGAAATTCTGTACTATTGAACAACTCCCTATTTCCCTCTTCCTCCAGTTCCTGATAACCACTGTTCTATTTTCTGTTTCAATGATTTTGATTACTTAGGTACCTAAAAAAAGTGGAATCACTCAGTAGTTGTCTTTCTGTGACTGGCTCATTTTCTTAGCTTAATGTCCTAAAGGTTCACCCATGTTGTAACATGTGACAGGATTTCCATCCTTTTTAAGTCTGAATAATATTCCACCACAAGTATATACATACTATATTTTACTTACCTATTCATTCATCTGTGGAAATTTGGGTTGCTTCCACCTGTTGACTATTGTGAACAATACTGCTTTGAATAAAGGTGTGCATATGTCTCTCAGAGACCCCATTTTCAATTTTTTTTTTGATGTATACCAAGAAGCAGAGTTGCTAAATGATATAATAGTTCTATTTTTAACTTTTTTAGGAACCAGCATATTGTTTTCCATAGTTATTGTACCATCTTACAATGCTACAAGTAGTGCACAAGAGTTCTAATTTCTCTACATCCTTGTCAAAGCTTACTGTTTTCTTTCTTTTTTTGAATAGTTGCATTCTAATGGGTGTGAGGTGATAACTCACTGTGGTTTTGACTTGCATTTCTCCATTTCTCATTTGTTGCAGAGACTGTCCTTTTCCCTTTGATATATATGAGGGTTTATTTCTGAGCTTTCTATTCTATTCCGTTAGTCTATATGTCTGTCTTTATGCCAACACCACAATGTTTAATGCAAAGCTAATTTTGTTTTTCCTTTCATAAACCCTTTTTTGGATCCTCAGAGTAAAGTCAAAATATCTAATCCTGGTCCTCACCATCTCTGTTTCCTCACTGCTTGTTCTTCTCTGATCTGTTGGTTCTTGTCTCAGTTGTATACTGCAGCTGTACTGAACCTCTTTCTCCTTCAGTTCCACGAATGAGATGTGACCTTTGCCACCTTTGGGTCCCTGCCCCAGAGAACAGAATCTTTCTGTCTCTCATTGGCCTGGCCAAATCCTATTTAACCTTTAGGACTCAGCTTAGATGTAACTTTCTCTGGGAAGTCTTTTCTAATCTCCCAAGATTAGTTAGACATCTCTCCTATATGCTTCCATAATACCATAGTATTTATCATTGACTTTAATTTACTCTTTGCTTGTGTATGTAGCAAAGTAATCTTACATGCTAGCAAAGTAATGGTCAAAATTCTCCAAGCTAGGCTTCAATAGTATGTGAACCAAGAACTTCCAGATGTTCAAGCTGTATTTAGAAAAAGCAGAGGAATCAGAGGTCAAATTGCCAACATCCATTGGATCATAGAAAAAGCAAGAGAATTCCAGAAAAGCATCTACTTCTGCTTCATTGACTATGCCATAGCCTTTGACTGTGTGGGTCATAGCAAACTGTGGAAAATTCTTAAAGAGATGGAAATACCAGACCACCTTACCTGCCTTCTGAGAAATCTGTATGCAGGTCAAGAAGCAGCAGTTAGAACCGGATATGGAACAACAAACAGACTGGTTCCAAATTGGGAAGGGAGTAGGTCAGGCTGTATATTGTCACCCTGCTTATTTAACTTCTGTGCAGAGTATGTCACGCAAAATGCTCGGCTGGATGAAGCACAAGCTGGAATCAAGATTGCCAGGAGAAATATCAATAACCTCAGATACACAGATGACACCACCCTTACGGAGAAAGCGAAGAGGAAGTGAAGAGCCCCTTGATGAAAGTGAAAAAGGAGAATGAAAAAGCGGACTTAAAATTCAAAACATTCAAAAAACGAAGATCATGGCATCAGGTCTCATCACTTCATGGCAAATAGATTGGGAAACAATGGAAACAGTGACAGAGTTTATTTTTGGGGGCTCCAAAATCACTGCAGATGGTGACTGCAGCCGTGAAATTAAAAGACGCTTGCTCCTTGGAAGAAAAGCTATGACCAACCTAGATAGCATATTAAAAAGCAGAGATATTACTTTGCCAACAAAAGTCCATCTAGTCAAAGCTATGGTTTTCCCAGTAGTCATGTATGGATATGAGAACTGGACCATAAAGATGGCTATGAGTGAAAGTCGCTCAGTCATGCTTGACTCTTTGCGACCCCATGGACTATATACAGTCCATGGAATTCTCCAGGCCAGAATACTGGAATGGGTAGCCTTTCCCTTCTCCAGGGGATCTTCCCAACCCAGGGGTTGAACCCAGGTCTCCCACATTGCAGACGGATTCTTTACCAACTGAGCTATCAGGGAAGCCCAAAGGAAGCTGAGCACTGAAGAATTAATGCTTTTGAACTGTGGTGTTGGAGAAGACTCTTCCAAGTCCCTTGGACTGCAAGGAGATCAAACTGGTCAATCTTAGAGGAAATGAGTCCTGAATAGTCGTTAGAAGGACAGTGCTGAAGCTGAAACTCCAATACTTTGGCCACCGAATGTGAAGAACTGAAAAGAACTTAGAAAAGACTCTGATGCTGGGAAAGATTGAGAGCAGGAGGAGAAGGGGGCAACAGAAGATGAGATGGTTGGATGGCATCACTGACTCGATGGACATGAGTTTGAGCAAGCTCTGGGAGTTGGTGATAGAGAAGTCTGGCATGCTGCAGTCGTGGGGTTGCAAAGAGTCAGACATGACTGTGTGACTGAACTGAACTGACTTTGTATGTAGATTATAAATTTTTTGAGGTCAGGGTCTGTTTTGTTTCCATTGGCCTCCATTGGTTCCTTCATAGTGCCTGACAATGATAACTGCTTATCGTATTTGTTGATTGAGTGAGTGAATAAAAAATCAGTGGCATTTTCTGGCTCAAAAGTATTTTGTGATTTCCTCATTGGAAATCACAGTTTTTAACCTTCAATGGCACCCCACTCCAGTACTCTTGCCTGGAAAATCCCATGGACGGAGGAGCCTGGTAGGCTGCAATCCATGGGGTTGCTAAGAGTTGGGCATGACTGAGCAACTTCACTTTCGCTTTTCACTTTCATGCATTGGAGAAGGAAATGGCAACCCACTCCAGTGTTCTTGCCTAGAGAATCCCAGAGACAGTGGGCCCCCGTCTATGGGGTCGCACAGAGTCAGACACGACTGAAGCAACTTAGCAGCAGCAGCAGCAGTGGCTTATTAGAATTGCTTAGGAGTTTTTTTACAAAGTACAGATGCCGAGACCTCACACAGGGCCTATTGAGTTAAAGTCTTGGGTGAGACCCAGGCATCTGTATTTGAAAATAAATTAATAGGGCACTGTAGTTATCTAGTACACAGCTAGGGTTAAAACATGGAACTCAAAGTAGCCTGGAACTCTTAGCCTGGTATCCAGTCCTCTCTGCTCTAGCATCATCCTGCCTGTTTTCTTCTAGTTCTCTTCCTCTTTACCAAGTACTCTATAATTCAGGCAAACTGGGCTTTATGTGTTTACTAAATGCAGTGTGTGTTTTCCTGCCTCCTTATTCGTATTATTTCTTCAACCCAGAATACTCTTTTCCTTTATCCTATGGAAATCTTCCCCCTCTTCAAGACTTGGCTCAAAGGCCACTTATTTCTGCATAAAACCTTTCCTGATTGTTTCCTTACCATTGCTACACCTCCCTACCTCTCCCTTAGGTAGTCGAAATGTTTCCCTCATTGATCTTTTACAGGTTTTTTTTTTTTTTGGTACCTCTCTTATTACACATTTCACCATGCATTAAAGTTATTTTTGCTTTAGCTTCCTTGCAGCAGTGTAAGCTCCTAGAGTAAAGGAGGAACCCAGACTTCAGGGTCAAAAGACTTGGGTTCAGATCCCTATCTCAGATCCATTGAATAGCCAAAGGCAAGTTAGTTAAGTTCTCTGGGCTTGGTTTCTTTATTCAGTAGAAAAGGATGACAGGAATGTTTCAAGATCTTGCAAGGTTCAAATGAGGTAACTGTGAAAGTGCTTTGTAAAATCACTTGCTGGTTATTATATAATGGCAAACATAGTGGCTCATTCATCTGTATATTCCTAATCTCCCAACAGTACCTCATGTTTTAGTGCAGTTCAGTTCAGTCGCTCAGTCGTGTCCGACTCTTTGTGACCCCATGAATCGCAGCATGCCCGGCCTCCCTGTCCATCACCAACTCCCGGAGTTCACTCAGACTTGCGTCCATCGAGTCGGTGACGCCATCCAACCATCTCATCCTCGGTCGTCCCCTTCTTCTCCTGTTCCCAATCCCTCCCAGCATCAAAGTCTTTTACAATGAGTCAACTCTTTGCATGAGGTGGCCAAAGTACTGGAGTTTCAGCTTTAGCATCATTCCTTCCAAAGAAATCCCAGGTTTAGAAGATACTTTTATAGGTATTGGCTGAATGATTGAATAGGGAGGAAAGGAAGCAAACAGTAAATATTTATGTCATCAAAAAAATGAAATTGAGAAAAATCTTCCATTGATTTTTAGTACCTGTACGAATGTGTAGAATTCTTGCCTCATGAATGGAATAATTTCTAAATGGCTTCCTAAATTGTTCAATTGTAAGACCTCTTGCATAGTTATCCTTTCCTTCTGTAACTAATTCACTCAGCAATTTCTTTTCTACCCAGACTAGCTAGTCAAATGTGTTTCTGATATGCTCAGAAGGAATAGAACTGAATACTGGACTTAGAAATAAAACAATAGATATTACTTGCCCAATAAATCTTTAAGTCAACTAAAGTGTTAGAATGAGGAAATATTTTAATTTTTAACCAATAGTTTGTTGTACTTGGCAGTTTCAGGAATGCTTTTAAAAAATAACTTTTTTTTCTGATTATGAAATCACACATGCTCATTAAAGAAGTAGCTAATATTTCTAGAATGTCAAGTTTAGCATGCATTTTCTTTTTTTACCCTGTGACAACTTGACAACCGTGTGAGATGTAGGTATTATTGTTGCTATCTTATATAAAAAGAAGCTGAGAATTAGATTAAATAGTACCTGAAAAGCTCTTCTTTCATTTTATCTACTTAGCCCAATTTTTAAGTCTTAGTTTAAATTTTCACTTCATTATATTGGCTTTTCCTAATAGTTCCCCCCGCATCTAGATCATTACTTAGATTATTATTCTCTTTGATAGTACTCTTCTCTTTTTCATTGTAGCACATATCATAACATATAATTCTTTATTTATTTGATGTTTGTTTATTGTCCCTCTCCCATATATCAATTCCAGTAGGACTGGGACCATGTTCTGTTTTGTTTACCACCAGCAACAAGTAAGTAGCAGGTCATTGAAGGGCATGGGGTTGGTAGAGGAAGTAGTGGACCTCCTCAGTTACTGCCTTTATATTAAGCTCAGGAAGCTGAAGACCACATTCTTAGATGCTGGGAATTTGGAGTGTTAGAGGGCACCACAGTTAAGGAGGACTGTTGTGTTTAGTGTGATTATTCTCTTCCCTAACTTACTCTCTTTACAAAGCTAATATGGGTTACTTTGGCCCCTAGGCAAGGATGTTATAGAAGGACTTCAATTGTATGATGTGGAGTTTAGCATGGACTGCCTTTCAGGTCTATCCCACCTTATTATATTGTTATTCCATACCTTTGGGCATTGTTTTTTTCATGAGCATCTTTGAAAAAATTGTTGATCCATCCATGAAATCAGGAAGGAGAATGTACCTATGTTGATACTGACTGACTTATCCTGTACATACTTTCTTAGAAATACTTTTCTGGGAATACTTAAAAGATAAGGAGACATTCATGAAGATTAGAGAAAAGAATGTTAAAAATTTGAGAGATAGAGGCTGGATCATACAGAGCCTTATAGACCATGGTGAAGATTTTGAATTTTATTTTAAATACAGCAGGAAGCAATTGAAAGATTTTAGATAAGAGAGCTGTAGGATGCAATTTGCATTAAAAAATAGCACTTTGGCTGCCGTGGAGAATAGATTGTAGAGGGACAAAAGTGAGGACAAGGAGACCAGTGGGGAGAAACACGGATTATATGAGAGAATGTGGGTAGCTTGAACTGGAGTGACATCTGTGAAGATTTTTAAAGGTCTTTTTTAGAAATAGAAACACAAGGTCTTGCGACTTTGATAAGAAAAAGAATAAGGAATCAAATGAGGCCCATTTTCTAGATGAGTGGTTGTTTCATTTACTGAGATTTGGAAAATTTGCAGAATGCTGATGGAATGCCTACTCAGCCATGTATGTATTACCTGAGATTTTTTTTTTTTTCAAACATACCAATCAGAATAGTCTGTTTGCTGTGGAAGACCAGACTCAGCCTTTGAGCTTTTTAAGAATAACACACCACTGCATCTTAAAGCCCTTCCGTGGACAAGACCTTTTTGGTCTAAGCTCTAAAGACTGAGGTAGCTGATGAGAGTAGATTCATGGAGAGTGTAGAAGGGATCTCTATATGTAGATAAATGGTTGGAGATGCTTAATTTGTTCATTAATTCAATTCCCTTTTATTGAGGCTTACACTGATCTAGCAATGGCATTGAATCTCAGTGAACTCAAGAAGTGAAGTTAATTGTGCATTAGAACCTTCTGAATTTATTTGGAAAAGTATTCAGAATTCAGCACCTTGGTCATTCTCTACTTTTAGCTATTTAGAAAAATTTCTTAGAATTTAGCATCCCCGAAATCCCTTTGAGTGATATAATATCCCAGATCTGCTGCTTTGTTTGAATTGAGAGTTGGCCTTAGACTAGCGTTAGCTGCTTCTCAGAGAGTCCAGTGACTGATAGAGAAAAGATAATTTGAAACATGTTGATAGAAAAAAATCTAGACTTAACTTCACTCAAGATTAATCATCTCATTTCTCTCATTTCCTTTCTCATTTTTCCTGTGTAGCTTGCAGGATCTTAGTTCCCCAACCAGGGATCAAACCTGTGCCCCTGCAGTGGAAGCATGGCATCCTAACCACCAGACCACCCAGGAATTCTCTACTCTGTCATTACAGAGGGCACATAATTCCAACATTTGAGATGGTCTGAAACCAAAGAAAAGGCTCTCTCTCTTTCTTTACAGCTGTAGATACTTACGTATATATGCGTGCTCAGTTGCTGTCATGTCTGACTCTTTGTGACCCCATGAACTATAGCCCACCAGGCTCCTCTGTCCATGGGGTTATTCAGGCAAGAATACTAGAGTGGGTTGCCATTTCCTCTTCCAGGGGATCTTCCTGACCCAAGGATCAAACCTGTGTCTCCTGTATTAGCAGGTGGATTCTTTACCACGGAGCCACCTGGGAAGTTCACTTATGTATACACCAGACCTCAAATCTGTTTTCTCTGCAGTTGAACCAAAACTGGCTGACTCCTCTTTGCCTGCCCCTTCTTTTGATAACTCCAGCTAGTCTTTGTGAATTTTTGTGATCTTGCAGGTAATTAGTTACCTATTTAACCCTTAGCCTTTAGAGGAGAATTCTCCCTGCACTTGGAGTGACTGTTGAGTTGGGAAGCTGTTTTTCTACATAGCAGATTGGAAACCTTTCCTCCCTTTTTGCCTCTCTACCTACCATTTGCCACTAGAAGATACCATTTGGGCTTATAGTTTGCCTCTAAATTTTGCTTGACTTTTTCCTTATCCATAGGCCAAGTTGTATGTTGATATGGACAGAAGAGGTGGAAGAAATGATTGGCTTATTTGATGATAGAGTCTCTCCCCCGCCACCTTTTTTTTTAATTGGAGGATAATTGCTTTACAGAATTTTGTGGTTTTCTGTCAAACATTAACAAGAATCAGCCTTAGGGACACCTATGTCCCCTCTCTCCCAAACCTCCCTCCCATCTCCCTCCCATCCCACCCTTCTAGATTGTCACAGAGCCCCTGTTTGAGTTCCCTGAGCCATACAGCAAATTTCCATTGGCTATCTATTTTACGTATGGCAGTGTAAGTTTCCATGTTGTAGTTTCCTTTGATATAAATCATCTTAATTAGAAACTTAAACCTCTTTTGGTTTCCATTTTCACTTTGTCCACTGCCAAGCCCTTATTCCTGAGATCTGGTGAAGGGGGAAGCAGGGTCTGTTGTCTTCCTTAACAGATTGCTTTGTTCACTGTGAGTTCAATCACAAGGTGAATGTCAGAGGTTCTTGTCTGAATCTGGAAAATGTGAGGTTGTAGTAGATATGGGGTAGCAAGTTGGAGGGAAGAATGCTTTTGTTTATTTTTTAAAATTTGAATTAAAAAACTTTTTTATTGAAGTATGGAAGAAAGCTTTCAAACATGACCTTAATAACTATGTCGCTGGTGAAGATATCACGAAGGTGGGGATGGGAAAGCAGACTGGATAGAGCAGTCCGGAGACCTAGGCTGATCTTAAATCATGTCTGAGACCATTGATTGCTAGTAGAGTGTTATGGGCAAATAAAGTAGTCTTAGTGTTATCTTAGTTCATTTCTTTGAGAAGATTAGTTTTACAGATTTATCTTTTAATGTTTACTTTATTTAAACAAATTTGATTTTGATTATGAAATGTTTACAGTAAGAGTTAAAGATCTGTGGGAGAAGTTTAGTCATACTTTTTGAATCTTGTGGGTAAACAGTCATTTTGATGTTTATAGTAGTTTATGTGCGTAGAAAAACACTCATACTACTTCAGGTGCATTAAACAAACATGTTGTTAAAGTGGTGAGCGGACTATACTTAGTGTCTGCAGGAAGTATGAGGAAAAAGTGAGTGGTATCTTTATGGCCTCTTCTAACTTGGCTTTTTCAGCTACTGATAAAAGAAATGCCCTCTCTAATTTTCAAAAAGAGATCTTAGATATATTTTTAAGTCCATGTGATTCTGATCACATTAAGGAGTCTACAGATAGACTGATCAAAAGATCCTCAGGATTTCCTTCCACTGAGTGGCCAGACAGGCTGTTTTATATTTTGCTTTGTATTTATTGCTACCATAGTATCTGCCATATAGTGCATGCGTGCTAAGTCGCTTCAGTTGTGTCGACTCTTTGTGACCCACGGACCTTAGCCCACCAGGCTCTTCTGTCCATGGATTCTCCAGACAAGAATACTGGAGCAGGTTGCTATGCCCTTCTCCAGGGGATCTTCCCAATCCACATCTCTTATGTCTCCTGCAATGGCAGGCAGGTTCTTTACCACTAGTGCCATCTGAGAAGCCTTCAAGTAGGCGTTATTAAATGTTTGTTTTGCGTGATATTTATCAGAAAATTCCTTTAAAAGCACATCTCTCTTTTTGATCTTAAATTACAGTAATGACAGAAATGGGAGGGCTTCTAATAAAAGAGGGAACTTAAAACTTGCCTCTATTATTTAAATGTACTTAATCATTCATTTATTAATTCAGTGATTTATTATTTACCTTACTGGATACTAGACTTAGAAACTTGAGAAAGATCTGGTCCCTGTCATCAAAGTTATAGTACAATATGATAAGCAATGGTAGAAATACATACAGGGGGCCCAAGAGGCACAAAGGATGGGATAGGGTATCAGGAAATGCTTTCCAATATAAGCGACTCAAGTTGGGTTTAGACGGATGATTAGCAAAGCTATGAAGGGGAAGAAGAGTATTCTGCATAGTAATTAAGCATATATGAAGGCAGAGAGAGTTTAACATTTAAATATTCTGAAATACATCTTGGGTTCCCTTTCTCTTTGACTCAGTTCATTACTGCTGCCTGCTTGAGTCACGCAGGTCCCAGTGGACCTCCTGGAGTGGAGGCTGAACCGTGGCAAACTCAGGCTTTGGCAGATGTGTGGATGTGCACTTGTGTGGTGGCTGTGGAACCTCGGGCTGAGAACAGGGGGCTCCTTTAGAGCATGAGCCTCCCACAGGGCGCTCTTGGGATGCCTGTCCCGGAATTACCCAGGGCAGTAACAAAGCTTTCTTTTCTTCTTTAAACCAAGCCAGCAGGATGGGATGTCTGCTAGCCTTTGTGTTTGGAGCCAACCAACAAACATACAGTGACCAGCACAATGGCATTGTTGGGTTTCAGTGAAAAGTAGGTCGGGGCCCAGGCCCTCCTCTGCCGAGGGCCCATCCAAAGAACAGAGGTTGGACAAGCCTCTGCTTTGGCTGTTTGGTATTGATGCTGGTTTCTGATGGGCTTTCTGACTTACTTTTGGTGTGTAACATTGTAGGATTTCTTCCCATTGTTTCTATCAACACCTCTATTTGGAATCTCTGAGTTGCCTTTGACTCTTTTCCCTTAGTTCTCATATCTACCACTCAGTTGCTAAATCCTTTAGATTCTACCTCTGTTTAGTCTAACTCTAGACTGCTTTTTCATGCCTTTAATAGCACTATAAGTCAGGTGTTTGGTCATCTCTCATCTGGGCTGATGCAGTGGCCTTTAAACCTCCGTCTAGGTCCTTCTCTCTCCTGTTAACACCATGAGCTTTCTAAAATGTAGTTTCAGTCATGTATTAGTTTCCTAGGATTGCCATAACAAAGCACCACAAAGTGAGTGGCTTATGATGATACAAGTTTATTCTCTCATAGTTCTGAAAGCTTGAAGTCTGAAATCAAAGTGTTGGCAGGGTCTTGCTCTCTCTGAAGGCCCTAAAGGAAGAAGAGCCTTGCCTCTTCATGGTTTCTCTTGGTGTTCCTTAGCTTATAGACACATCACTCAGATCTTTGCCTCCACTGTAACCTGACATTCTCCTTGTTTGTCTGTGTCTCCTCTCCTCTTTTTGTTAAGATATTAGATTAAGGATCCATCCTACTCCAGAAGGACCTTATCATTACTTGATTACATCTGCCAAAGACCTTATTTTCAAATAAGGTCACATTCACAGATAATCAATTCATTGAATCTTCATAAGTCTATGGGTTAGGTTCTATTATTATTCCCATTTTATAGATGAATGTTAAAGAGTAACCAACCCAGGTCACACAGCTAGTCAGAGGTGAGATTCAATCAGAAGCAGCCTAACTCTGCAGTATGCGGGCTTCACCACTATATTGCACTGCCTGGCTTCACTGTTTAACTTCATTCTTCTCCCCTGCTTATGCTTCATGCAGGGAAAGAAAAAAAAGAGGAATAACTACTAATCGCTGCACCTGGTGTTCCTTTTGTATAAAATGTCTTTATTACTCCCAACCCTGCATATGGGCTTCCAGGAAATAGAACTGAATCCTCAATGGGTGATGAGCCAGGTCTAGTGGGAAAAGGTATTCCAGGTAATGGGGCCAGCAATGTGCACAAATGTGCAAGTAAGCAGGGATCAGACCCTTATAAACAGGAGTGAAAGACTTGGTATGACATGCTAAGGATTGTGGATTTTATCCTAAGAGTAATAGGGCATCAGTGAATAATTTTAAAAGGGGAATGACTTAAGGTTGGCATTTAGAAGGTTAATCTTGGCTATATTAAGGAAAATGGATTGGAAGGAGGGCTAACTCTATTCAAGATGTAAGGAAAAGAAAAGAAGACTACTTCGAAAGTTAGTAGAGTAACCCAGGGGAGGAATAATGATAAGATATTAATAGTGGAAAGAATGAGTTGTATACTTTGAGCTAAGCTAAGCATGTGCTAGACATGCTAATACTTTGTATATCTTATCTCTCTTTATTTTTCCCTGCCTTTGATTAAACACCAAATCACTTTGGTTCTGCCTCTGAGATGTCTCTAGATATTAACCTCTTTTCTATTCTCGCTCCCAGTCTTTTTCAGGCCTTTGTTGCTTCTCACTTGGATTCCAGAAGCCTCCTAACTCTTTTCCCAGCCTCAATTCCTGACCATTCTGTACCGTTTTTTACATTACTGTTAGAATGATATTTCTAAAGCACATCTGGTCATTGTCCTGGGTGAAAAAAATTATTGATTTTTGTGTCATCTCTACTAGACTGTGAACTAAGGGCAGAGATTGGCCCTGCTTAGTTTTGTGTTTTCACATAGTAGGTTTTCAGTATTTCTATAGGTGTACGGATAGAGGTGGGTGGATCTTCCTCGGGACAACCCCTCTAGTTAGGTGGCAGCAAATGATGTCTGTTAGTGGAATGGCAGCACATTCATCTGCCTTAGGTAAGTGCCCTAGCTCTAGGCTTTTTGGGTAGATTTTTCACAAAGGAATAATAATTCTTAGAGTTGATATTTTCTTTAGTACCTCACTGAATATGCCTTTGAACTACTATTCACAGATAAGTTTGTTTGATTATAGATATTACTACTTTGGTAATTCAGAGTTAAGAAAGGTTAACCATTTTTTCTTGTTCTTCTGACTGGTTATGATTGGATGAGGTTATGATTAGAATCAGCAGGAATCTAGAACAGGAGTCCTGGGTGTAGTGCATGTTACCTCAGGGAGAGGTATGTATTGCCTAGTCCTGCTTCAGAATATTCTTTGTATGTACAAGTTTATGTGTCTGTCTTTGTCTGAGTGGTACCATCAGACTCTATAGGGGATATATGGAAAGAGCCATTCTCAGCCTTTTAGGATCCAACTCAGATATTACTTTTTCTCTGAAACTTTCCAAACTCTTCAATATCTACTTTTATACCCCAAGCATTTACTTCTGCTAAAAGGTTACTAGTATTATTTGTTTACCAGTATGTCTTTCATGAACATCTTTATGGTATAAACTGAGTATTTATATACCCACATTTACTGTGTGGATGGGACTCTTGTAGTCACTGGGGATACAATGTTGATGTAAATGGACAAGTTCTTACTCTCATATGGGGGTGGTAGGAAGGGGAGGAGTGCTCAATAAGTATTTGGAGAAATAAGCTGATATTCCTGAGTGGTGAACTGAGTGTGTGCTTACCTGTTCCTCTGATAATTTTCTAGAGTGTGGCTTATGATTTTTTACATACATAGTAATATTGTTCAGTCACCAACACATATTTGTCTATTCAGTGCCTTTTAAGAAAAAAGTCTTTAATGAAATCAAGTATCACACAAATGAAATGGCAGAAACTCTGAACATTTTATTAAACCATGAGGAGGAGAAGCAGGTTTTGGTGTAGGTGAACTTGGGGAACAGTCACTTAGAGGTATTAAGTCCCTCTGACACATTTGATCGGCTGATATTATAGTTTTCTGAACTTGAAAGTTAAAAAGAGCAACAATAAAAATTATAAAATCTTCTCTCTCTGGTAGGTATTTAAATGTGTTGCCAGTGCCTTCAGTTGGTTTGTAGAGCTCCCAAGGGAGTGGTCTGGAAGAAAATGAAAGCAAAGCGGCTGTTATCCCCAGCCCAGAAAGCTGAATGTGTGGGGACAGTTGTTCTTGCCTCAGCTTCCCACAGAGGGATTTGTTCAGAGCACACACCAGCTGAGTCTGCATGTGGTGTTGCTTATGGGGAAGTGGATATTCCGACTAATGGGCACACAGAGTGTGTAGCAACTTAGAAATCTTCCTTGTTGGCAGATCTCAAACTTCCTTTCCTCATACATGCGAAGGTCTTGAGACAGTGAGAAGTTGTGGTTTCTGAGAGCCCCAGAGGCTTATCAGCCCCACCGAAGTATTCACTGAAGGCAGGCAAGAGAAATGGGTTGTAACAGTAAACTCCATTTGATTTCCCTCTCTGGTCCTGAGTTTGTGCTTTTTTTCCATCTTGTCTGGAAAAGTCAGAGCCTAATAGCTAGTGTGATTCCTCACCTTGTCTCACCTCTCTCCTCTGCTCTCCACCCTGTGGCTTGGTCTGTGGATTTCTCAGACTTTCAGAGACGTGGTGGGACAGAGTAAACATGCGTTTGTCTGAACCAAGAGTCCTGGCTTACCCTGGCCCACAGAGAGTACACATACAGGCTTTTTACCTGTCTTTTCTGCCTGGCCCTCAGTGGGAAACCTGAGTGGCTGCTGAAGTCAAGCCTTCCATGTCACACTGTCATGGTGCCAAACAAGTGGACTACAACCTTGTCATACCTTTTTTACTCTCAGAGCTAGAGAAATTTGTCTACATGATTAGCTGTCAGCTTCATTGCCCCTCTATAGCTTGGAATTTGCAAGTTCACTTTCCTTTTAGCAAATGGGCACCTCAGATGTGAACCGTGAACAAATTCAACTAGAGTGAAGAGGCTAAGGTGCTATGCTAATGCCGTCATTATGCTTTGTTTTGAGATTTCCAAAGGTGGATTATCAAACAAGATGAAGCAGATCAACAGGTTTCCCTTTTGAGAAATTCGGCATATTTTTTAGCCATTCTCTCTGCCTTGCCAAACCTGATCTACTTCATCCAAGGATCTGAAATGCTGCCTCATGCTGCCCCCAACTGGTTCGTTTTGGTACTCATGTTACCACATCAGAGAATCTACGATTATATGAAACTTCTATTATTTTTTTTCTTAGCACTTTCATGTATTTGTATTCAGTTCTTTTAATAACATCATGAGGTATATGGATCATGGATTATCATACCTATTGTATAGATGGGAAAACAGAAGGAAAGCCTCATTAGTTGATTTGTCCAAAGTAAAATGGCTGTTTAGAGGCAGAGTTGGACTAAAATTCAGATTTCTTGTCTTCTCTCCCATTAGGCTCCCTAGTCTTTTGTAAAACCAATATCACCCCCCACTCTGAAAAGGTATGAGGTGCTTATTTTTAGGCTTAGAGGAATTTGCCCCTTTTTCTTCCTTGGAAGGAGGAGGGAAATAATACATCATGTGAGGTTTGAGTAAATTCATGAATTTAATTAGCGAAAAATTTTGAGCTCCTCTTCTACATGAGGCTCCCTGGTCCAGGTGCCACGGCCTCTATTCTCCAATTTAATACAGGGGTAGAGCGTGAACTCTGGAGCCAGACTGCCTGAGTTTGAACCCTGGCTCTGCTGCATAATAACTGGGTAACCTTGAGCAGGTTGCTAAACCTCCAAATACCTCTTGTGAAATGAGAATAATAGTACACTTACCTTAGGGTTTTGTGAAGATTAAATGATGTAATTAATGGTAAGTCCTCAGAGTAGTGCCTAGCACAAAGTAAGCACCAACTAATAGCTGCTGCTGCTATTGTTATTATCTCTGTATGAATAGACTTATTTGCTCTTTTAAAACAAAACAAAACAAAGCAGCTCTTTGTGTGTATGAATGAAGAGGAACTAAAAAGCCTCTTGATGAAAGTGAAAGAGGAGAGTGAAAAAGTTGGCTTAAAGCTCAACATTCGGAAAACGAAGATCATGGCATCTGGTCCCATCACTTAATGGGAAATAGATGGGGAAACAGTGGAAACAGTGTCAGACTACTTTTTGGGGCTCCGAAATCACTGCAGATGGTGACTGCAGCCATGAAATTAAAAGACGCTTACTCCTTGGAAGAAAAGTTATGACCAACCTAGATAGTATATTCAAAAGCAGAGACATTACTTTGCCAACAAAGGTCCGTCTAGTCAAGACTATGGTTTTTCCAGTGGTCATGTATGGATGTTAGAGTTGGACTGTGAAGAAAGCTGAGTGCCAAAGAATTGATGCTTTTGAACTGTGGTGTTGGAGAAGACTCTTGAGAGTCCCATGGCCTGCAAGGAGATCCAACCAGTCCATTCTGAAGGAGATCAGCCCTGGGATTTCTTTGGAAGGAATGATGCTAAAGCTGAAACTCCAGTACCTTGGCTACCTCATGCGAAGAGTTGACTCATTGGAAAAAACTCGGATGCTGGGAGGGATTGGGGGCAGGAGGAGAAGGGGACGACAGAGGATGAGATGGCTGGATGGCATCACTGACTCGATGGATGTGAATTTGAGTGAACTCTGGGAGTTGGTGATGGACAGGGAGGCCTGGCGTGCTGCGATTCATGGGGTCACAAAGAGTGGGACACGACTGAGCGACTGAACTGAACTGAGGAATGACAGACAGCCAGATTTCTTGAACGAGTATATCTTCATGTAGTTTCCACTTAGCCTTGTCTCCTACTCACTCCTCAATTCACTTTGGTCTTATTCTGGTCTTAACCACTTTACTGAAACTGCTCTAGCCATGGTTGCCAGCGACTTATTTATTTATCTGGCTGCATTGGGTCTTGCACACAGCATCTTCTGTTATGACGCATGGGCTTCTCTCTGGTTGTGTCCCATGGGCTCCAGAGTGTGGGCTCAGCAGTTGAGGCAGAGCATGTGGGATTTTCAGCTCCCAGACCAGGGATTAAACCCTCATCCCTTGCATTGGAAGGCAGATTCTTAATTACTGGACCACCAGGGAAATCCTGCCGGTGACTTGTTAGAGGCAAATTCAGTAGACACTTTTCAGGCTCATCTTACTTGATCTGTAGCATTTTGATACTTTGGTCATTTTCTCTTTTGGAATGTTCTCCTTCTTTGGCTTCTGTGGTGACATTCTTGCTTGGTGGTTCTTCCTCTGCCTGCTTCTGTAAATGTTCCAGTTGTTTGGGATTCTGTTAATTTCCCACCTTACATGTTAAACCCTGGGCAATTCCATACATTCCTTAGCCTCAGTGACTATTTCAGCTCAATGTCATTGTCTCCTAAATGTTAGTCTCTAGCCCAGATTTTGCTCCCGACCTTTAAACTGACTTGGTATAGGGTATCTCCATATGTCCTCAAGCCCAGCATGTCTTAGTTGTACTCCCTGTGTTTTAACATTGCCTCTTCTAAAAACCTCCTCTCCCTATATTCTGGATATTTTTAATGGCACACAGGGGCCAATAGCCTGCAATCCACCTAGGAACTTTTCATTGTTCTCATCCTCCTCATCAAGGCATTCATCAAGTTTTTTTGACTTTGCCGTCTAAACTCTTGAATCTTGCTCTGTTCCAATGCCTCTACTGTTGCCTTAACTCAGGCATTCTTCCTTCACCAGGATTATTGCAATAATTTCCTAACCTATTTTCCCTTCTCCATATACTCCACTCTAATCCATCCATCATACCATTGCTGAAATAATCTTTTCCTTAAAAAAGCAAGTATGAACATGTTGCTCTTTGGCTTGAAAGGCTTCTTTTGTTCCCCATAGACAGGATAAAGTCCATATACTTTAGCAAAGATATCAGCCTCACCTCTCATGTACTCTGGCCACACTGAGGAAATTAGTTTTATGAATACTCCATACTCTTAACCTATAGCTTTATGTCTGCTGCTCCCTCTGTGTGGACTTTCTTTCCTGCTCCCCCAAGTCATCCTTTGAACTCCTCAGTTCCTTTGTGCAGCTTTCCCTGACGTGTCTAGATTGAGTCTGTACCTTTACCCTTTGTGCTGTCACACCTATACAAAGCTATCTTTTAGCATTTACTACATGATATTGTTTGTCTATATCCCTTAACAGATTGTGATCTCAAAGGAAGGTGCAGCATCTACCATAGTGCCCGGATGCAGAATAACTGCTCAGTAACTTAAAAAAAACACAACACTCTGTCTTCTAGGTGTTTACCCTCTAGTAGTTTTACCCCCACCCTAAACGTTGCTGACAAATGGTAGCTGGGTTTTCCTTCTGTTTTGCAGTATATCAACTCTGGAAACCTGGAACAGTTGCTAGACAGTAACCTGCATTTGCCCTGGACTGTGAGGGTGAAACTGGCTTATGACATAGCAGTGGGCCTCAGCTACCTTCACTTCAAAGGCATTTTCCATCGGGACCTCACCTCTAAGGTACGAAGGCTTTACTTGGACAACTCTGTGAGACACTATCTCCCGTTTACCAAGAAAACTGCATTAAGAAACCAGTCATTAATGAGCTTTGGAATGTTGGAGATCTCTTATAAATTCAACATTTAATCATGGAAGATACAGCTTATTACTGTGTATAGCTAGTCCTTAGAAAGCCAAACTTGGCTCACAGCAGGTTCCTTTCATTGTTGAGTCCATCAGCACATACATCTTGAGAACCTTTATTCTTGGTTTCACTCACTACTGAATGTATGTTGCAGGAATAGATGGCACGAGAACACGTAAGAGATTCTTGCCCTTTAGGGGTGACAGCAGTCAAGGCCGTGTGGGAACCTGCCTCTTTGTATTCTCTCCCATGGTCTCCAGCAGGGATTCTGTGATTTTTAGTCACTTGAGTACAGGTTTTAGAGGCCATAATGTACTGACCCATTTTCTTTCTGTGTGATTGAGTTTCTGCCATCCTGCCAGTTCCTCTTTTGCATCAGCTGGTCTCTGTAGTATTCTCTTGCTGTCCAAATTGCTGTGTGACCAGGTTAGAAAAGAGTTGCTTTTAGAGGAAGTTGGCTATACTACAAGGCAGACACCTCAGGGCCAAGTAGCACAGGATACCACATGACAAGGCTTATATAAATAGTACTGTTTGTACTACTATATATAAAAAATAGATAACCAATAAGGACCTACTATATAGCACAGTAATTCTGCTCAGTACTCTGTAATGACCCATATGGGAAAAGAATCTCAAAAAGAGTGGAGATATATATATATAGATATATATAGATATATATATCTATATATATATATATCTGATTCAGTTTGCTGTACAGCAGAAAGTAACATAACATTGTAAATATACGCCAATAAAAATTTTTTTAAAATAGTACTGTTGGACCATTGATACGGGAACTATAAATCATCTAATATAACTTGTGTTCAGAAGCTGAATTAAAAGTCTCCTAGGGAGGTATATGAGGCTTCCCAGGAGACTCAGTGGTAAAGAATCTGCCGGCCAATGTGGGGGATGCAGGAGACATGGGTTCGATCTCTGGGTTGGGAAGGTCCCCTAGAGGAGGAAATGGCAACCCACTCCAACATTCTTGCCTGGAAAATCCCGTGGACAGAGGAGCCTGGTGGGCTACAGTCCATGGGGTCACAAAGAGTCGGACACAACTAAGCAACTGAGCACACACACATGCATGCAGGGGAGGTGTGTGGAAGTTTTATACCCATCCAAGAACAGCAGTCACTTCATTCTGCACCCTCAACACATGCATATGCACATGCATATACATATTCACGCAGCTCTTCTGTCATGGATGAGGGGGTAAGGAAACCTGTTACAGGAAAAAGTTTGCAAAGGGAACAAAAGCAGGCTGTGCTCTCAGAGCCAATAGACCTAGAGCAGTGACTCCCTGGCTACCTCCCATTAGAATGGTTCTGGTGTTCTAAACAGCAGTACTGTCCCCAAGGGACCCTGGCCATTGGTTTGTGACTACTACACAGAAAATAGCTTTAAGTAGTGCTCGTAGGGCTCTAGGTGTGGCAGTGCCATTTGTAGATTGGTGGAGTCTGGTGACCAGCTGAGACCTGGTTGTGAGAAGTCCTTTATCTTCATTGGTATAAGCAAGAGCTAGACAGCTGGGAGCTGGAAGGTAGTATCTTATCCCTTCATCAGCCTCTTCTCTTTCTTTAGAATGTTTTAGAAAGTCAAGACTTAGAAAACTGCACCTGTTCCTGGCAGATGGGTTGGGTTGTATCAACTTAGATACTGTCTCAAGTTGATGGCATACTCTTACCTTAGGCATGCAACTAAAATCAAATTGTTGCTTCCTACTCAGAGAGCATCATGTCTTCTAACTGGAGGGAGGTCATGATCAGTTATTTATTAATCACACAGATATTTCCTACACACCCACATGAGTGTCTTCTGTGCCTGGCACCATGCATGAAGGAATATTCAAGAAAGATAATTTCTGACCAGAGATAGCCTGTTGGCAAATAACTGAAGAAAAGTTCATCAGTTCAGTTCAGTCGCTCAGTCGTGTCCGACTCTTTGTGACCCTGTGAATCGCAGCACTCTAGGCCTCCCTGTCCATCACCAACTCCCAGAGTTCACTCAGACTCACGTCCATCGAGTCAGTGATGCCATCCAGCCATCTCATCCTCTGTCGCCCCCTTCTCCTCCTGCCCCCGATCCCTCCCAGCATCAGAGTCTTTTCCAATAAGTCAACTCTTCCCATGAGGTGGCCAAAGTACTGGAGTTTCAGCTTCAGCATCATTCCCTCCAAAGAAATCCCAGAGCTGATCTCCTTCAGAATGGACTGGTTGGATCTCCTTGCAGAAAAGTTCATAGCATTTTATAATTGAGTGTTTAGCTATAGATTATGTATTTTCAGCGAAAAAAAATCAGTAGACTAGGGTACCTAGGTTTTCTGGAGGAACTCATCATATTCCATTCTGTGCCCCCAAAATATTTTATCCCATTGTGCTAGTGTGGTTCTGTCTGGGTTTGTCATATTGTATGTATTGTAAAAATGACTACCCTTTTTGGATCTTTAGGGTAAGACCACTGTCCTTTGGTTTTCCTAGTTGATGGTGGGTGTTCCCATGTCAGCTGGCTTGTGATGAGAAACTAGGAATTTAGGAGAAATAATTCTCTGGTATTACTGGGTGTACTTTCTTGGATCTGAACTTTAGGTGGTGGTGAGAACAATTGACTTTGCAACTGGAAGACAGGCTGGGAACTACACTTTAGGGAATCTCAAGTTGAAGAAAAACAAGCACATTTTATAAGCCAGACCATCCACTTTGAGAGACTGTATTTATTGCCCTTTTATCCAAATGTTTCAGCCTCACAGTGTTGCAGAGATTAAGGAGAGGTTGTATGTTCACACCTAGACCAGAGCAGCCCCACCCAGGAGACCTGTATGGTGGTGACATTGACCCTAAGAATGAGAAGCCCAAGGGAAAAATAAGGCTAAAGGGACAGAGCAGGGCTTTGAAATTTCCAAATTATCTCATTGTCAGCCTTGCATCTGAGTTTGATTTCTTTAAGTGCAATAAAAGGTTTACCTATATTTTAGTGTGTACACTTCCAGTTATTTGATGGTTATACTGTGTCTGTCTCCCCCACCAACTCATGAGTTTCTCAAGTGCTGCTCTTATTCACCTTTTTCCCCCTAGCACCTAACATAGGGCCTGTCAGAGTAGAGGCTTCCTGGCCCTCTTGCAGAAAATGTGCTTGATGGCACAGAGGCCAGAACATCTGCTTGAGAACTGAGATTTTGAGTCCCACATCCAGTTTTATTCCACCTCTTTAAATGACTTCAGTGTTCTTGGGCCCTTAGTGTCCCTAGGCTATTGACATCAGCCCTGGCTTCTCAGACCAGAGCTAATAAGAGGGATTTAAAATAGTGGCAGTGTGTTTCAGGTGGGTAAACCAGGACAGAGAGAAGCATATGCCATTTTCCAAATGATCCTGGGCCTAGAGTAGTGGCAGAGAGGATCCTAGTTTCCAGAGTGCCTACTGAAAGTAGTATTGCCTTTGTAGAATTCATACATCAGTGGTTACTGCAACACTGTTTTCAAGAATGAAAAGTCTGTCAGATATAGCTGTTCAGTCTAATTTTATAACTCCTTCTAAGAAACAGGCTGATTTAGGTTTGTGCAGTGGCAATGCTGATTACTTAGAAGGAAATGGGAGGTTGTGTGGCTTTAAAAACATTCAGTTCTTGGGCTCCATCAAGAAGTGGCAACAGCCACATGCAGGCTAGAAGCAGTTGATTCCACTGTATGTGAGCCTTGCTATTAAGGGCAGCTGAGGAGGGCTTCTTTGTTTGTTTTTAAATATATATATTTTTAAATTAGAGGATAATTACAGTATTGTGATGGTTCTTGCCATACATCAGCATGCATTGGCATTAGCTATACATGTGTCCCCTCCCTCTTGAACGCCCCTCCCAGCTCCCTCCCCATCCCGCTCATCTAAATTTTCACAGAGCACTGGCTTTGGGTTCCCTGTGTCACACATCAAACTCAAGAGAACAGTTTCAGAGACTGAAGAGAACATGAATTAGAAACAGAGTTGAATGCTGGAGGATGTAGAGAGTGTGTGTTAGCGCACTCTGTAGTCATTTTTTATAATGAGAACCATCAACAGCCTTTTGGAACCACTTATACTGTGCTGTTAGAGGAGATAGAAATTACTGGAACCTAATCTGTACCATCCATGGGCTCTGAGTCAAGTTGGAGATACAGATATGTGAGCAGATTACTTTCCAAGAACTATGGAGAAAGTATAGGATCATATGGTGGAATGGAGAGGAAGGGACAGGAACATTAGAGCAAACCAGATAATCTTCTCCAAGTTGGACTCTAGTTGTCTTTGGGACATTTAGGAGGGCAGTTCAATCTCTGATCTGGCTGTGCTGTGAAAAGAAACTTTTAACCTTTCTTGAGACATAGAATCAGTACTTTCTTTCTAACTGGATTTATGGAGTGACTTTGTTGGGGGTAAGGGGAGAGAGGTGTTGGTACACGGAAAGCCATTTTTTGTTGTTATAGAAATAGCTTTAGCTTAGAGCTAACACTTACAAATGGACCTGGCATTTCTCCGTTTGGGTGGTTTCATCCAGTGCCAGTACAGACGTGCAGCTGTCCTAGGAGCCCTCGGGATCTGCTCTCAGGTGTCTCCCCTGGCCCAGTCCTGAAGGGTTTGT